>NC_056527.1:147285077-147343626 GCF_019175285.1 Sceloporus undulatus | reverse complement strand
GGAAGAGGCCCCTCCCTCCTTAACTGTCATCTCGGCCTCAGAGGGAGTGATCAGGCAGATCCAGCAACATCGGGGTCTGCCTGAAGGATGAGACTTCTCCTCCTTTAACTGTCACATTATATTTTGTATTGTATTGTAATTTTTTACTGTACACTGCTATGATCATTGCGGAATAGCGGTCTAAAAATAAAATTTATTATTATTATTATTATTATTATTATTATTATTATTATTATTATTATTATTGTGTGGGATGTGCTTCACTTGGGAATCCCCCTCCTTTCCTTCAGCTCTGCAGAGCTCTGTTGGCAGGGCAAGTGGTCTGTCATGAGCTGAATTCTGCATTCTGCTTCCTGTTCCTTCACCATCATCTAATGGGTCTTTGATAACGTAGCTCCATGTTACGTTTTTATAGGAAGTTGTCGTTGTCAGTAGGTACTTGTTGGCAGGCTCTTCCTTCCTGAAGAGGGCTCTTCTCTTTCATTCGAGTTGCATGGCCAAACCAACTGAGAGGGAGAAGAGACCATTATGGCAGGAAGCCTATCCTGCCTTGCAGCGGGCCTTGGACATGATTGTCTTCCCAGTGGGTCCTGGGGGAGAGATAGGGCCAAGGTGTACAGGTAAACAGACACCGATGAACTATCACCACTAAGGAGAATTTGGCCTGATTACTATTGGAATGGGAAACCTCTAGCAATCACCAAGTAGAGCTGGGAAGAAAAGGATCCTGCTGGGAAACTGGTGGGCAATGGGCTGCTGCCAGCCAGAGTGGACATTTCAGAGCAAGAGGGACCACCAAGGGTCTGGCTTAGTCTGTAGACAACTTCCTGTGACCTTCCTGCATCCTTCCTGGTAGTCAAGACATGGGCTCTCCTCTTCTGTCCACCCTCCCGTGGCTCTCCAAGGTGCCTTGAGTCTGGTTGGTGGAGACCTCTGGCCTCATGCAAAGCAGTGAGTTTTCTGGTGTGATCTTTCATACTGGGTAGAACTGCCCATTGATCTCTTAAGTCATCGAGTGGCCCTAAGTTGAAACTGACCAGAGGGCAAATAACCACCACAACAGAGAACTGTATGTAGATTTTCTTTTGAATGGCCTTTTGTGTTTTGTCACTGACTGTCAGGCGCACTGGTGGGCCGTTCTGCTGATGGGGATTGCCTTGATCATGCTGATGGCCGGTTTCATTAAGATATGCAGCGTCCATACCCCAAGCAGCAACCCAAAGTTGCCACCACCTAAACCACTGCCAGGTAAGGACCCCTTGCTTTTGTGACCACTGTCAACCCTTCTTTGATCTTCTGTGTAAGAGAAGACATGCCTGACACTGAAAGCCTAGCACTAGGTCTCTATTGAAATCCTCTTGGATGCAGGAGAGAGCAAGATCTATATTACTTCCTTTATTGGATTGTTTTAGTAAAATAGTTCCTTTTCCCCAGGCTGTCTAGTCCTTGTGGACTTAGAATAGACTGCCTGTTATGGAATGTAAATTTGAACATGCTGCTTATTACCATTGAGTTGTCATTCCTGTGCTGTGATTTGTGGAGAAGAGGCAAATTTCAGCTCTGTGGTTATCTGCCTGTTTGACATCAACTGGTCAATTCTCTTTTCACTAGACAGAAGCTGAAGCAGAATAATTAACAATAATTAATTAACAATAAAAAGACCACAGCAGCCATATACACCATGAAACAAGTTACACGCTGGGGTGATGTCTTCAAGAGGTCAAGCCAAAGGCTGACAATAAATGACCCTTTTTTTGAAGGCCCTCGATTTCTTCATCAGCAGAGTCACAGATCTGCATCTTGGAAGAGTGTGTCTCCCATGGTCATGAGGGAACATCAACTCACATGAAAGGCTAGGCCAAAATCTCTTGTGATTGGGGACGAAAGCAGTAAATGAAATGCAGTGGAAAGTATTTTGTTAAGGGCTGCAGCAAAGTGCCTAAAATCCCTGGTTCCACAGGCCATATCCAAGGCAGAGCCCAATGCATCTCCCGGGATGTTTCTGCCAGTTGCCTGTTGGAGTATTGCAGAGCTGGCTCTTAGGATTCAAAGGAGGGAAAGATGCTCTCCTGTGCTGCTCTTCTGACCTGGTTCTCCCTTTTGTTTGCAGGCACTCTGAAGCGACGAAGACCGCCCCAGACGGCCCAGCCGCCTCCACGCCAGAGGCCCCGAGAGAGCTATCAGATGGGACACATGAGACGTTAAGTGCTGATATTTTTCTTTTTCTTTTCTTTTTTCTTTTTGCCTTGGTTCTTCCTAGTGCCTACAGTGGGAAAATTTCGCTCCAAAGAAAACCTATACTAAGTCATTATTGTCCCTGGTCTAACTTTCAACTAAAAAAAGGAGGAGGAGGAGGAGGAGAAGAAGAAGAAGAAGAAGAGGGGGAAGTAAAGGCCAAGTTGTGAAATTCTTGACCCAAGTGGAGAGGTCTGACAGTGGCATTTTGCTGCCCGAGGGAGAAGCCTCTGAACTCGTGGCAGCTTCTTTTTTTGGAACAATCTGCATTCCGCCCCCCGCCCCCCTTCCGCTCTTCGTTGTTGCCTTTTCTTCTTCACTTGCAGGCAAATAGGATTCTTGTGAAAATCCTCTTCCACACAACCTAAAGTTTATATTTTTCAACTGTCAAGGCTAGGAAGCTAGACCGCCTCAGCATTGGAGACATTACTTTTGCCAATGTACATAAAATGGTAATATGCAGACATTGTTATTTCTAATGTACACCTGTACTTTTTTTCTGTGTGCAATTGTAAAACAAGAAAAGAATTGCAATATGGATGTTTTCTTTGTATGATAAACCTTTTATGCTCTTAATGAAGAAATTTACTGTTTAATTGACATACTCAGGATAACAGAGGTTGATGGTGTCCAGGATTCTGAAATGCTTTACGCAGGAATTGTGAATCACATCAAGTCCTTTTTTAAAAAAACAAACTAACAAATTGTATCTATCTTACGTCAGAAATTACTGCAAATGCACGCTCTGGATGCAAGAACCCTCCTCCTTCTCCCCTAAACGCTTCTCCTGCACAAGCCCCACTAAAACAAATGACGTCTTGCTCTGATCCGAGGGAGGCTTGTGCAGGATTCCTTCCCTTTGGATCATGCTCTTCCGTCTCATTTCATGCCATTGCTGACCTGGGAAAGACACACGCCAGAATGTGACTTAGGAGAAGAGCTCACAGCATAAGTATTTTTAAAAACGAGGCTTTGTTTTTACAAAAAAGAACTCCCCACATCTTTGCCTATTATTCGGTTATATGTTCAACTATATTTTCTTTTGGTTCATGCTTTGGTAGAAAGATAAGTCTGTATTATATTTTTCTCAGAAGGTTGCAGCTGGCTTTCTTTTGATACGCTCTGATAGTCTTAATGTGTGGTAATTAGGTTTCCCAATTCTGACCAATTTGGGAGAGATGAAAAGCTCTGTATGTGTTAATGTTTTCCTTCCTTCCTTTCTTTTTAACTTAAGTTACTCCAAGTACTTTTTCAGCATGATACTGTTTTTTAAGGACAACCACTAAAGTCAAAAGTCGACTACTGTGGCTGCTGTTGTCGTTGTTGCGTTACTTGTGTGGCTGGCAAATGTCTGTGAACAACAGCCCTTACAAGGGGTAGGGGAGCTCAACGGCACAACAGCCCAAAGCTTTTACTACAAGTGTATATAATTGGCATTTTTAAAAAAGAGGGCGAAGAAGAAATAGCGAAAGCAATGTCACAATACACTTAACTGCTATGCAGGAAATGGGAGAGGGCATTATTGTGGGCCTGCCATACGCGGCTTCTGTTTTTCCAAAATTAGGAAACCAACGGCTGTAAAAAGAGATTTCTGGCTTTGCTAATGAATCAGATTTGACTAAAGGTTTGGCCAGGACAGTTTTCCTTTTTTTAGAAAAAGAAAATCTTTTTTGCCCAGGGTTGGGGGGGGGCAAACATGTTTGTTTTCTTTTGTTTTCCAAGAGTATAAGGTTTACACACATTCTTACAAATGTGAGGCAAGCCAGCAAGGCCAAAAATGTTTTAAAAAAAAGAATATAATGGGATCTCTTCCTTGTAAAACTTGTACAGTATGTGGCGACTTTTTTCAAAATACAGCTTTTTTGTACATGGTTTAGAGACAAATTTTGTACATGAACCCTCTGCCCCCCACCCCCAAACCAATAGACTTATAAATAATTCTGAAGGATCTTAACTAGTTAGAAATCTCTGTAGCTGCTTTTAAACCATTAAAAAAAGAACATTTGGGGGGGGGGTTGTAGTTTTTTTTCTCTCCTTCAAGCTGCACAGAGATGGGAAGCTAGGTTTGCATTTCTAAAATGGTGGCTTTTATTCTGCAAGAGATCTTAGTAACCTCTCGAGTGTGGTAGATCTTGGAACATGTAAATTCTTTGCTTGTAATGTTATCCTGTGGCTTGGGTGTTTGGCAGGGAGCTGGACACCTTCTTTTTGGGGGTTTTTGTTTTGGTTTTGTTTTTTAAAATTTTGGGTCTAGGTTTAATGTTTATTCTGCAAAGAGGAAAAAAAGTGCACTGAACTCTCCACTACAAGTCAAGATGTGGTAAAACGAAAAATATCAAGGCAAATTGCGATCTAATACTACTGTCAGTTTAATGTCCACTGTGTTTTATACAGTATCTTTCTTTTTGTTCACTTTGGAAATTTTTACTAAAAAGTTGCAAAAATAAAATAAAATAAAGTATTGTGCAAACAAATGTAAGTTTTTTTGAAACTTGAAATGCATTAATAAATAGACCTGATGAAACAGAGTGGAGTTTGACTTGTTTTCTCGAAAGTGTTTGTGTTTGCCTACCTTTTTCCTATGTGGCCTGTTCTATTGCAATGTGTGGTCTGTTTCATGAGGCACAATTTTAGCACTTTGGTTGCTGTGGCTGCAGTCCTGGAATTTGTAGTTTCATGAGGCATTAGAAATCCCAGAGGAGTCTTAATACCTCACAAAAGTTCAAGTCCCAGAATTCAGTACAATGGAGCTACAACAAATAAAGTGGTATCAAAGTGTGCCGTAATTGTGTATACAGTGTGAAGGGAAAATGTGGTTCACAAAAGAGTCCATATTCATAGGGACAAGATCTCCAAATTCCTCATATTCTTGGACCTGGTCGACTCATTTTCTTTGTCAGAACTATGTAAAATGTGTTTTGATCTATGTTTATGTGTATATTGCATTTCCATTTTAAACTTGAGTGTGAAATTGCAGCATCATACATTAGGCGACTGGGAATTTTCCTGTGTACATCCAGAGAAGATTCATTTCTCAGGATCTAAAGATGTTTGCAACCAGGTCCGCATGCCCAAAGGAGGTCTTTGATGTTCCTCTTAAGTACTGATCCCTTCGCTGCACATGGCAGAGTGTTCCTCGCTTGGGTTAAAGTGGACCTCTCAAGGAGAAAGGCAAACATTCTGTTCAGTGCCCCTAAAATAGCACTTGGGATCTGCCCAGCCAGCAAAATCCTATTTTTGTTATTTATAGGGGGTTGGCTGAGTAATTTGGTCTGCAGGTCAGTTTGCCCTCACCTTCCATCTGTATTGCTCTGAGAGATGGGAGGAATGGGAAGTTGCATCTCGGATGCCTTTTAGAACAAAGGCAGAGCTGCTTTGTCTCTAATGGACTTCTGTTTTGGTTTCTAAATGTCATTTTCAATGTTTTATTTTCAGCACTGTCATCATTGCAAAGACCGTGAAGTTGCAATTTCACCCCTGTAGTTTTAAGATGCTGTGTAAAGTCCTGTGGAATATTTAGTGAGGCAAAAGTCACTTGGCGTGTATTTATTATTTGTTATGCATTTATGTATTATTTATTGAGTTTTTATTAGCGTAAGTCTGTAATTTAATAACAAAAAATAGTTGACCTAGTAGCAAAATCAGTTAACACAGATGGATATGTTATCCCAAACTTGGATGGATGTTCAGCATTGGTCTCTGTCTAGTGACTTTTGCCTCACCCTCTATCTCTGCAACAGAATGCAGATTGTGTAAAGTTGTGTAGCCTTTCACACGTTACCAGATTGTTGTTGTCTGCCTTCAAGTCATTCTTGGCAAGATTTGTTCAGAGGGGGTTGTCCTTGCCTTCCTTTCAGGCTGAGAGGGTGTGACTTGCCCAGGATTGCTCAGTGGGTTTCCATCAGTGAATGAGGATTTGAACCCTGGTCTCCAGAGTCATAGTCTAATTCAAACTACTATGCCATATAGGTTCTCTTCCTTAATGGAAAGTGATGGTTAAAATATTATTGCATGTCATGCAAAGATCTTTAGACAGAAGACAGGACATAAATACTTTAGCAAACAAATAAATCCAAAATTCTTGTACCAAAAGGAAGAGGATGCTGAGACTCCCCCTCTGACATTCAGCAACCTCTTACCTTGTTGCATTTGTTAAATATCTCTCGGTGAATATTCCCATAATGTGTCCTTTCCCCCCAAGCACTTTATGAGAAGGTCCAAATAAACAGGAGTTCTGTTTGTATTGTCACTGCCTAAAAAGCAGAAACATAGATGACAAAGCTATTTAGATTTTTTTCTTCTCCTTGAAAAATAATGTGGTAAGCGGTTGAAATGAGAATTCCAGAGTCGTCTTCATTATTTGCATGTCTTGTTGGAAAGGATGTGAAATACCGCTGGCATGGCAGTTATTTCTCTATGCTGCTGTTGCTTTGGTGTGTTTGTGCTGAACGCAGCAGTTAAGAGCAGTGAGATGAATGGTATGGCTTCAGATGCTGGAGAACATGGTTCCTCTTTTAAGAAAAAAAGGGTGATGGGATAGCCTAGAGGGCATTGGGGGCAAAAATTATTGTTATTATTTTGCAGGATGTGTTTGATGGAGACCCTGCATGGTCTCATGAAGTCTAATGCAGCCCCTTAGTCACCTGAAGTTGCCTACCCCAATGAAGAAGGTTTATGCTAGAGCCACATGCCTAGCTTGGTGCTTTCCAGATGTCTTGGACTATAGCTCTCATCATCCGCAGCCTGCATGGCCAACACCATGTCCATGGAAGAAATGAGTTCTTAGCAAGTAAGTCGGAAGGTTACTCTTGTGACTTGAAGGGCGGGGGAAGGTTCACAAGGCAGCACTACCCTTAAAAATGTCCCTTTACCTATTGCAACAAGGGTCATTTTTGTAAACTCAACAGACAGTCCAGGTGTAAAAAATCTCTATAGGGGCTTTATATTTGCTTTCTATAGGTGTGTGATACAGGAGGAGAAGATAAGAAGGCTGCCCCTTCCAAAATAAATTTCCATTGAGTTGCCCAATTTCTAACCTTGCAATGATTTAAAATTTTTAGTTGGTAACGGTTTAGACACCCAGAGAAGGCAGGTGATCTAAGGAACTGCAAATAGAGCAAGTAGGTGAGTTCTAGGTATGAATGATTTCAGTTCTCTGCTAGGAATTTGGGGAGGGGAGGAAAATTTCATTTAGCGGCAGCAGAATTCTTATTTTTCAGTGAAGTGATGTCCCCATTTTGCTCCTGCATAGCTATACTTCTGGGTATATATATTTACAAATGAGCTTACTTGGGGGGGGGGGTCCCAAACAGACTCGATACTTAATGGTTTTGTGACTGCTTCTTCCATGGAATAACATTACTTATCTGCAGGCCTGTGTCCCTCTGGAACTACTGAGCATCCTTTTGGACTTGGTTTAGCATATTCTCTTCAAGGACCCTAAGATAATTGCTCAGTGGAAGACCATATTTCCAATTTCTCTGTATGAGAATAAAGGAAAAGGATCCATTCCTTTGAAAGTTGGTGCTGGAGGACAGTCCTGTGGGCATCGTGGACTGTCAAAAAGATAAATGAATGGGCCTGAGGGAAAATCAGGTCTGAAGATGATTAAACTGAAGCTGTTGTACTTTGGGCATATCATGAGATGACCCATTGGAAAAGATGATAACGCTTGGCGAAATGGAAGGCAACAGGAAAGAAAGAAGAGCACAATACAGGTGGATAGACCCAGTCAAAGAAACCATAATGGGTTTGCAAGACTAAGGGGACTCTTGGAGATTTCAGATTCATAGGGTTGCCATACATCAAGATGGACTTGACAGCATATAACAGCAACAACAGTTGAACTTACAATCTCTAGTTGGTATGTTTGGCTCACTACAGGGCCAGAAGAATTCATGCATCAAGTGTACTTTTCTACAGACTTTGGCAAGCATCAAAGCTTCCCACATTAAATGATGTCTCTTACTTTGATTGGTAACAATAATCCCATGGTCTGTAATCATCTATTTTGGTCTATGACAGAACTGTGTTAGTTCATTTCACACTTTATTCATCCTTTCCTAATCAACCTTGCCTCAGATATATGTACGCTCTTGGAATTTTGATCCATCTTGCGATTTTTATACTTTTCCACAAATGTGTATGAAAAGAAACAAAAATGCTGAAGTTCTTTTTAAACAAAGTGGTTAAAGCTTGGAAACTTTTCTCAAGGAATGGCACCCGTTCTTCCAGGTTGTGGCTCAACTTTGCACTCGCCGCAGCTGTTCGCACCTCACAAACATTTTCTCCTGCCCTGGATAGAGGTGCAAGTCATTCACAATTTGGGAACAGAAGGTCATTCTAGAAGGAAGACGAAGAAGAAAGAGGAAAAGGAAAATAAAAAAAATAAACAAAAACAATTAAACCAGATAGTAGTAAGCAAAGAATCAGGCATCTGTCCAAGATGATGCACATGGCACATTAAAGCTGATGAATCTAAAGTAGTCTCTTTTAAAAAAAGTAAAATTATAAACACTCAGCATCCAAAACTTAAGAGGATCCAGAAGCTAATCCTCTTCTAGGCTTTTGTGGCCTGCCCTTCCAATGGCTGCAGAAATGTTTGACACTGCTTTAACTTCAAAGGCTTAGTGCTATGGAATCCTGGGATCTGTAGTTTGTTGTGGCACCAGAGCTCTCTGACTAAATATTTCACAAAACTACATATCCCAGGATTCCATAGCACTGAACCATGGCACATAAAGCAGTGTCGAATTGCCTTAATGCAATTCATAGCGTAGATGTAGCCAGTGTCATTTTATCTCCTGTGCCTTTATTTTTTAGCCAAAAATGTCTTTAAAAAATAAAAAAAGATACAAGAGGCTGTTGGCCCGTATTTAACACACCAGGGGTATTGCAAGTGTTTTGGAGTTCAATTCCCAGAAGTCCCAACTAGCCTGCCCTTGGGATAGGAATCCTGGGCCCTCAAGTCCCAAATACCTGGATACCAGTGTTTGAAAACCTCAGCTATCCACCATGTATTAGAAAATCATAAGTATAGTCACAGTAGGAATGGGAAGAAGATTTGAAAAATGGTTGGAAAATGTATTGCTCAAGTGCTGGACAACCCAGATGAGAAGAAATGTGAACTGGTGAGAATCTTCTCTGTTTAGTCTGTGCAAAATTTACATGCGATTACTTTGCACAGAAGACAGCTGTATTGTTTCCTGCACACAAAATGCTGTTTCCTGTACAAGCAATTCTGTTTTCTGCACAAAGCATAGAATAAGCCTTGAAGTGCAAACAGTCTTGGAAAACTATGCAGCCTTTGAAAACTTTTCATGCAACAAGAAAGTGATTCATTGCTTCCTCTGAGAAGAAAAATGAATAAAGAATCGCATCCGTAGATCTCAGTGACATTGCAGAGCCTTGCTAACTTATAGGCCAGGCTTGGCAAAGTTACCCTTTTGGACTACAGCTCCCATAATCCCTCAGGCCAGCAGCCTCCCAGTAAATCATCACCCCTTACTTCCGCTGCGTTTCTCCTGCCTTGACTCGGATAGTCTTGACAATGAGTCCTGGGCGGCGGTCGCCTTTCGTCCAAGGGATGATGGTTTGAACAGTGTTCCAGATGTTCTCCCAGATGGCGATCCCTTCCCATTTCAGTTTGATCATCATCAGCTCCCCAATGTCCATGTCCAGAGGAACAAGGAAAGTGTAGGTTTTATTTCCAGTAATGCCTTCAACTCTAATGGAACAACAGGGGAGAGGATCAAAATCCCAACTGGGACTGAAACATTTACATGTGTGTGCTCATTTATTTGTAGACTTCTTGCAAGAGATTAAATGAACAATTCTAAACATAATTCATATATAAAATTGTAAAGTGGAGTTGGCTACAGGAAGCGCACAACTCCCTTGTTACAACAGCTCTGCAACAAGGTAATGTATAAAAACAAATATTCAGCAAGGGCCAAAGAAGCAAACTAAAGAATAGGTGGAACTCACAAAGTGATAGAGAGGTTTTCAACATTGTCTTTGCTGCCAGTCAGTGAGATGGTGAACGTTGGGTCAATCTGCTTCGGTCTGAATTCATTGATGAAATGGATCTTGAACTGATAGTGATAAACTGTAGAGAAGAGAAAAGGATCAGCTGAAACACACCTGAGCAACTCCTACTGTGCAACTACCTGCCTTTATTCCAGTCTAAAAATTCTGCACAGAAGAAAGCTATAGATCTCTTTTTAAAAATATAAATGTATTCAATGATGGAAACATGCTTCCCCTGCCATTTTATAAATTCTCCCACTGTTTTGCTTAATTGAGTAGGTTGGCCAACTCTTGTAGTCATCCTTCAGAGGTGAGTTTGTTGGAAGTTGGGAAAAGGGGACAAGGGTCTTTGCGGTGGTGGCACACTGGTTTTGGGAAACTTTCCCCAAAAGCATGTGACTGGCCTTTTCCTTATTAAATCTTCAGTGACAACATCATTGTATTCTCCAAAACCTTTTCTGGATTCTTGATTTTACCCTAGCTGTTAATCAGCTTATAAGATCCACAAAATGGATCTTTATTGGGCTGACCAAAATGCACATTATATCTGTTGCAAGCTTTCGAATCTTCACTGGCTTCTTCATGAGACAAAGGTATTAAAAATTATATAAGATAAATATATTGATGATGTTTTTCATGGCCCTACCCCTGGAAAGCCTTTAAGAGTTAGTTTCAGTGTTTTGCGGTTCAGGAAGTTTGTTGTTTTTGTGTTGACTTTAACGCTTTAACTTTTTGAGATACTTTGGATCTTTTCGAAATCCTTTAAAAAGAGCACCCAGCTTCTTCGTAGTAGTGTTTACCAGCACTGCACCAATTGCAAAAGCCCATTCTCTGAAAATGGGTTCAAAGCTCCTGTTTGGGTTCAGGGGGCTTTATCCCAGTAGATTGTGCCCTAAATTCCAGATGCTGGGCTCCCCACTTCCTTTGAACATCTCCAGACCACAAATGTAAAATCCATAGATATCTGGAGTTTGCATTTTTTGTTCCTGACTGCTTGTTTTTTTCACATGGTCTTTGCAACATGTGAAGGAAAGTAGTTGCAGATCACTTGATAGAGCCTGGAATAATAGACGTACTGTTCTTTTCCACTAGCTGTTATGAAAGACGGCTCTTGTTCTCTGTGTGTTGACCTTTGGGGAACTTTAAAATGCCTTTTCTTTCTATGGCAGCACTGTCCAGCCCATCAGACTGAAATTGCAGCAAGCATCTTGTGGGGAAAGAAGGAGGAGAACAGTGTCCTTGTGATCTGGCTTTGTGTGTTGTGGAAGTTTGAATGTTGAATTAGGACTGTGGGCTCGAATCTCTGCTCAGCCACGGGAACACACCTGGGTGACCTGGCACAAGTCACACTCTTTCAGCCTCAGAGGAAGGCAAAGGCAAACTTGGTAATTCAGTTTTTGTGGAAACTGACCGAGTGACCCTGGCCGAGTCTCACCCTCTCAACTGTAGAGAAAAGCCATGGCAAACTTCCTTGGAATAATTTTTAGAAGCCAGTATGGTCTGGCTCACACCAACCTTTGAAAGGCTCCTGGGGTTGGGTCTTCAGGAAGAGCCGCCGGCTTTCAGGGACCTTGGCCTTCCGGATATGGTAGCCCAGCGTGTTGCACCTGTTGGCCCGGCAGTTGAGGCAATGACCCTTGTCAAACGTCTGCATGTCTTTGCACCAGTAGCCTGTCATCTGCTTGTTGTTGTGATGCAGCGAGTCGATGAACAGGTGGACTGACCTTTCATGGGCGCATTTCACAGTCTGAGCCAGACCTGCAAAAAAGTGGAACAAGAGACACCTTAGAAGTGGGACATTCCCTTCCTTAATCTTATGGAAGAGATTATGGAGAAGACAATCTTCATAGTCATCTTGGTTGCCCTGTCTCCCTCGTGTTCCTGAGTGGAGCTTTGGGCCATCTCTGATTGAGATTAAATCCAAAAATTAAGGAATCTGTGAGATATTGTTGGAATATCTCACTGATGGAGATATTGTTGGGAAATCTCACTAGTGGTACATGTTCTTGGAGCAGTTCAAAATGTACTGACAAGACATCTGAATGAAATCACCCTAAATAGGATCCCAACTGGATAACTACTTCGATTGTCCCACATTATCTACCAATGATAACATGATGGCGATGATGATGATGGCTGGAAAATTAGTCTGTAAAGGGATCTTGTAGCACCTTTGAGACTAATGGCAAGAGAAGTTGGTAGCATGAGTTTTCATAGACGTGACATCTGAGGAAGTATACTCAAGTCTGCAAAAGCTCATGCTACCAGTTCCTTTCAGTCAGACTCAAAGGTGCAGTAGGATCCATTTGCATAAGGATGAAGTTGGTGATGGTCTTGGGTTTTCAGCCTATTGGGTGTTACTGAATGGCTTTTTGGACTATCAATGATTTGGATTCTATTTGATAATCTAGGAATCAAGGAGATACCATCAGAAAATGTGGCCCATTCCAAGCAAATCCTGTCTGATCTTGGAAACTAAGCCAAGTCAGCCCTGGTTAGGGCTTGGATGGGAGACCGCCAATGTATCCAAAGAGCCATAGGCTTTATTTTAGATAAGGGAACTGGCAAAAACCATCTCTGAGGATTCCTTGCCTTTGAAAACCTCATGATATTCATGGGGTTGCCATAAGTTGACAGGTGCACTGAAGGCATATACACACATTAAGACAGCACACATTTAAAAGAATATAAAATAATTTTAAAAACAAGAATAAAGGCACAGGATGCCCATGCCCATTCAAAGTCTCTTCTGCACAACCAGTCAACCATCAAATACCTCTATACATAAGGTCTTTTTATTCTATTCACTTATGTCCTACCTCCCCAGCCACAAACAGTGATTGTAGCAAACCCAGGTAAAAGCACATACAAAAGCATTCATAAAAAGCCATGAAAAGTGGCTGTTAAAAGGCAATTAAGCTATCTATAGTATTAAAACCTTTTTAAAACAAACACATCCATTAAAAAGAGAACAACAGAGGGGGAAATCAATAGAACAGCGCACCTTTGAAAATCCCTGCAGCCAGTTCCTAAAAGCCTGTCAGGAGAGGACAGGTTTTGTGTCTCCTCCCCATCACCAAAGACAAAGGCCAAATGAATCATCTATGAATTTGGACCGGACATCGGACCAGCCTCCCTGCCAGAGTTTTATCAGTCTTTCTTCCTTAGATTCCTAAAAACCCTCCTCCCAGTGATCAGCTGCTGGCCTTGCTGGCCGGGGGATGATGGGAGTTCTAGCTTAATTTAAAAGTACATTTCAAAAGTTCTGAATATTCTACCTTTGTAGGCCCTGACAAACATAATCTTTCCCACTCTTGGAGCCCTTTCCTTCCTCCTTTCCTTTTCCATTGTTCTTCTTTCTTTCCTTCTCCTCCTTTTCCTTTCCTACTCCTCTTTTTGCCTGCCTTCCTTTCCTACTCCTCTTTTTGCCTGCCTTCCTTTACGTTTCCATTTTCCTTGTCCATCTCTCCGTCCTCCTTTCCTTTTTTCTTTGTCCTTCCTTATTTCCTTTCTCCATCCCTCCTTTTCTTTTCCATTGTCTTTCTTTCGTTCTCCTCCTTTCCCGTTCCTTTTCCTTTGTCCATCCTTCCTTTCCTCTTTCTTCCTTCCTTCCTTCCTTCCTTCCTTCCCCCTTTCCTTTGCATTTTCCTTGTCCATCTCTCCGTCCTTCCTTCCTCCCTCACCTGTGATGCCGTACTGGACAATGTGGTTGTAGACATGCATGATGTGGCATCCTGGCTGGAAGGTGCCTCCATTGGGGTAGAAGTCGAAGTGGGCGACCGGCTGCTCGATGCCCACACTGAGCCCCATCTGCTGCTGGGTGAAGGTGTGTACAGCATCCACAAAGTCCGCGTCATCCAGCGACAAGCGGTCAGTTGCAGACATGCCTTCAAAGAGGGGGCCGGCCGGATCCAGGCCTGCAAGAGGGAGAGAGAAAGTGAGCCTTGCCTGAGCAGGTTGGTTCGGCGTATTCACTGAATTTCTTTATATCCCAATATGGGAAGAGGCAGAAATAGCAAGGAAAGAATTGAGAGAGGTCATTCTGCCCCTTATAGAAAAAACAGTTCAACCTCTTTCAGCAAACCTTTTATTCAAAACTAACAAATTGCTCATGTGAAATGAAAAACCAAGCAAAATCCAGGCCAGGTAAGCCTTTCTAGGGACCACCTGAAGGTTTCTTCCAAAATGCATCCAGGGTTGACTTTTTCCTTCACCAGCCTCCACTTTTCGTACTGATTTCCTTTTTGGTGCCTAAATTTCTAGACTTGAGGATGATAATTTTCCACTTACAAGTTTGGGCTGCAACTCCCAGAATCCCCCAGCCAGCCCTTGGAATTGTAGTAAAAAAAAGGTAACCTTTCCCATTTTGGATTCTATCTATCCCAGAGGGAAAGGAGCTCAGGTTTGTGAGAGCAAAGGGCTCGATCCATCTTTGGTGGGCAATAAAAAGACCACAGGACATCGTAAATCCTGTTGTTTGCTTTCATCACACTGGGCCCTAATAGGAACCCTGCGTGGCATTTCCATCTTTTCCGACGCAAGTCTTGCTTTCCTGCGGCTCACTCAGCAAAGGCCCAGGCTTCTCAGCACCCTGAAATAATGGGACTCTAACCAGGCGCTTCAATGGGAAATGCAAGGGCTCTCATTAATGTATTCATGTACAGCGCAAAGGGAGCGACATCAAGAAGTTCTGGGTGCAATTAATTTGAAGGGGTCAAGGTGCATTTGCAGCAGCCAAACACTCACAAATGTTACACACACAACAGACAGAGAGAGAAAGAATTATTCTGAAAGATGGCTCTGGATGTCAGTCCCAGACCTAAAACATAGTGCTGTTTCCAGCTGTCGCATCTCTTCCAGCAGGTCCTTGCACAGTATTTTGGTGGCTGCAAAAAGAGTCTTCTAGGTGACATTGCCAACCTAGTCCTGGCTTTCCGAAGTGTTACTGTGTCCTCCTTTACCTGTGATCCTCCCAATCTTCTTGGTGCCCCCGATGGCGCTGCCGGCAAATCCTGCGACGTGAGCCCCTAGGCTGTAGCCAACCAGGTGAGCGTTGCTTCTGGAAAAGCCCACCGATTCCTGGAAGACAACACAGCCGATACTCAGAGGGGTGTTTCAATTCTAGAGCTGGAAGAGGTCCCAAGGGCCACCCAGTCCAATCCCATTCTGCCATGACACAATGAAAGCATCCCCAATGGATGCCCATCCAGCCTCTGTTCATATCTGGAATATCTGGAACTGTTGTTAGAAGGAAGAACCACTACAGCTATCCTCCATTTTTGGAGGAACTACTGTTTTGGAGGGCTCGCATAAGGTGCAAGTGCCTGACGTGGACACACATTGTCCAGCAGCTGAGCATGTGAAGAGTGAGAATAAGACAGACACCTTTCCAGGCCATTCACTCTTACCTCCAGCCATCTGAGGAACTGAGCAATTTCTTGGCCAATGTCCCGCGTGTTCTGCACTGCAATGGGGTAATGCGCATGTGCGAGCGCCAGCCAGTCGGTGATGATCACATTGGTCTGTGTGAGGTGGGATTTCAGAGCTTCGGCCAGTTTCCAAATCCAGCTTTCAAGTCTTCCATCCACCTGCAGATGCAGGAGAAAATGGCCCCCTGAAATTGCTTTTGCTGGTACATTTCATGACATCTGAATGACACCAGTGCACCTAGAGAAGGGCTCAGCGCTCTTCCTTGCGCATTGCAAGCTGTGTGACTTGGAGGGTTGTGCAAACAGCTTTTCCTTGCTGTGGCGGGGCAGCCCTCCAAACATGAAAACAGGAAAACCGCAAATAAAAAACATTTTTTTAAATTGAGAGAACAACATTCTAGGAATATCTAGGTCTTTCCTTACAACTCTCTGCTCAACATCTGGCAGAAGCTGACCATAGAATTGCATTGGAGGACTTACAAATGCCTAGAAAAGTCTTTTCTCTAGAAATCTCAGGTCCTCTAGCATGACTTTATGTTCATCTTCTGGCAGAGTAGGGATGGAGGACCAAGGGAGTCATAGAGATAACATATTAATCAAATCTGTAAATGATCAAAGCCACAAATGTAGAGGGCCAACTGTAAATGCCTCCAAGAGCAAACCAAGCCTGAACTCTCCCTAGATGCCAAGGTGACTCAACTGAAGTAGTTGGCGTTTGGACATAGCATGAGATGATGAGACTCACTGGAAAAGCCAGTAATACTGGAAAGAACAAAGGGCAACAGGAAAAGAGAGAGAATGGGTTGCATTGCAGGTGAATGGACTCCATCAAGTAAATGGTGAGTTTGCAAGACTTGAGCAAGGCAGAAGATGACGGGGCTCTTGGAGATTTTGCATGAATGGCTTCACCAGAAGTCAAAGCCGACTTGATGGCAATTAAGAAGAAATGGCAAACCATCAAAGGCCAGACCTTGAAGAAATAAATAAGACAATAGTAAGCCCAAAGTCCCATCCTTACCGACCAACCATGGACAATCATCACCAAAGGGAGGGAGGCGTTGAAGCGGCAACTCTCCAGGCTGGACAACTGCTTGAACTCTACCAGGCATCCTTCTTCAGCCCGGTCGGAGTACAGGAGGAACTTGGTCTCCAAGTGCGGGCAGCCCTCCGTCTTCCTCCAGATTGGCTGCAGTTTTTGCCCTGAGGAGAGAGGTTTCCAAAAGCATGGCTAAAAGGATACACAGGTTAGGTTTCCATCTGATGCCCCGGTTGCATTTTCTTTCTTACTTCCTCACTGAAGGCTTAGGAATCTTTTTGACAATGAGAACTCTGGTGTTGCAACAGCTTTCCTGGGTGCTGCTTAGGGTCATGTTAAGCAACAACAAGGAAACCAGATAATAAATGTATAAGCAATAACAATGCTGGTATAACAATAGTCTAAGACTTACAATTAAATGGCAAGCTATGTACAGTCGGCCCTTCTTATACACGGATTTTTTATACACGGATTTAAGCATACACGGTTTGAAAATGTTCCAAAAAAGTATAAATTTACCTTGATGTTCCATTTTTTATAAGGGACACCGTTTTGCTATGTCATTATACTTAATGGGACTTGAGCATACACGGATTTTGTTATACACGGGGGATCTTGGAACCAAACCCCAGCGTATAACAAGGATCCACTGTATAATGCTACTCTATAATATTACTAGTTATTGGGCAATGTAAACTACAATTAAGCATTATTTTATCAGGAATTGTATGTACTGCGCTGTGTAAATTTACAGCACTCTATAAATATAGCTTAATAAGGCAGCACATACAGTCAACTTCACATTAAACTACAGTCGTATGTATGAGAAATACTACTGATGGAGATGCAATAAGACATATAGAAAATATATAAGTTTTATGACAGACCTCTGTAAAGGGCAACATACAAATGTTGATGGTACCCATTAATAAATGTGCATAACACAATAACTATCTCACATGAACATTATTTTATCTTGACAACACGTACAGTCCTTTTGAGTATGGGCTTGCTAAAATGTATGCTCTCAGACTCTTTTTATACCAGGATTGCTATTGTTTACGCTGGTTAGGGTTGCCAGACTGAAAAATGGTGAGGGTTCCTGTACTTTTAAAGGTGACATTAAAAAGTTCAGCATGTATTGTTTGTCATGCAATCCACCAACAAGCTGAACTTTGCACTTTTACACAACCACTAAAGGTTTTGGAACCCATGTTGTAGGTAACTACATTCTTATTGCACTGTTTTACAGTTCAATGCTGGATTTCTCAGCACTCTGTGAAAGGAACCTGCTGCATTCACACTGGAGAAATAGCCTGGTTTGGCATGGCTTTAACTGCCTTGGCTCAAGGCTATGGAATTCTGGGAGTCGGAGTTTGTTGTGGGCCCAGAGCAGAGCATAGCCTTGAGCCAGGATGCTGAAAAGCGGTGCCAAACTGGGTTATTTCTCCAGTGTGGATGCAGCCCTGGTCTGAAAGTTTCCATCCTGGTGCCCTGGCAAGGAAGAGGCCATTTCATTGCATTTCACCTCCGATCATGAGCCTTTTCTGCCTCCCCTGGTTTTGCTGCAGCTCCAGCGATGCTGTGCCAAACGCTTAGCAATCCAGGGTCCTCAATTACGGCTGAAAAATGCATTGCATTTAAGCCTTGCTGAGGTATCTCATTTGGAGTGTCTCCGGTAAATCGTCACATTTATTTATCAGGCCATTATGGTTGCGTGTGGGAATATGGCCTGCGCTCGGTTCGATTCACTGCATTAATCTGGAGAAAAGGATCCAACGGGCAAAAACTGTTTACTTTTTTTCCTCCCCTAACAGAGTTTGGAAAAGTTCTCTCTTATTTTATTTTTTAACTGCAAATCCCCAAATTCCTCAGCCAGCCAGGGCTTCCAAAGATTTAGGTAACACAGCACAGTTTTTAAAATTATTTGTACAAAGGTTAAAAAACAACAATATTTTGAAATTTCAGTGTGATCTGGAACACCAGCATAGTGTAATGGGAGACCAGCGTTTGAATGCCATGCTCCGCCATAGAAACCCACTGGGATAGAGTTGTCACAAGTCAGAAATGACTTCATCATCACCATTAACAACAACACAGCACATCATCCACAACAGTCCTTGTCCTCCAAAGGATTTAGATCAATGTTTTCCAAACTCTTGCCCTCCAGGCATTTTGGACTCCCAGAAGCCACAGCCATCTGGGCCAATAGTCTAGGATTCTGGGAGCTGAAGTCCAAAACACCTGGAAGGACAAAGTTTGGGGACCAATTATTTAAACACTTCTTTTGTATGCGGAAGAAAGTCTGAATTATGTATAATCCAGCACCAGTAGACTCTCACCCACACGGTTTATTAAATCTTGGATGCTTTGGACTCTCTTCCCCCTCCCTTGAGTCTGATTTTATGGCCTCTTGTATATTATGCCCTCTTGCTCCAGAGGGAACCTTCTTGCTGTGGTTTTGTTAACCTAACTTATTACAAAGCCGTGCATTAATGGCGAAAGGCACTGAAATAAAGCCAAGCAAGCAACAAGGGGAGGATGCTTCTGCAGGCAGAGGGATGGCCACTTTTGTGCTCAATGGTCTTTATTTTTAGCATCAGATTTTCAGCAGCACCGGCATAATAAAATAGTGCTGGGATGCTGTATCATTTTATGGCCTCCACATCCTTTTGTAAATACTGTATATCCCCCCATTTCTCTTCCTTTCTTCATTTTCCTGCAGTCTTGCAAACTACTCTGACAGCCTGTCTTTAATGTAATAAAGTGTAAGTATTTTTCTTTATTAGGTTTTTGGAATAAGGCACACATGGCATACATATTTCATGGGGCTACATTGCAAAGCAGCCTCAAAGCTCTGCATGCCAGAAAGGTTTCCAGCAAAAAGTGTTGAGACCCTCTTTCCCCGGAGCAGAGATCTGGGTTGGTTGGCTTGTCTTCCAAAGGGGGAAATTGGAAAGAATGCAATACCAAGAAGGAGGATTTTTGGGTACCATAATTTTGGAGAAGCACAACAAAGCAGTGGCAGGCAATGGGATGGTATTGGGGAAAGTGAATTCTCCTGGATTTTAATCACAAATGTGAAATGAAATGGTCAGTCCATGAGTAGATGAAAACATTTTGAACCATCTAGTGACCACTTGAAGTCTTCTTCTAAAATGCATTCAGGGATGATTCTTTCTTTCCCCAGCCTCCACTTTTTTGAAAATGTGTTCCATTTTGGTAGCTAAGTAAGAACTACCCTTTTTTGACATAATGGGTGGCAGCTACTGAGGCAGGTTTGCCTGTTTCCCCCTTTTCTCACCAGTTTGCTGTTCATGTATGCTCAGTAAGGGATTCTGGAGATTGCTGCTCTTTGCCCTGCCTTCTGTAGGCAGACACACAGTGCAATCTGTAGAATCATAGAGTTGGAAGAGACCCCAGGAAGGGCCATCCAGTCCAGCCCCTTTTTTCTGCCATGCAGGAACTCTCAGTCAAAGCATCGCCTTGGCCATCCAGCCTCCCAAGGAGGGAGACTCCACCACTCTCCGAGGAAGGAGTGTGTTCCACTGTCCAACAGACCTTACTGTCAGAAAGTTCATCCGAATGTTGAACTGGAATCTCTTTTCCTGTAGTTTCTATCCATTGCTCCATTGGGTCCTGTCCTTTGGAGCAGCAGAAAACAAGCTTGCTGCATTCTCAGTATGACATTACTTCAAGTATTTGAACAGGACTCTTATATCACCTCTTAACCTTCTCTTCTCCGCCCAAGTCTTTCCTCATAGAGTTTGGGGGTTTCCACCATTCACCATTTTGGTCACCCTCCTCTGGACACGCTCCAGCTTCTCAATGTCCTTTTTTAATTGTGGGGCCCAGAACTGGACACATAATTATTCCAGGTGAAGCCTGACTAAAGCAGAATAGAATGGTACTATGACTTCCCTTGATCTAGAAACCATACATCTATCAATGCAGCCTACAATCGCATTGACCTTTTTAGCTGCCACATCACACTGTTGACTCATGTTCAGCTTGTCGTCTATTAGGTCTATGATTCTAGCAGGAAGCTAAATAGAGTCAGCCCTGGTTAGAACTTGGGTTGAAGACCATGTAGGGACCCCAGGTGCTGGAGGTTCTATTTCAGAGGAAGGAAGAAGCAAAACTACCTCTGAGTAGTCCTTGCTTAAGAAAAACCTAATGAAATTCATGGTGTCACAATAGGTTGACAGTCAACTTGGAGGCAGAATTAAAGATGGAGATGGATGCCTCCAGCCACTTCTGCCTGCCTCCCTCTCTGCCTCCATTGATGGTGGCCAGTTGCTGGTTCCTGTTAGCCAACCTGATGCCAATGCTTCTGACTGTAAGTGTAAAAGGAAATTGAAATGTTGGCAGAATATGAGGGAACTCTGGCTTCAGGAACTTATTAATTCAGGAAGTGTTGTACCCTCCCCTTATTTACTGCTGGGTTGTAGTTAAATCCCCCTATCCATAATTAACTAGGGTGAATACTTCATACACACATCTCCAGTTAGTATTTCTTATTTGCAGGGTCTGGAATAATTGAATTTAGAGCCTGAAGAGCTGGGGAGAAATTAAACCCTCCCATTCATAATTAACCAGGGTGAATATTTCAGACATTTCTATCCAGCCAGTATTTTTTATTTGCAGAGATTGGCATAAATTGAAGGCAGTGACGGAAGGCCTGCAACGAAAGGAGGAGTGGAGGGAATGGCAAATTCGGCCGAGTTTCATTAATTCTGGGCCTCCGTCTCATTTGATAGAAGGGAAACGGAGAGAGATGTAGGTGGATGAGAGAGAGTTGTACCTCCATCAGAGGCTCAGAATCCTCACCCTTCAAAGTTAAGCCCAATTGTGGGCTACCAAGAGTTCATGGGGGCAACCTACTTTGTGATCTGGGCATCACCATCTCCCTGAGGCTGCGGCTAGAATGAGTTCCTATTGAAAACCTTCTTGATTTTATTCACAGGAGGCTGTGGACATTTTCAAAGGAAGATATGAATCATAAAAGCACACTTAGGAAATTGCCTGAGGGACATTTTCAGACAAGGGAAATTGGAAGTATAATCCAATGGCAATCTGAACGCAATCATGGGGTTTAACTACCCCACGCAATTTCGGGCAATGGGAAGTCAGTCCGAATGCAATCATGGGGTTTCACGTTATTGCATGAGAGGTGATCACAAACAATTTTGGGCAATGGCAAGCTATTTTCAGGCAATGGGAAGTCAGTTCGAACACAATTCGAATTCATGTAAATTCGCTGAGCTGGCGAATTCACGTGAATGCGTTCTGGCCCCACTTTCTTTTCATTTGAAATTAAGAGAAAATCCTCCTGTGCAATAAACTCCTAAGGCTACTTTTTTCTGGCTCTTTCCTGGTGCCTCCAGTCCAGTTGCCATTTGTCTATGTTTCTTTTAATTAGGGCACTCTTTAGGGATGAATAAAGAAATACTCATCCCTCTTTTTTAATTTTTAAAAAAGAGCAGGCACAATTTGCATCTCCCAGCGGTGAAAGATATCTGTTTGTCCTAGCATGAGCTTTGCTTGCCTCTCCTTTTCTGTGCCTTGCCTTGCTTTGCTCTATGCTGCCAGGAGGATTCTGGGAGTTGTGGGCCTTGAACAAAATAAAGTCACCTTGCTCTGGCCAATGTCCAGTTCTCTTTTTCTTTCTGTCCCTCTTATCTGCATCATTAAATATTAATCCAGGCTTGGAGAGTGTCACTTTGAAGATGAGAAAAGAGAGAGGGAAAAAGGAGAGACTTCCCCCCCCCCCCCAAGTAGGCTGCAGATGGTCAGAGTTCAGCATTTATTTCTCCAGGGAATTGTTTGACTTTAATGGAGGTGGATGAATGGCCTCCGTCATTTTGGCCAATCTTCCTGGCACCACAATTTGGCCTCCCTTTACACTACAGACCTGCCTATCACCTCCGCATCTGCATCCCTCAACTTAACCCAATAGGTCCTATGCTAGGACAACATACCTTCCAACTGTCCCAATTTGGCAGATCCTATGTCCCAGATCCTATTAAAATGTCCCGGTTTCTCCTTTCTTCTCCTCCTGCTTTGCACCCTGGCCCTCAGCTTACTTCAGTTTCTGCAGACTGAATTCAAAGTGCAAAACTAGTTTGAACACCAGCAAATGAGTCAGAGGGAGAGAAGAGGAGGACGTCTTGCCCTTCCCTATCTACTCAGACTTTCCTAAATTCCAGGGTTTCTCTTCTTAAGAAGATAGTTTTGTGTATCCATCCTCATTAATAACTCTTCTCTTCTTGTTGTCTAGGAAAAGAAACGTTTAGCCGCACTCTGGTGATGCTCATCGACATGCCTCCAGGTTTTCATTGGTGAAATGTTTGCAGGTACGGGACAATGGGAGATATTGTATAGACCTTGGGAAATTTCCCCCTTTTGGGAGCTATAGCACCTCGAATGACTCCTGTGAGCAAGGCAAGAAACCTTTAGGACACAGTTCACCCCAACCTTCACTGCAAATATGGTTGACAATAATGTCCATAGATGTGTTGGTTGTCTTGCTATGGGTCTCCAAGTTGACTCTGACCTAAGAGTTTCCTTGGCTTGATTTCTTCAAAAGGGGGTTGTTTTTAGTTATTGGACTATGACTGGAGAAGAGAGTTTGAGTCCCTGCTTGGCCATGGAAACCCACACTCTCTCAGCTTCAGAGGGCAGCTGCGGTGGCAAGCCTAAACAAATATTGCCAGGAAAGTCTTCAGGATAAGTTCACCTTAGGATGGCTGTATGTTGGAAATGACTTGAAGGCACACAACAAAAATGGATTGCTCAGGTCTTGTCCAGTGGCCAGCCTCACTCCCTTTTCTTTTTGTTTTTCTGCCTGCTTTTCTCCCTGCCTCCCTTTGGAAAGGGTGCAGCCGGGTGCCTTGCCCCCGTCTCCATCCATGGCACTCCAATTAGCCACCAAGGAAAGCAGCCCAGGCCTTGCCAAGGAAAACGGCTGTTGCTAAGTAAAGCCAGCGCTGCTGAGGCTCATCAGCGCTTTTGCAAGCGGCTGCTTGGCATGGAGGTGGGCATCCAAAGTCCTCATTAAAAGGGTGTTAGATTGAGAAGGCGGCCATGTGGGGCCAGAGCAAGAGGCCAGACCCTCGCGCTTGGCTTTGGTGCCGCTTGGTGGCTCTGTGCCTCATGGCTGTGTCAGTGGGGCGGTGAGTTCCTTCCAGGTTTTAGCTAGAACTTTAAAGGAGTGATCTAAGGTGAGCTGAGCCTTTTTAAGCAAAGAGGATCCATAACCTTGGTTAGCTCCTCTATAGTTGAGGCTCCCCTGGTTGCCCCCAAGATTTCCTCACCATCATCTCCATTTAGGGCTGGAGAAAGACCCAGGCATGAAACCTGCCGCTTGCAAGGGATGCTGAGTCTTTGCAGCAAATAGACCTTTTCAACTGCAGCAGTGGAGGTGTGGCTGGGCTTATCAGTTTAAGCAATTTAAATGCAAAGATATAGCTGTGTTAGTCTGTAGAATCAGTAAGTAGAGAGATCTTGTAGCACCTTTGAGATTCACTGGAAGAACAAAGTTGGCAGCCTGAGCTTTCCTAGACTTCAGTCTGCTTCCTCAGATGGATTTGGGGGAGTGGAAAGCCAGGGACAGACTGAAGTCTATGAAAGCTCATGCTGCCAACTTCTTTCTTTCACTTAGTCTCAAAGGTGCTACAAGATTTCTACATAACATTTAAATACAGTTGATCCTCTCTGTTCCCAGATTCTGCATCCATGGACTCATCCATCAATGACCTGAAAAACCTTTTAAAAATATAGTCAGCCCTCTGTATCCACAGCTTCTTTATCCACCAATTCAAGTATCTACAGCTTGAAAATATTCCCAAAATATATAAATTCCAAAAAGCAAAGCTTGATTGACCTTTTATATAAGGAGCACTATTTTGATATGCCATTGTATTTAATGGGACTTGAGCATCCATGGTTTTTGGTATCCATGAGAGGTCCTGGAACCAAACCCCAGATGGTTCCAATGTGCAATTGTATTAGATGGATGGATGGATGGATAGATAGATAGATAGATAGATAGATAGATAGATAGATAGATAGAAGTCAGTGACATACAGAACTTCATAAATATATTAGCAAAATGTTTTGGCTCTTGCCTTATTCAGTTGCTCAAACCGAAAGTGAGCTGCATCCAAGACAGAAGCTGAAATATTGTGCAAATCTATTCATAATGTTCCTTTTGTTAATCACTCCAATAAATATTTATAGATTTAAAGATCAATAACAGCATCCTTCTGGGATCCAAGACAAACATGCTAGAAATGCTCTTTGTTTGCTTTTAAATTACACACATGAACACACACACACACAACATGTATGTACACACATAAAGAGACTTATCTTTCCGAACACTACCCTGCTAAGGCCTATCAGTTCCAGATCGTATGTCTTCATGCAAATGTATTTTCCTTAGTCCAAATGTTTGTAGCCTGACACTTTACTAACCTGGTCTTGATACAGCAAATGTTGTCTCCCAAAGAGTAGGTCCATTTTGATGGCTGCCTTTTAGGGTCAGTAAGGTGACCACAAAAAAAAACCCTTGCCTGTTGGGGAGCTCAACCCCATGCCAAAATCCAAAAAATGGACCCACTCACCTTTCTTCTTCCTTCCATTGGGGCTCCCTTGAGTCACAAGGCAAATGGTCAGTAGGAACGTGAGGCTGAGGATGCTTCTCATTGCTGGCCTTTTCCCAGGAAAACCGAGGCTCATTCCAGGTGACAAAGGCTCAGGAAGGAGGAGAGAGAGAGACCCTGTTGATCATCAATTTGTGGCGAGGACTAGCGGCTTATTAATTATTAACTCTTAAAAGGGAATCCAGTCCCCCCCACCTGTAACCCCAAAGAAACCCCAGCAAAGTCTGATTTACCCCAGAGGTGGTCCTTTACGTACTCCCAGCAGCCACCTCAATGAATTGAATTTTTTCACATTTCTTTTCCTATTGCATTGGATCAAAATCCTTTTTGTGAAATATCACTGGAGGTCACGGGTAGATCATTCTGTTTTTGTTTACCTTCATCTGGACATATTGCAAAATGGCCATGGGAAATGCAAGCAAATTTATTTGGGAAGTTGACACAAAGCTTAAAGAGGGAGAGTTGGGATGAAACTGGAAGTGTCCAATAGGTTTCGTGTTTGGCTTGAGGAACTTGAAATCAGTGGATGGGATCCTGGTGAGATACCATGATAAGGCAGTCTGTGATCGGCCACATAGGCTCTGGGTTCCAGTCTGAACATTAAAAGGCCTATAAATGGCACCAAGCCCTGATCTCCTTGTTCCTCTAGTGCATGCAAAGGTTGAAGTCCTTTCTGTTAATCCTGGTTGGAGTGGATCAGTTGAATCAATTGTTGACTGTTGAGTCCACACTTATACAAATTTCATTTATTCAATTGGGTCTACTCTATTTGGGACTCATGTCCTTTTTGAACTAACCTTAATGCAGCAGATAAGATCAAGGCCCTGCCTCATATTGTCTTGTTTCTATGCTTTGTTGCTCAACAAGGCTGGCATTTATTTACATTATCTGTGTGTGTGCCTACAATTCACCTGTTGACCTATGGCCACCCTATGAATTTCTTCATAGGGTTTTCCTAGGCAAGGAATCCTCAGAGATGGTTTTAGGGTTTCCTTCCTCTAAAATATAGCCTATTGCACCTGGCATTAGTTGGTGGTCTCCCATCCAAGTCCAAACTAGGGCTGACCCTCCTTATCTTTCAATACCAGACTGGATCTGTTGCCTTTTAGGGTATTTAGATCAGGCAAGGAATACCCAGAAGTGGTTCTGTCAGATCCTTCCATTGAAAACAGAGCCTTCAACAGTTGGTTTTTGTTGGTGGCCTCCCATCCAAGCAATAACCAGGGCTGACCCTACTCTACTTCCAAGACCAGATAAGATCTGGTGGCTTTAGGATATTTAGGCCCCCTAAAGGAACGCAACTGTGTGTAAAGCACCAATAGGATTTTGTCCCCAGTTTATTTAATGAGTGTCACAATGGCTTTTTAATTTTGGGTGTGCACTGAACACATAAAAATTAAAAATAAAAGCTGTTGTTTTTGCAAAGTGCAGCCAGAGAGATTCCTGGGCAAGCTCCAGAGAGAGTTTGCATCTCACAAAATGGCACACTGTTAACACACTACACACTCATCCTATCTGCCTTGCTGCTTTTGTCTCCCCTAGGATTGTCACAGTGTGTGTGTGTGTTGCCCGGTGCGTTGCCAGCGTTCCCAGAAAGAATGGGTCCTTTTCTCCATTTGATGTACATGAGTAATTCCAATTAATTTTAATGTGCAGTCATCAAGTGAAGAATGGGCAGCCTACAGCAAAATGTAGCTCAGTTTGGGACAGGTTTCTGCGTTATGTCTCTCGGCTTTTTCAATCCAAATCGTGATTTAACTAGCAAAAGGTCTTTTAAGAATGCAGGCTTTTTTATTTTTAATAAATTGTCTTGGGGCATTGTTTGGGGTTTTTTTTTAATTACTCAAGCATAAGTTAACACAGTCACAAAGGACCCCCTTGAGCATGTGCAGAGTGCATTTCTCTCAATTACTATTGAGTGCCTAGGCTTTATCATCTGGACTTCTAAGCACCAGCAATTTTCTCGTGTTGGGTTTAGCCTCTTTCCTATCTCCATGATTCAAGTAACAGAAGGCAGTGCAATGCTGGGGTGTGTACAACTTTTGGATCATGTCCTCATGGAGTGAAAGGGAGGTCTCTATGAGACCCAGAGCTTGGGGAAGTTAGTTTTTTGGACTACAGCTCCCAGAGTCCCCATGCCAGTCATGTGAGGATGATTGAGGATAGTTCCATAGGCTTTTTGTCTAAACCAGTCATCCCCAAACTCTGGTCTTCCAGCTGTTTTGGACTTTAGCTCCCAGAAGCATACGCCATCTTGGCCAAGGATCCTGGGAGCTAAAGTCCAAAACACCTAGAAGATCAGAATTTGGGAATAAATGGTCTAAACCAACAGTGTGGGGCCCAGCTGAAATCAATTGCTGAATGGTGTCCATTGTTGTCAGCTGCCCTCAAGTCAACCTTGAACCATGGTGACCCTGTGAATGAGGCATTTCCAAGCCCCACTGTCTTCCGTTGTTCTGCTCAGGTCCTGCAAATTCAGGCCCATGTCCTCCATTATTGAGTCTATTCATCTGCCGTACAGCCTTCCTCTCTTTCTACTTCCCTCCACCTTTCCAGGGAGCGTTCAGGCTTGATCTGCTCCAAGACCCATTTATTTGTCTTTTTGGCCATCCATGGGATCCCCAGCGCACTCCCCCAGCACCGTATCTCAAACTGATTTTCTTCTTAGCCAACTTCTTCACTGTCCAGCTCTGCCATCTGTACAGTGGCGATGGGGATACGATGGCTTGGACAGTTCTAACTTTTGTGCTCAGTTGTATGTCTTTGCATTTTGCAATCTTATCTAGTACTTTCATAACTGCCCTTCCCAGTCCTAGTCTTCCTCTGGTTTTCTTCTGGTGCCATGACAAACTACAATTCCCAATGGTGCCAAACCGGATTGTTTCTGCAGTGCAGATGCAGCTTTAAAGTGGCATTGGGTGGAAACCAACTATTAGCCTTCCTCTTCAGAGAGCCAACGCAAGTGTTGAAAGGTATCATGTTTGGGGTTTTGTTGGGAGACACTGCGTGCAACACTGGGTCCCTGGATCTCTGTCTCTCCAGAGATGGAGTCTGCATGCATCCTGGGCTGCCTTTCTCTTCTGCTATATATCTTGTTTCTGTCCTCTCCTGCCTGGTGGGCTGCCTGTCGATCGCCAGAAGGGCTGTTCTTAATCAGGCCTCTCCATCCGCTGGCTGGCTGACGTTCCAGTTATGAACAGACCTATGCATCCAAAATGAATGGCCCGCTTTTGGAAAAATGCAGGCGAAGAAGAAGAGCCACGGCTGTTGCAACTTGGAAGAAAAACAATCTCCTCCACCTGCAGACCCTGGAGTTGGAAAAACATGCCAAACACTCCCATATTCTCCTCATCTCCTCTCAGGTTGCAAAATGGGCAGGATTGCACTCACCGTTTCATACTGGTGAGCTCTGTGACACCCAGCATCCCTAGAGGTCAGGGCTTGGTCCTGCAAGGGGCATAACACTGGAGGAGGGGGACAATTGTGCCATCGGCATATCTTCGAATTGGGACATTATCTTGGTTTCCTATTTTTTCTCAGTCCCAAAATTTCTAGCATTCCAAGGAGTGAGACTTTGAAAATTGTCTATCCACAATAGACATCTGATCTTGGAAGCTAAGCAGGGTCAGACCTGGTCAGGACTTGGATGGGAGACTGCCACCACATCCCAAACACTGTAGGCTCTATTTCAAAGGAAGGAAATGACAAAACCACCTCTCTGAATATCCTTGGTTGAAGAAAACCCCATGGAATTCATGGGTTGCCATAAGTTGAAGATACGTCCATAAATACATACACCTCTGTTTCATTTGTTGTGTTTTGCAAAATTTTAATGGAATAACTCCCAACCTGCGAATAGTCTTTGAAAACTGTACTGTTTTCTCAGACTTTCTCACGGTGGGAAGACAATTGCTAAAATTACTCATTGCTTTCTTTGAGAGGGAAATTCTTCCTTCCAGGGATGGAATTGCAGCAAAACCTACAAAGCCAGAGAGCGTTTTTTCCCTTTCCTTGAAGCAGCCATTTTGCTTCCTTCTTCTCATGCTTCAAACATCCAGACATCAGAGTGGCCTACAAGAGATGGCGGCCTTCCTTGCTCGCTCTCTTCCGTTCGCAAGCACTACAGGTGGAAAAGGTAAACATAAAACTAATACCTTGTTTGATATGAGCGAAAGAAAAAGGTCTGTTTCAAGAAGGGATCCGTGATTACAGCAAATGCAAGGCAAAACAAGGTGGCTGGGAAGAGGAGGCTTGCTTTGGAAGTGCTTTTGGAGGGAAGAGATAAGAAAGGGAGCAAAGGCTCTTCAGAGCTTCCAGGGCTTTGGGGTGCATTTTGATGGGGACTCTTCAGAGGTAAGACCTTTAGGAGAGCAAACAGCCCCACATCTCAACAGAGGAGCAATGGGGCCGAGGGGAGAAGTGGGGGAGGCCCATCTCTGAAAGCACGGCCTTTAAACAAAATGCCAATTTGAAAAGAAGTGGGTGTTTAAAAACACCGGCAACAAATCTGAAGCTAAATGTTGTAAGCCGTGGTTTATGTGATCCACGTTTTGTTCATCACTTTGAAGGAGGCTTACAAGGAGTGGAACTGTCCCAAACACAGTCAGGGCAACCAGCAAAGGCTTCTTGCTACACAGCTGATAGCCAGCAGCTCATGAGCAAGCCAAGTCACAGAGCAGCTGACACTTCAGCACTTATTTTACTTAGTAAACACAAGCCTTTAAGTCCCAAAGTTCATTCACAAGCTTCAGGTCTGGCAAAAGAATTCTTCAGTATCCAAGTCAGGTACATGGCACCCAGAGTCCACAAACACAGTCCAGGTCAAACAAAGAGCACAGGAAAGTAATGATGGGCCAAGTAAGTCAGATAATCTTTGGCAATTCCTGGAGGGCAAGGCTGGGATTTATAGATCAGCAGCTGAAGGCAGTTGCAGCTTAATTAACAGCTGCTTCCTATACATCCTCTGAGACCTCTTCAAGCCCTCCCTTCCATAGAATCATAGAGTTGGAGAGACCACAAGGGCCACCCAGTTCAACCCCCTTCTGCCATGCAGGAACTCTCCATCAAAGCATCCCTGATAGATGGCCATCCAGCCTCTGCTTAAAGACCTCCAAGGAGGGAGACTCCACTACATTCCCTCTTCCACTGTCAAACAGCTCTTACAGTCAGCTCTTACTTTGTCATTTCTTCTTGGCAAAGGTAGGTATGGTTAAGTTGTCTTCTGTATCTGAATGAGGAGCAGGACTCTGCCAAAGCTGGTCCTGCAACCTGGTCTGTCTCTGAGACGTGGGGCTGTGGACCTTCCTCTTGCTCTGGTTCAGCAGAAGGTCCCAGCAGGTCCACAGATTCAGTCCTGGGACATTATCAGACAAGGGAAATTGGAAGTATGGCAATCTGAATCATGGGGTTTAGCGTTATTGCATGATAGACTACCACACACAATTTGGGCAATGGCAAGTTATTTTTGGGCAATTCGAAGTCCATTCGAACGCAATTCGAATTCTCGTAAATTTGCTGAACTAGCGAATTCACGTGAATGTGTTCTGGCTCCACTTTTTTTTCATTTGAAATTAAGAGAAATTCCTCCCATGTGATAAACTCCCTTGAGTCCATGTCCATCTTCTGGAAGCGAGGCACAATAGGAACACTATTCAGCACATGGAGAATTCCTTCCAGGTCCAGGGGGAAAGCTCGAGTGGTCTCCCTGTCCCCTGCTGACATGGGAAGCACCAGCTGCCTTGGCTACAGGTAGGCAAAGAGTCATGGCAATGTCAGAAGTCAGACCTGGCTGGAGTGACACATGACTTGTTTACATCCCGGTTGGACTACTGCAATGTGCTCTGTGTGGGGCTGCATTTGGAAAATGTTGAGGGGCAAGTGCCCTCATAGCTTTGTTTGTTTCCCGAACAGACAGACTGTCTGTGGGCCTTCCATGCCTTTGCTCAGCCTCCACCAGTGAGGGAGCAAGTGAACGCCATGCAATATAGATGAAGAGAGCTGGTACCTGAGCGGAAAGATGCAGAAGGCCTTGGCTGTTCCTGCAGATCAAAGGGATGCTAATGGGGATGGTGGGGCCTGTAATATTTTGTAGCCTCGGTGCATGACTTTTTCCTTTGGTTTTTTTGGCATGCAGATCTGTCACTCCACTGACTCGCTTGGAAAAGAGGACCCCTGTGTTGGAGCAGACCCCTGAGGTGTCATGGCACAGTGATGTGGAGCTCTTTTTATGCTCCTTTTTTTCTCCTTCCCGGTGTCATTATGTTTGATGAAAAGGAAAGCCTTGATATGGCTCTCCAAGCGTGCAGCTTGCCTTTGCTGAGAGGACTTTATTTGCTCAGGCCCAGATGTTTCTCTGGCTTCCTCTGTAGGGTGCACAGAAGGGATTTTTTCCTCCTCTTCAATGTGCATATTTCATCACAGTCTGCAAAAAGTCTGGTACAGGGATTTCTCTTTGGGGGACAAAGCTGCCCAAAGCCTCTTTGAAACTTTGCAGCAATGAGGTGATGCAACAGAAAACCAATTCTCTGCTTAATTACAGCCCCTGCTATACATTTCCAAAGCATTGTGCCTGCTTCCATTCACAGCAGAAAGCTAATTGGGTGAGAAAACCATAGCATTAGAGATGCACAGACTTAGGCTGCATCCACATTGGAGAAATAACCCGGTTTGGCACCGCCTTAACTGCCCTGACTCAAGGCTATGGAATTTTGAGAGATGGAGTATGTTGTGGGGTCCAGAGCAGAGCTGTGAGCAACTTTGGTAGGTGCTTAATGCACAATGCTTAATGACATTACAGGGATTGTCCCTAATGTGTGGTGTTTTGGCCCAGATATCAAACTAAACAGAGACCTAAACTGGCAACCCTACTGCATGCACTTCAGGACTGCAAACTCTGAGCTGGACATGAAGATTCATTGTGATGTGCCTCTTGTTTGTGTATACATGCACGTCTTCATATCACCTGTTGATTTATGCTGATCCCTTGGTGAAAAATGGTATTTGAGGGAATGAAAGGGATCATTTGTCTGATCCTTCATACAAGCTTTGGAGAGGAAAAGGGACTCAGTTTTTCACCAAATCACACTTGTCACTGTGGAATGATGCTTAACTGGCACGTGAAGCACATGGAGGCTGGTGGCCTCTTGCTTTCCAAAAGTGGTGAATCATCCACCAGACCCCGTCTGCTTGGCTGCAAGTATTTGCCCACTTTCTCAGCTGAGCATCTGCTGGCGTCTGCCGTGCCAAGGACCCCATGCGGTGGGAACACAGTGTTCAATATTGAGCATGATCGCACCTCTTCCCTCCCTGCCTTTACAACGCACAGAAGAAGAAAGAAAGAGAGCTTTGTGGTCTAATAGCAACATTAAACTGCATCCCTTTTTTCTTCGTGGTCTCAAAACCCTCTCCGCTTGCGTATGGGTTGTGCTTGTGTGCATTTGGACCACAGTCCTGGGGGTGCAAATTTAATGTGTGTGCATTTTTAACATGTTGCCTCCTTTCTTCCTGGAGAAACCAATGGCTTAGGATGGTTTATTGTAGCTGCAAAAAGGAGGTGCCATTTTTGTGGGGAGACTGTGGGATTTTGCAGAAGGTGCCTGAGGGGAAACATAGGACTCAGGGGGTCTCAAATGTTTTTTAAATGAATTATTAAAGTATAATTACAAAGGAGAAGGGGGAAAAAAGAGAAAGAAAAATGGATTGGGCTGTACATTGATATAAATCTGTTGATATAAATTTCACAAAACATTTCCTTCAAGTTGGACAAGGGGCTAGGTAGTCGGCATTGTGCAACAGACATATTCTCCTGCTGGTGTTGGAAGTGGAGTTGCGTGGGCAGCATGTTCTTCTGTGCCTTCTCTTTGCACATTACGCCTTGTGAATTGTGGTTGTGTGTCCTCTACTTTCCATTGTGGTTGTGCGTCGCATATTGCAAAGGGCACCCAGCCCTTGACATGTGTTGTGCAGTGGTGGTATTCTGCATTACGGTTGTGTGGTGCTGCTGTGGTGCATGCCTGCATGTGAATATTTACGCTATGCCAAAGGGGTATTGGATTGAGGCCCTTGACTCAAGCCATGGCACATGTCGCTCAAGCCAGGCAATGATGATGTGGGCCGGGGAAACCAAGCTGTGGGTCATTAATAACTTCTTCCCTCTTGACCACATTCTGAGGTTGCTTGTCCATACGGATGCCTTGGGTTTTCCCTTGTGAAATATTGGAGTGTATGTGTTTCCTGTTTTTGGAAAAGTTCCCTCCTGGGACTTTTCGCCAATGTGGCAAAAATGGCCCCCGTTTTCTCTGGAGGCATTGATGGGAAATAATGTTTGCCTTTGGACATCTGGAAAGAAGTTTGCTTAATAAGCAAGGCGGCGGTTGGAAAGTGGAGGGTATTTGCATTTTAATCTGAGGATTTCCACGTCTCCCCAATTAAAGGCAACACACATATACAGAGCAGACGTTCTGATGAATGACGGGGACAGCTTGATCCCTTTCTCATTACTTCGATGTCTGAAGTGGAACCAATGCCATTTATTATTAATTTAATTAAAATGGCAACATATTATTTCCCCCTCCCGCTCCTCCCACCGTACAGAACTGTAAACATTAATTTAATACAACCGAGAATCATGGAATTCAATCTTAATTACTCCAAAACTGGGCTAATCAGCCAAACTGAATCAGGGAAGCAGTTAACTCTTTCTCTCTTTTGAAACAGCATTCGGCTTCAAGGTCAGAAATAAACAACTGGCAGCGGGAGAAAAAGGTTTAAAAAGGAATTTTTGGAAGGCAAATAACTAGCAGAATCTTGTTGATGTCTTATAAACCTGTAAATTCCCTACAGAAGCAGATGAGTGTTTCTGTCTGGTGCAGAATGGCCCTTTGCAGACCAGAGAATATGGTGCCCTAGCATGTTTGCTCATGCACTGTGTGTGGTTGTGCATTTTGATGGTGCATGCATGCACGTGGTTGTGCATGCAAACCATTATGCTGTTGAGGCGCATGGACATCTGCTTGCAACATTTATTTGTGCAATCTAGCAATTCACTTCTTCATATCTACAGTAGAAATCCATGACTGCAAAGTTAATGTTCCATCTCCTTCATGCATCATTTTAGAGCAATTGTCCCAAAAATATTTTTTTAAAACCAAGATGGTCTTTCTATGCCACTGTTGAGGAAGCTCTAAAATTAAGGCATTTGGGTCACTGAGGCAGAAAGGCCACTCCTTGACCTGGAGCTGTGATGCTGTCCTGCACAAGCCTCATTGCAAGGATGGCAGCAGGGACGTAGCCAGGATTTTAGGAAGGGGGGGTCCAGACTAAGTGCCGCCATTATAATGGGGCTTGGGCACGGCGGCGCAGCAGCACGCACCATTCATTTTTCTAATGGAAAGGGGGGTCCGGACCCCGAGAACCCCCCCCCCTTGGCTACGTCCCTGATGGCAGTTGTGCAACGACACAACAACACACTTTCCACTTGTCCTGATTTTGCAGGGACAATCCCAAATAATCCTCTATCATCTCATTTTCTCAGCTGCTTTCAAAGTGTCCCCATTTTTCTTCTCCAACCACTTTCTTCCTTTTGTCTGTGGCTCATTTCAATTGCAGCAAACTGAGTTCAGAGTCCAAATAATAATAATAATAATAATAATAATAATAATAGTGCAATCCGTTAACTCAGCAGGAGCAAAAGGAGAGGAGGGATAGATCTTGTTCTCCCCAGTCGGCTCAGGCGAAAGCAAACTGCTGCAGACTTTCTTTGCTTGTCTGTTCTTCCTCATGAACAACTTTTGCCATCTTGACCACACTCAGAGGTTGCTTGGCCACATGCGTTCAGGGTTTCATCTGTGAAATGTCGGAGGGTGTGTGCGTCTGCCTTATTGTGCAGCTTCCATTCATTCTCCCAAACAATGAACAATGGATTCTGGGGTGTGCAAAGACCCTGCTCCTTCTTTTTCTCTCGACTGAGAAGGCAATTCACAGATTTATATTACGTACCACAGAAACAGAAGAATAAGAACTTGCAGAACGAGTGGAATTTAAATTGCCTTGTTTCCAGGGACACTACTACTTTGAATTAAAAATAGCTCTGCGTAAAGCCTGGGAAATTCTGCTCGTGGTGCCTCTAAAAATGTCTCCAGATGCCCTTAAGAATAACTTAGAATAACTAGGAGAAGTTACTTTACATATCCAGGAGTGGGTGACTGTTGGGTAACATGGACACCCTCTTGGAGGGATTCACATGAAATGACTCACCCTAAATTAATATTTTGCCCCCCCCCCCAAAATCCACTCAGGAAATCCAGTCATGCCCGGGACAAAAGAAAGGTTACTTGGCCTTCTGAGGACTCCATAAAAGGTCTCCCTAATGGCACAAACCAAGGCAATACTCTCCTTGCGCATGACCTAGCCACCTTGAATCCCATTTTAGAGAAAGGTAGGATATAAATCCCATAAATAAATAAAATAAAATAGCTTTGTGTGTGTAACTTCTCTTCCCAAATCTGGATTGAGACATTGTGCATCAGACAATGGTTTCCAACCTCTTCCCTCAGGAAACTTGTGTACCAATATAGAGCAGCAATGTAGTGTTGTGGTTTGAGTGTTGGACTATGACTCTGGAGACCAGGGTTTGATTCCCTACTTGGCCATATAAACCCACTGGGTGATCTTGGGCAAGTCCCACACATTCAGCCCCAGAAAACCCCATGATAGTTATGGCTTAGGGCAGGGGTAGGTAACCTTTTTGAGCTGGGGGCCGGGTTGCTGTTCCTCCGACAACTGGGGGGCCGAAGCCAAAAAATAAATAATTAAATAATGTTTTTAAAAATTAAATATATAAATAAACCAGGACAAATGTAGGACAAAATTTTCAAATGGAAGATAATTTTTTTTTAAAAATGGAGGACACGCGAAAAAATTTGCTGATTTTTTAAAAAATGTTAATATAAATGCATGTTTCTGAGGCTTCTATAGACAATTGCCCCCCAAAGGCCCCGGCGGCAATCGGTGGCAGGACCAGGCTGGGGCCGGTCCCAAGGCCTCGCCAGGCCGCATCCGGCCCGCGGGCCGCAGGTTGCCTACCCTTGGCTTAGGGTCACCAGAAAAAGTCTGCATCCGCCTCAAGAGCAATATCCCAAATTGCTGAATAGCCTTAGGTTTGCCATAAGTCAGAAATGACTTGAAGGCATACAACAACAACCACAACAACACCAATAAGGCTCTGGCTATTAAACACAGCATCTTGTGGCTGAGATGTTGTCCAGGGGTTGATGATGGAGAGGAATATATTGTAAAGGACCTTGTCAAGGTGCTAAACCTCTTTTGATAGAATTCAGTACCTTGGAGAACTCTGGAATGGGAAGTTGAGGCTAAAACTTGAATTTAGCCCCCCACTGACATGAAAACCATCAGCTCGGATACACATGGTTGTTAGATTTATTTATATCCCTCCTTTTCCCCAATTCAGGACTCAAAAGTTAAAAACAGAAATGGCTAAAAACTGGTGTCATGCAAAAGTGAAGAATGTGAGCAAGCTAGCAATAAAGTTAAAACCAGTTAAAAACCAACCATTGAAAAGATAAAATAATCGCACAAAATCAATGTCTCTTTCCCCTCATGGCCGAGGTGACCAGATGTCCTAACCACAAAGGAGGACAAGGCACCGCAAAATGTAGGATGTTCGAGGAAAATGTTGGATATGATGAAATAAAAGCTAAGAACACTTCTATAAATATAAATGCATGCTTCTTGGCCGTGCTCAAAATGGGAGGACTTTTTGGAACTACTTCTGGTTGAAATGGAGGATATGTCTGGGGAAAGGAAGACATCTGGTCACCCTGCCCAGGACTTTCAGTCCTTAAGGAAGTCTTTAGCTGCCTGGAAAAGGCAAGGAAGGAGAGAAAAAAGATAAAACTCTTCTATTACATAGCCTCATAGCCCAAAAAACCCACAAAGAACTATGGATGCCAGCCATGAAAGCCTTCGACTTCATAAAAGTCTATGGTGCAGTACATTATAAAAAGTTCTTGCAACTAGTTCCTGAAAGACTCTAAGCAGAGAAATATTGGCAGAATGAGAACAAGGAGAGGGCCATCATGGTCTCCTTTGGGAGGGAGTTTCAAAGCTGGGAAGCAGCCACCAAGAAGACCCTCTACTCTCCTGAAAAATACCACTTAGCTTCTGTGATACTTTGTGGGGGGCATTTTTAGCCAAGAAAACCCTATGATAGGTTCACCATAGGGCTGCCATAAGTTGGAAACAACTTGAAGGCACACAACGAGAACAGCAGAAATGTTCCTAGAGAGAAAGCAAGGACAGGGCCATCATGATCTTCTTAGGGAGGGGGTTTCAAAGCTGGGGAGCAGCCACCAAGTAGGCCCTCTTCTCTCCTGTGTTCCCACCAGATGCACCTGGAAGGATGGTGGGACGAAGAGAAGGACCTTTCCAGAAGATCTTAAAACATGGGCTGGTTTGTACGGGAGAATATGGTCTTTCAGATGACATAGCGCCATCCAGGCCAAGTATCCCAGCACTTGTTAAGAGAGGTGTGCGTGTGTGTGCACCTATGAGTTTGCAAAGTGACGTTTGGGTCTTCCTTCCTTTGCTCCTCTTGCTTCCCTCTGGTGTCCTCCTCCTTCATCTCCTCCATCCCACCCCAGTCCTCTCCTCTGGTTCTGAACTGGCCGCATTGCCGAGGGAAGCATGACTCCAGGCATCAACTCCACATTGAGCGACAGCCACCAGTTTCTCCTGAATGTGTTCCTGGGGGGCTCCAGATGTTTCCTGTTGATGGAAGAAAGAAGGAAATGGAACCTTTGAGAGAGATGCAAAAGAGCTTCTCAGCTGAGAGGTAGTAGTAGTAGTAGTAGTAGTAGTAATAATAATAATAATAATAATAATAATAATAATATAGCACCATCCATGTACATAGAAAGCCAGTGTGGCATAGTGGTTTGAGCACTGGACTATGACTCTGGAAACCAGGGTTTGATTACCAGCTCAGCCATGAAACCCACTGTCCTCTGAACAAACCTTGCTAAACCCTAAGGTGACCCTATCATGGGATTTTCTTGGCAAGATTTGTTCAGAGGAGTTTTATCACTGCCTTCCTCTGAGGCTGAGAGAGTGTGACCTTCCTAAGTCATGGCCAAACTGGGAACCTTGAATAGCTTGTTTAAAAGTTTGGACTACAAGCCAGAACGGATTCTCCACCTGCTCCTCTCCAGAGGCGAATGCCGAGGAAATGGGGACATTCTTCAGCCCTGATCAATGGCCCACTTGCATTGAGGGATTTCTCCTCCGCTCATTAAAGGACAGCTTTATTTATTTATCTTTCGCCTCCGACACTTAATGATTCTTCTCTCCTTGTAAAGTTTGTTGATCTCTTGGGTATTTAAACAGTTTTAACTACCTCTGTGTAATTCACACGCTTTCTTCGCTTTGTCAGCTATAATGGAAGGCTGGGCTCCTCCCCACTTTTCTTTCTTTTGCAGAAGGGGAGTTATTGATCCTTCTTAAATCTTTTCTATAAAAATGTTGCAAATCTGTTTGTAGAAAAGGGAATTAGAGTTTGCTGTTGATTCCTCCTCTCCAGAAAGCAGCTGGGTTTGGCCCTTAGCATCTTAGATGTAGTTTGCAATGCTAGTAATGCCCCATATAACCTCCAGCACTCCCAAATATCCTCCAACTGTCCCAAATCGGCAGGGACAGCCCCAATTCATCCTCTGCCTTCCCACCTTTTAAGTTGCTTTTAAAATATCCCAGTTTCTCTCTCCTAGAATTGTGGAGAAAATCTGAATCAGTGATGGTCCAAAATTTCATTTAGTAAAACCCTGGGGTATCCTGGGAAAGTCCTGCTCTCTCAGCCTCAGAGGATAGCAATGGCAAACCCCTTCTGAACAAATCTTACCAAGAAAAACCCATGATAGGTCTGCCTTAGGGTCACCATGACTTGAAGGCACACAACAATACCCAGGAGACTGGGAAACAGAGTGATGATGATGTGGATGATGATGATTTGTTTATACTACTTAACCCTGAAAAATACCATGTTGCTTCTGTGATATTTCTTGGTGGGGGCAGTTTTGGCAGTATAGGGACTTGGACTTGCCACGGTTGCCCACCCGCTGCCCTAGTTAGTGATGCTGTTGAAACCCCTTGGAATAAGCAGTGCCTTCCCCCCATAAAGGAGGCCTGGGGGCAAAGGTGCATTTGTGGGTCTGGGGAATTACAGAGAACTGGAACCGTTTGCTAACACTGCCCAGAGGTCACCTGCGCCCAGGCCAAGCAAACAAGGCAGGCAAACACGGGTGCTGTACCTTTGACTTTCCAAACAGGGCCTCTTTGTAATACCTGGTGGCCAGGTCCCAGTCCCCCAGGCAGAGACCCCTGGCACCCAGTTCTTCACAGACGTGTGCCTCTCCAAACCAGTCTCCTTGGAGGGAAGGAAAGAAGGAAGAGAATGCAGCCAGTGCCAAAGTCACGTCCCATTTTGGGTTGCTGCCATGCACTCTGCATGAGGCTGCTTTTTGCAAAGGGCCCAGAAACTTCAGTTCACCCAAAGAACTGCAGCCAGATTGCCAATGTTGCAAGAGCTACACTGGCTGCCAGTCTGTTTCCAGGCACAACTAAAATTTTTACTTATGACCTATAAAGCCTTGTACAGGTCCAGGCTATTTGAAGGACCATATCTCCCAATATGGGAATGATTCCCCCCAAAATCAACATTTCTGAGTCTGGCGTGGCTCTGGACTTTGGAGGGTCTCTTACCAGCCTCAGAAAAAGCTTTCCAAGCCTGGTGATAGTAGAAGTTTGCCATGTGGTGGTTCTTCAGCTAGCTGTGGGCAGTGGCCAGATTGTAGAGACTCTGGGCCTGGGCTGACCACTGACTTTCCCCTGAAGTGCCTGAAGGAGAGAGTTCATCACAAGGGAGTTAGAGGCAAAGCAAGGGAGCTTTGCTGTTTCCAGGGCCATGCGCAAAAGCAAAGGGTCTCCAAATTTTTCTCTCCACTGCAGAAAATCAGGAGAGCTTCTGCACTTGGTCACACTTTATGGGGTTTTGGTTTTTGCAATGTAGTTGGCCCTCTCTATCCATGGAGTTTGCATCCATGAATTCAAACATCCATGGCTTGAAAATATTCTCCCAAATATTCCCAAATTCAAACCTCAATTTTATCATATTATATTGCAAGCTGCAGGAAAAGAGATTCCACCTCAACATTAGGAGGAATTTCCTGACAGTAAGGGCTGTTCGACAGTGGAACACACTTCCTAGGAATGTAGTGGAGTCTCCCTCCTTGGAGGTCTTCAAACGGAGTCTGGATGGCCATCTGTTGGGGATGCTTTGATCTGGATTTCCTACATGTCAGGGGGTTGGACTGGATGGCCCTTGCGGTCTCTTCCAACTCTATGATTCTATGATATTAGGGACACCATTTTACCACACTGTTATATATAACGAGACTTGAGCATTTATGGATTTTAGTATCCATGGGGGGATCCTGTGACCAAAACTTAGCAGATAAGGAAAGCCCACTGCACTACTTTTTCCTGGTTGGGGGATTCTGAGCATTGTAGTCTGAGCACTGCTTTAATACAGCCAGTGTGGTATGGTGCTTTGAGCACTGGACTTGGGAGATTATCACACGGGATAAAGGACGGATCTCAACCGTGTACCGTATTTGGTTGGCACAGGTGTTGGTCCAGGCTAGTGGTTTTGGATTACAGTTCCCAGAAGCCCAGCCAGTAGGCCAACAGTAAGTCCAAAACATCTGGAGGACCAAAGTTTGGGAGCCACTAGTCCAATCCCATCTGGAGTGATAGAGATGGCCTGGCACTCACCTTACAAGTCGGCCGCCTCATTGTGGTACTACAAGGATTTTGCAAACTGGCCCTGAGCAATGCAGATGGCACCCAGGTTTTGGAGAAGGATGGCCCTCCTCTGCATCAAAGCCTTATCTCCACTGCAACCTCTGCAGCAAAGCCCCAGGGCCTCCTGGAAGCATCGCCCTTCCTCCTCAAAGTGGCCCAGCTCCACGTAGTGCAGCCCCACATCATTGTAGAGCTTGCCTAGTAGTTAGAGCAAAGCCGGGGAAGTTACTTCTCATTACTCTTTACAGCGTTGACATACCATTACTCATTACAATGCCATACCCTCCAACCTTTCACAGATGAAAACCTGGACATGTGTGGCCAATCAACACCAGAGCATGATCAAGACAGCAAACGTTACAAATAAGGAAGAATACACAAGCTGGGAGATGCTGCAGCAGTTTGCCTTTGCCTGAGCCAATTGGGAAAGGTAAGGTTCTTCCACCACCACCCCGGCTGAATACAATTGATTGAATACAAACTACTTTTTCACTTTGAAATCAAAGAATTCACTTTGATTCACTTTAGTTTGCTTTCCCTTTGGAATCAAAGAATCTAAGAACAAGGGGAAAGTTGGAGGAAAGAGAAACCAGGACATTTGTGCACCCATATTATTTTCTCCGCAGAAAAATGTTTGCTTTCTGTGCAAATCAACCACATGTGAATTTTGCATCTAATAAGTCCTCAAACTGCAGATATTTTCATCACAATTCATTATTTTTCTTATGGTTTCCCAGCACTCTAAAGAATGCGTTTTTCAACCATTTGGGGAATATTTTTGTATAGTCTCCCCATCTCTAGTGTGGTACTCTTGCGCAGAAAGATGTGTCCATGTGAACTGGTTTTTTATATCCAGCTGTGCATTCAGTCATGCAATATTGCCATTCAGCACAAAGTTGCACAGCGCAGTCCATGCATAACTTTACAAGTGGAGTTTCCCAACCATCAATGCTCACCTACCTTGCAGTTTCCAGTTGGCTATCCCAGCACACAGTTGGCTACATGCCCGCAAGACCTCCAGGACGTCCTCCGAGGAATACTTTGCACTCTGTAGGGAGTAGTTGGCTGCCTCTCTCAGGGCCATGGCCGCCTCTTCCACCAGCCTTTCAGTAGGCCTGGCCTGCCAAGCAGAAACATTGGGTGGCCAACGCCATCTGACCCACGCTCACCAGGCAGTAGGCCAGCTTGACCAGGACCTCTCTAGTGCCTTGTGGGTCATCCAGGCTGGGTTCCCCAATGGCCTTCTGATAGAATTCGGCTGCTAGGAATATTTTTTCATGTGTTCGTAAGCAGCGGCCACGTTGAAGCAGAAGTCGGAGTCTTGCTCCCCAATTGCCCCAGTCCTCTTTGCCTTTTGCAAACAGCAGAGGGCTTTATCTGGCTTTCCGGTGGCGATGTAGGCTGACCCAAGGTTGAAGAGGCACAACACTTGCGTGGGGGACTCCGGAAGGCTGCTGGAAAGCACATATGCCTTCTTGAACATGCCCAAGGCCTGGACATCTTTGTTGGCCCTGAAAAGCTTTCTTCCAGCCTTCAGCAGACTTTGGATTTCCCCTTGGATGGACGCAGGGAGATCCCTGGGCTCTTCTCCTTTGGGAGAACTGGGAACCAGAGCTTGAGCCTTCTTGCCAGAAACAGATGCGGAAGGAAAACTGCACAAAAGGAAGCATGGTTTGCATCATATAAAGCAGAGGGCTGGGATGCAGCTGGTGCTTTGCGCCTGCCTAAGTTGCACTGTGGAAGAAGCTGGACACTTCTGTTTAATGCAGAATGTGAGCTGGAGATTTGCATCCAGCACTTCCCTGTTTGCTCCTGATGAGCGCAACACACCACATGTTGCCATGACATTTTATGGCACAACAAGGGAATGTGTCCTTCTTATGCAATATTGCACTGGTGGTGGGTTGCTGCTGTGGTGAGCATTGGACTGCAATTCCCAGCACTCCTAACTATTGGCTATGCTGGTTGAGGCATTCCAGCAATATCTGGAGGTCTGTATGATTGCCACCCCTGGCGCAGTGATATTAATCCATGGCCTCACTTTCAGAACATGGAAACATTGTTTTTGGATTACAGTTCCCAGTATCCCCCAGCAAGCACAGAGGTCCTGGGAGTTGTAGAGCAAAAGGAAAGAAAACGTTTAGAAGCTCTGATTTCAGCCAGTTTCAGTCTGGGGTTTACACTTTTTGCGTTAAGTGGATTTTATGCCACTCTTGTCCTGCTTGTTCCTACTTGCTCTGTCTGGCCCTTGGTTTGTTTTAAAGCAATTTCTAAAGGAGGAAAAAGGTAATTAGTGATTCTCTTCATATTTGGAAGAACATTTACTGGTTGTGGGTGTGAGTGAATGCGAAGAAACCCACAAAGAAAGGGAGAGGCGACGCATTTGGAGAGCAAGTGAGTGAGAGATGTAGATTTGGGTATAGTATTAGCGTTGGTTATCCTGGAAACTCATTAGTTCTTCATTAAATGTTTGCTCCAAACATACATTTTGGAAGGTAATTACGTAATGAACTGGAGGATCTCATTCCCCGTAATCATGTTTGCAAGCACAGGAGCTGCTCCTGGGCAAACAAGACATTGATTAAAAAGCATCCATTGATATAAATGCCCAAAGAGATCTGGCAGAGGAGTTGGCAAAGAGGACAGGAAAGCTCTTTCTGAAGCATCTGGGTGGGGAGTGTTACCGAGTTTGGCTTTATATAAATTTTGGGTGCTAAGTGATCAAAAATCATGACCCCTGACTGACCCCATCACAAGCCGCCATTACCCTAAAAGCGAGCTGACCACGTAGCCAGCCAGCCCTGCTAGGCATGGTCATAGGAAAAGGTAGATTCAAACCTTAAAGAAACCAGTTTTGGGAGTTGCCCTACAAGTTTTGCAGGCAGCCCAAAGAGAAGAAGACAAAGAAGTCGTCTCTCTCCTAATGAGCGAGTGATTGTCTTAAACAGCTCTGCCATCTAGGTATTTGTCTTCCCTGAAAGGTGTCAGATCTCTCCTTTGTATATCCATTGTGTAAGTTTCAGCTTAGACAAAAGATAGCCATCAAGACCTTTGTTCACCAGGCAGCCATAGCCTGAGGATACGTTTTGCAGTATAAATAGGACCGAGATTTCTGCCCTCATTGGGCTTGTTGAGCTGAAGTTCCAAACCTCAAAACCTTGCTTGCTGAGCTGCTGCTCCAGGCTTGAGTTCTCCGAGCCTTGGGCTCTGCTGAAATCACTTGAGCTAAGCCAATGCTCACTGTCTCTCTCAGGCCTCGGGCTTTGCTCGCCGGAACTCAGCTCCTAGCCACCGCGGTCGCCACTTGTTTTCCCTGTTCTCGCGGCCGTGTCTCACCTTCCCCCATCACTCGCATCCGTCGCATTGAAGAAGACTCCTAAGGTAAATATTTCAACGGTGCCTCTATCCTTTCTCCTTTACTCCCAAACTCTCCCCCTCCCTTGCTTTAGCATTGAATGTGTGTGTGCATGTGTGATCCCCTTTGTTGTGTGGCTTTAATAAATGTTTATATTTTAATTGCAACTCATTGGCACTGGAGTCTCTGTTTCTTGGGGTTGGACTAGATGACCTCTGGTATACACATAGGGACCTGATCCGCTGTGTGCGTTGTTAGGACACGCCTCTCATAAATTTGAGCTAATTAAATTTCCCTAATTCGATCCTTCCTAACAGGAGCCTGTCCATTTTTTAGCTCTCAAGTAGGAGTGGGGTCACTCATGGGCCCCATTTTGGGTGCATTGAGGGCCCAGGAGGGCCAGGCTGGCACATCTCTCAATCCATCCTGGGGATATATTTTCAGCTCTTTTGAGATGAGGAGTCCCAAAACCATGTCAGACGCTTGGCCATGAGTTCCACAAGCCAAAGGTGTGTGACACAGAGATCTCTTGCTGCAAATACATTTGCAAATAAATAAATTCAAATATCAATGTAAAAAGTGATAGTGAAGTTAACTTTATTGATGTCACAAGTAACAGTTCTAGTTACTTTCAAAAGTTATCCATGGGTAGCCATGTTGGCCACATAGGAATGTGCAACATATAAATTTGAACAATGTACAAATCCCAAATCCACAGAAAATCATTACATTGATTGGGCCAACATAAGTTTGCATCATGTATTTTGTCCATTTTGGTTGGCCTGATGGGGAAGAAGAGAGCTTACCTGTAGGCCCACAGGCTGGATTTTGGGAGGCTGGGGAAGGGCACCCTCAGAGCTGCCTCTGACTCACCTGTCAGAAAGGGATGTGGTTCTGAGTAGTTCCAGGAACGGTGGCTGGAGAGGAGCCCCAGCGGTGCAAGGGCTGAGGAGATGCTTGTGGAAGGAGGCAGGCTCAGCAATGGTTCTTTGTCTCTTCCAAGTTGCTAGCAACAAACCAAGCAAAGCTGGAGTCCTGTAACCCCACTGGCTGCGCAGGGAGACCATGAAATTGGGTGGACTAGCTTTCTTTTCTGCACTACAATTCCCAGAATTACCCCACCGGCAGCAGCAGTGTTGCAAAAGATCTGTGAGATCCTTGGAGTGGTAATCTCTCTTTTTAGTTTCCAAGCCCTTGGTTATATAGAGGTAGATTGCCTTTGAACATGGATACTCCATTGAACCATCCTCAGCCACAACGTGTAGCACAACATCCCCCAAGCCAAGATGCCTTCCATATGGAATTGACTATAGCACCCATAACCCCAGCCACCCATGGCTTGGATGACAACTCCCATAATCCCCATCTAGTGAAGATTTGAACTATGAAGCTCTGGAAGGCATGGTGTACCTTTTGGTGTTCATTGGCCTCTCCCAAACTGGAGTGCGCCCCAAATGGTTTGGACTTTTGGTTATGGGCACTGCAGTCCAAACCATGGAGGAAGCACTCTAGTTTGGGAATGGCTGATGGATCCAAAAAGGACCAAGAAAAATAAGATGTTTCCTTGTATAGCTGGGTCCAGTTTTCCCAGATCCAGTGAGAGAGAGGATGAGATTTCTGCCACAATCCCATCTGGCAATGATTCTGTTTCTCTGTGTGCCAAGGGCCATTGCTCTGGGATGTGTAGGATGGGCAAGCAGTGAGGGATCCCAGTCTGTTTTTTCCAATGGGGTCGGTGGTTGGGAGGTCAAGGAGAGCTGGCCCTTTGGCGCTGTTTATCCTCCTCCATCTTGGTGAGTTCATACTGGTTGCATGTGGCACAGTCCTGTTGGGGGGAATGGTGAAGTTCGATGAAGAGGACATAGACAGCTGCGCCAATGGCAGCACCAACCATAGGGCCAATGATGGGGACCCACCACCAGTGATTGCCAGCCCTGCGAGTTGGACAGAGAGAGAGAGCAGAGTTATTGCACTAGGCCTTATCTCCTGGTTACATTTTCTTTTGTATATACATTTCCATTAGCAATTTCACAGTTCATTAAAAACATTACAAATTCCAGTAAGGGAGAGATCAGTGCTTAGACTAAGTCTGGATGCAGCCCTCCAAGGTGCTGAATTTACTCTGCAGAAAAGGGTTCGGCACCTTGGAAATCTCCTTTGAAATAGGACTCCCTGTCCAAATGACATGGAAGCCATCAACTGCCCTTGCATGTTACTGTAGACCTGGATTGGGTTGACTTGAGACATGTATATATGTAGGTTTGTGAGTGAGTGAGAGAGAGAGAAATGTTGCCTGTGCAATGCAGAACTTTGGAAAAATTAACATTTTTGGATTATAGCCCCTAGCCAGTGGGAGCTCTGTTAGTGAAATAAATGACTGTTTTCCCAGAGACCTAGCCATGTTAGTCTGGAGTATTGCAAAGGGATCTTGTAGCACCTTTGAGATTAAATGAGCAAAAGATGTTGGAGTATCCTTTCTCAGATCCATCTTTGCATACTGCTGTTTTTTCAGTTCCCGGTATGAAAAGTTACTTGTCTCCACCAGATGTCACTCTTGCAACACAATGGAACAAGCTACAATGGTCATCATGTAATAGGTTTTCGAAAGAGAAGGTGGCTGGATATACAGGCTGTGAATTCATAAGTGCTTTCATGCTGCTTATCCAGGGCCAGGACCCAATTGGTATCCTATAGCTCTGTAAGTTCCCTTACACTTGTGTTTGCAATCTTTGCAATGCAATCCTATCTGTTATGTACTGTCAAGTCAACTTCTACAGTCCCACATTTGCACCCTTAAAATATCCAGCATCAGTTTTTATTATGGCCCTTGGATAAGTCTCAGTTGCCCATCCTGCCTTACCGTGTTGCTGTAATGCTTGCAAATGGCCAAAATACCTATAAGGCACCAGATCCCATCTGATCTTGGAAGTTAAGCAGAGTAAGCCCTGGTTAGTACTTAAATGGGGAACCACCAATGAATCCTAGGTGCTATTTGATTTATTTCAGAGGAAGAGATTGGCAAAACCACCTCTGATGATCCCTTGCCCAAGACAGCCCTTTGAAATTCATGGGGTCTGTGATGTAAGGTACCTTTAAGACATCCCTTAGTGATATCAGCTGCAATACACACACACACACACTATTAAGAGGGTTGAAGAGGGATTGAGCGTGTCCAAAGGAGGGCGACTAAAATGGTGAAGGGTCTGGAAACCATGTCCTATGAGGAACGACTTAGGAAGCTGGGGATGTTTAGCCTGGAGAAAAGAAGAAGAGGTGATTTGATAGCCCTGCTTAAATATTTGAAGGGATGACATATTGAGGAGGGAGCAAGTTTGTTTTCTGCTGCTCCAGAGAACAGGACCTGGATCAGTGAATGCAAGCTACAGGAAAAGAGATTCCACCTCAACATTAGGAGGAACTTCCTGACAGTAAGGGCTGTTCGACAGTGGAACAAACTCCCTCGGAGAGTAGTAGAGTCTCCTTTGGAGGTCTTTAAGCAGAGGCTAGATGGCCATCTGTCAGGGATGCTTTGATTTGGATTTCCTGCATGGCAGGGGGTTGGACTGGATGGCCCTTGTGGTCTCTTCCAACTCTATGATTCTTCCTCATCTCACTCTCCTGGGACTGGCTGTGCTCAGTAGCTCATGGATGAATAAACCTACTGTTCTTACATGAAGATTGGACTCTGTGTGGATTCTTACAAGATAGGATTCCAACAGCAGACATCACAGGGTCGCCATAAGTATACACACATACAGAGAAAGAGTAAGGCTTACAAGTAGACAGTGGACACGGAAACAGGCATTTGAATACTTGAAAGCGCTACACAAGGATGCTTAAACTGTTGTTGTTGTTGTTTGACTAAGTAGGAGCAAACGGAGAAAAGGGGACTCTATGGATCCTATGTATGTATCCTGGTAGTAAAAGTGAGCTGACTTACGTAAAGACTTCTGGCCCCCACCCAGCAAAGTAGGTAAAAAGTCGGGGGGCCAAGTCCCTGGCAGGGTTCATGGCGCAGCCACAGTTCAGGGCCATGGAAGAGGTCAAGAGGATGATGAGCATCCCCACGCCAATGGGCTCCAGCCCTTTGGGGATGCCCAGGTTGTTCGTGTCAAAGATTGCAAAGACTCCCAGGAGGAGGAGGGCCGTGGACATCACCTGGAATCACAGAACGAAGGGGTCAGAAGGTGGCCCAAGTTTCATTCAGCCACAAGAACCAATTTGGTGTTCCAAAACCCACCCAATGGGTTAAAAAAAACTCATTTTTTTAAAAAAAGTTTTTGTTGCCCCTATGATATTATATGCCCCAAACAGGGCTTTTTTCTAAAACAGAATCTTTTAAGTCTTCTTGGTTCGAGGATATGGAATTCTGGGAGTTGGAGTATGTTGTAGGGTCCAGAGCGGAGCTGCTCCGCTCTGGGCCCACAGCAAACTCCAACTCCTAGAATTCCATTGCCTTGAACCAGACAAGTTTGAACAGATTTGATTGCAAGAAAACTTTTAAGAATGTCGCCATTTCCAGCCATATTCATGGTTCTATGCTTATTCTACACCAAATTCACAGGGGATAATTTTGCTCAGAAAATAGCATTTTCAACGCAGAAAGTGCTGTTTTCCTGCACAAAATGACAGTCCGTGAACTTTGCAGAGACCTCAGTCCCAAGATGCAAAGATTTCCATCAGTCCAAGATCCTCCTTGTTGATAAAGAAAGCCAGCAGTAAAGAAGCATCTCCTTCAGTCATTTTCTGAATATTCTCCAATATTTCCCCCTCTGCCTGTCTTTTTCTTACCTGATCTGCAAATCCATTTATCAAGGACAAATACTCTTCTGGATAGGTTGCAAATATATGGGCTGTGGCTTTGGGACCAGTGACGTTGAAGTCTCCACCAGTATAGGACATCAATGCACCTAAGGAAAAAGGGCCGTGGTGAAACAGAATATATTTCAGATGTCTCACCTGTCTTCTCAGCAGCCAGGTAAGACCAGTCGTCGTTGCTCACCTGCATATTATGATGGACTTTTTTCTCCTGCCTTTTCTGTTCCCATTTTTCCATTTCTCTGGTATCAAAACTGATATTTCCCTTGCATCCTATTCCAAAATATTCCATTCTGCAAAGTGTCTGTCAGGCACCTTTATTAAGAGTGGCTGAGGGCGCGATCCTAAACCAGAGTTTGCAAAAGTCCTTTTTTAACTACATCTCCCACAATCCTTAGTGGCCACATGGCTTCTGGGGGATGCTGGGAGATGTAGTCCCAAAAGGGAACTTTCCAAAGCTCTGTCCCCAAACATACTTATATATAGTATAGAGTAAACCCCACAGACACACTGAGACTTATTTCTAAGTCAAATGGTTGCCAGTTGCAAGAGCTGAGCAGATATTTAAGTCCATCATCCCAAGGTGTGAAATATGTTTTAAAAACTAGGAAGGGGGAGAGGAAAGAAAAAAGGATGTTGTTGGCACCAATAGAGGATCTTGGGGTTGCCTTCGCATGACCCTTCCAGCGCCGCTGCTTTTCTGCAATCAGCTGGAAGTGAAATTAAAATCATTGGCACTTAATATGGTGCTACATTCCCCATAAAAACAAAATAAAATTTCTCGCGTGGGGTGCATTCCTGAAATGGCCCCTTAGTTAGTCATTCCTCCTTCTTTGCACCAGGGATGGAGGGATGGAGGGATGGAGGGATGGATGGATGGAGGGGGGCAATGGCTTAATTCTTCATTTCCTGTTTGCAGTCATAGCAATAATGCATATATTTTAAAGGTGTTTGCATTTATTACAAAAGGCAGTCATTAAAACAAATTGATGACTACATAGGGGAAACCCAAATTAAAGCCTTCCTGACTCATACCAAGAGAAAGCACTGACTTACTCACAATGTAGAGGACGGGAAGGATCCAACTACAGGAGTAGAAGCGGTTTAAAGGGGCAAGAAGGAATCTACTAAATAAAGAGACAGTCATCCAGTTCCAAGTTGGGCACCTGAAACTGGCCTGGTTCTGCCTGTGCCACCATTTTTACTCTCCACTGAAATAGCATGGGTTTCTAGCTACAAATTTCAAATTTCACAAGGAGATTTTTTCTAATGACACATGATGTTTGAATTTATTTGGACAACATCCTATGGGGGAAAAAGCTTACCATAGTTGATGCCAAAGACTGCAGCGGCTCCAGCGAAGGCCCCCAGAAATTGTGCCAGGACATAAATAGGAAAGCGGATCCATGTCATCTTTCCCGTCAGGCACATGGCGAATGAAACAGCAGGGTTGATGTGGCCGCCTGAAAGAAAACGAGAAAGGAAGGGGCCAAGGATGGTCACGATGCAGAAACAAATGATCCAGAAGAAAAGAGGGAATCTCTATTTAAAACAGCTGCAAGGATAACAGTTGCACAATAGTTCCGTCCTTCTCCAAAGACATCTCTGCTGCAATCCTGTAGGGCTCAGCATGGCATAAAAGTGCTATTCTTGTGGTTGTGTACCTTCAAGTCATTTTTGGTTTATGGTGATCCTAATGTGAACCTATCATGGGGTTTTCTGTAGGTGGGACTATACTTGGATGACCATTTACCCTGACCCTGGATATCTTATGGAGATGTAGGCAATGGGATTATGTTAGCAAGTGTACTTGTGTAATAGTATTATGATATACAGTACAACTATAAAGTACAACTGCCGATCTCTTCCGCCAGGCCTTTCCAGACTAGGTTAGATCCATTAGATCCATTAGACTTGCCTCCCCCTCAGTTGATACCAATATCAAAATTGATTGATACAATCACCCCTGCCCCCCTCCTCTAGAGGAAGACTCATTTCTAGCACTAATTTGCACCTAAATTTTAGTGTATTCCTATTGGACAGTTTTAAACTTTTGGATGTTTAATCTCTCTTTATGGGTTGATCACTGTTTTTATGATTGGGGGGAGGGTTGGGGTTTGGGTTTTTTTTAAATTGTAATTTTTAATTGTTCAATGTTATATTTATACTGTTGGAATCCACTTTGATTCCTTTGTGAAAAAGTGGAATACAAATTATTATTATTATTATTATTATTATTATTATTATTATTATTATTATAAGGGCATATTCTCTGCAAGGAAGGCTAATGTTTAATGTCGCCTGCTCATGACATCACCGGGGATTCCCTGTGACATCACTCTTGAGTGATATCCGACTTCCTGTGACTCACAAGAGGTTATCCGTTCCTTTAGGTTTTGGGCCCTGAAATCTCAAGATCTGGGATATTCCTGACTCAGCACATCTGCTTTGTAGATTAATGCACTTGACCCCCTTTAATTGCCATGGCTCCATCCTGCAAATCCTGGGATTTGTAGTTGGTGAGGCACTAGTACCCTTTGGCAGAAAGCGAAAGACTTGGTACACTACAAAATCCCAGGATTTGTAGGATGGAGCAACAGCACTCAAAGTGGTGTCAAACTGCACTATCGCTACAGTGCAGACACACCCAGAGAAGCCTGGTCTGCAGCATTGCACTGGATTGACTTGACGTTTCTGCTCGAGGATGGCTTCCTAGCCAATGCAAATAAGAGGGTAATTCTTAAATTAAATTTGGCTTGGCGGATTGCAGAGGAGACGCGCCGGAAAACCCTTGCCTCTCGGTCCACCGATCCTTGTTTTTGCCTGAAAGGGCTTGCATCGCATGGAGAAAACAACCCTCTCCTTGGAGCTTCTCCCTCATTCCCTGGAAAGCGCAGTAGTGTTTTATCAGCATCCACTCACAAGGAGAAGATTAAAGTTTGCCTCTTCCCAGGATGTATGTCTCACCCTTTCCAAGATACATAAAGAGGACTCTCCAGTATAAATAGGGTCTTTCGAAAAGCTCCAGGCCTCTGCTTTTCAGAACAAGGCGGCCTCCTCCCTGGGTGGCCTTGGCCAGGATGGATCCGCAGCAGGCCTGGGTTCTCGTTTTGCAAAAGAAATGGGAAAATCAGAGAGCACTCCTCCTTCCCCCAAGATATTTGGGATGGGAATAGATAGGTGCTTCATAAGAGTAATAATAAAGTCACTTTGGCCGGTTACAGACTGGCAGTTTAGTGCGTGTTCGCCACGCACTAGGGTACGAAAGGGCGGTGCTTCCGCACCGCCCTAACCCTAGTGCGTGGTGAACACGCACTAAATGGCGGCAGCCCTTCCACACAGCCGCCACTGTGAGTACGTCATGGCCGCGCCGCCCTAGACGGGGCGGCGCATCCATGACGTAGTACTCCGCGCCAGGGTGCTTAGTGCTGCCATTTCGGAGCTCCTTCCGGTTTAGTCCGCTGGGCGCAGCCTTCATGCAGCCTTTCTCTGCTCCCACCGCCGCGGGGGTGCCTTGGGCTGGAAGCCCAGGGACACCCTTTTTCAGGCTGCGGGGAAGTGGCCTTTTGCCACTCCCCGCAGCCCGAAAAGCAGCGGATCGGGGCCTCAGCAGCTGCCGTTCTGGCCACTGAGGCCCCGCTCGGCGGGGGAAAGGGGCGCAGACCGCCCCAAATTGGCGGTCTATATCCCGCCTGAGGCATCTATTGATAGTCCGAGGCTGGACAAATCATGACAGTCTTGTGCCAAACAGTTTCCTTACAGAAGCCACTGGACCCTTTTATCCAATTGGGTGTGGCACTATGGAGGGGGCAAAAGGTCCATACTGACTGGCCCAAGGAATTTTTTCCTTCAACTCCAAATTTTCTAACGTTGCAGAGGGAGCGAGACAATGAAATGCCTCACACTTAAAATTAATCTTTCTATTGTCATTCCCTCGATCACTCGGTCTCCCCTTTTCTTTGAATGCCTTGTGCTTCTAATGCTCATGCTAGAAATTGGGAGACTGAAGAAAATTTTCATTTCGAGGGACATAATCTTATTTTGGGGGGGTTAAGCATTCCTCGTATTCCCATAGCTACACGCCTTCATCCGACGCAGAACATTTGGTTCAAACTTGCAGAAGCAGAGTTGTGCCTTTCTCAGGAGGCCCATTGATGTGTTGCACTGATATCAAGTGATTTCGGAACAGCTATATTCAGAAAGAGATTGACGTTGCCTCCCTCGGAGGCTAAAGCGTGGGATTCAACTCAGTGGGATTCAAGGACTGCATGGCAATTTGAACCCTGTCTCCCAGAGTCCAATCCAGCAATCAAAACTCTGCCCCACACAGACTCCTTGCACACTACAAACTATCAATCTCTAAATCAAGCTTCACCACTAACTATTAGGTTATCCAGGGTTGTTTGTGGTTGCATAATTCAAACTCTGAACTCCCAGAAGTCTAACTCTAATCCATGACACCATGTTGCTTCTCCTGGTTTTGGGTGACAATGGCCCATTCCCGTTATTTTTTAAACCGGGTCACAGTTTGGTTTGAACTGTTTCAAATGACCCTGCTTCCCATTTAAATCGAATCACTGAAACGATTTGGTGACATGCACCAGACCATTAGCCCGCATCTTTTGGGTGATTTTTCGGCATGTTTTGGGATAAATTGATCGCGCAAGTGTGAACCAGATGTGGATCGAATCATTTAAATTTGCCCTTCGCCTGGCTGGAGCAGGTCCATTTTGAATCGATTGGTGCATGAAGGTGAACCACAAGTGGGTTGTTTTAGAGGGGGGAATGCAACTGGGGCAAATGTAGTGGGAACCACGCTCCGCTGTTGAATCGACATCAATCCGGATCCACACATCAATTTACTGTAAGTGGGAATGAGCCCAATACTTGCTCAGGTTTTACCGTTTTTTCACCCACTTCCTTGGTCTTCCTCATCCTATTTTGACTACACCTTTTTCCAGAGACAACCTTCCCTCGCTTTTTAACTCTTGCCTGCTCTGACTCTTTGACATTCATATTCCCCACATATCTGAACAAGAGCTTGGCTTCAGAAATTAATTTACTTCTCTTTATGCGGTGGGTCCATAACTCTGATTAAGTGTCCAGTTGACCAGATAACTAAGTGGCTCTTTCTGAATGGTTAGCGGCGATGGAGTTGTCTTTTTCCCTGCAGCGTATTGCAAGGTAACAAACAATCATAAGAAAACCGCCAAATCTATTATTCCTCCGTCTCCTAGGACTACATGTGGGTCCTTACTGTTCAAATGGATTTCCTTATGTTTTCAGGCCCCAAAGTTTCATTTAAAAAAAAAATAACAATAATAATAAAGCAGCTTGGAATTAAAGGCCGTTTTAAGTAATCCGCAAAAATGTGGATTTAACCTTGAGAAGAAGAAGACAGTCTTTGCAAAAGCACCCGTACTTCCTTTCGAATGGCAGACCATGGGATTATGCCAGTTATGTTAATATAGGTTTTGAAGCACCAGCCCCAGTGCATACATTTTAAATCTTTAGAAACTATAAAGATTTAGTTCTAATGCTTGCGTTAAATTAAACAACTCAAAACACCATTGCTCCCCCCCCCCTTTTTTTTAACAGACGTCTTTAAAAATATTTTCTATTGATTTTGGCATGTTAAGAAAATGAAGAGGGAAAATAATAACAAACACGCAGGGGGGCAAGGAAGAGGCATTTCTCACAGGGATGAAGGCTGACAGTTTGCACCTGGATGCTTTAATATATATATATATAATATATATCCCTTTCCCCCCTGTTTTTAAAGCCAGTAGGCAAATGTCAGGTTAGCACAGCCACCACTGAGGAGGAGATGAGAAATGAACAGCAGCCCTTGCAAGTCTACTGCAAATGAATCCCACAGTCAGATATAAACTGCATTTTCTTGTTGTAACTGTTTGGAAAAGGATTCCAGACGATATCCTCATTCCTCAGAGGCCAGGCTTAAATGTGGATGGAACTGCCGATCTTTCTATTACAACAACCTTGTGAGGCAGTTTAGGTTGAGAATTGGGGAGAATGAAGATTGAGGAGGATGACTGGAGCAAGAAGTTTTTCCTGCCCAAGCCGAGTATTGAACCTTGGCCAAAATCTGACATCAGGTCTCTGGTCAAAACTCGCGGCAAAAATAATCCAGTTTGGGACCACTTAACTGCCCTGGCTCAGTGCTGGGGAATCCTGGGAACTGCAGTTTATTGTGGCACGAGAAGGCTAAATGTCTTACAAAACTACAGTTCCCAGAATCCCTCGCACTGAACCAGGGCATTAAAGTGGTCTCAAACGGGTTATTTCTGTCATATGGTTTGGACCTTTGTGTGCAAAGCCAGGCATTGATTGTACAGTACATGATCCTTGTGTTCAGTGGAACGTTGCACAGCTAAATGCCCCACTCACTGTAACACCTTCATGTTTTTATTGTACTGGAATGCCTGAGAGAGTTGGGAATTGGGGGCACTGCGCCCAGTGGTTCTTCCTACCTCTCGGGTAGATTCCAGATGGTGAGCTGGGGGACGTGTGTTCCGATAAGAGGGCCCTTACATCGGGTGTCCCCAAGGAGCCATTCTGTCCCCCATGCTATTTCACATTTACATGAAACCGCTGGGAGAGATCATCCGGAGACACAGGGCGCGGTGTTATCATTAGCTGATGAACCCAAATATGTTTCTCTGTGTCTCGACTGATGCAGTGACCAGGGATGGCATCTTCCTCTAGATGCTTGTTTGGAGTCAGTAATGGGCTGGATAAGGGAAAACAGACTCAGACTGGAATCCAGAGAAAACGGAAGTACTTGTGATAGGTTCCCCGGGCCCAGGGTTGGAGATTTGCCCACCTGTCCTAAATGGGGTCACACTTCCCCTGAAGGACTTTGTTCGCAGTCTGGGGTGCTCCTGGACTTGTCGCTCCACCTTACATCTCAGTGGATGCGACAGTCAGGAGTACCTGTTATCAGCTTCGGCCGATACGCCAGCGGCCCCTACCTGGGCTGGGGGGACCTTGAAACAGTGGTACATGCTCTGGTAACCTCTCGGTTGGATTTCTTGATGCGCTCTACATGAGGCAACCCTTGTACCAAACCCAGAAGTCTCAATTAGTGCAGAAATGGCAGCCAGGCTGGTCACTGGATCTTCCAGGACCAGCCAATAACACCAGTCAGGCAGATCACATTGGCTGCCTATATATATATACTTAATATATATATAATACACACACATGGTGGTAAAGCCAAAAGTGAGATGCCTTTTTTATGTGTACACACACATTTGTCTGTATGAGTGTGTGTGTGTGTATACACACACATACACAAACACACACACACAGGATATACACACTATGCACATAGTGGACTGCCAAAAGTGTGAAGCTGTATTTATATGTGTACACACACAGCTGTCTCTGTGGTGTGCGTGTGTGTGTAATATATAGAAACCATACATATACACTTATCATATACATATATATTAATATTATTATACACACACACAAACTGTGGAGCACCAAATGTAATGCTGCCTGTATAGGCTTACACACACATCTTTGGTGTTATATATGTGTGTGTGTGGGGTGTGTGTATGCATACATATACACCACATATACATACATAACACACACACACACACAAACGTGGGAGCAACCGAAAGTGTATGCTGCATGTATATGCTTACACACACATCTTTTGTGTGTGGGTGTGTGTGTGTGTGTGTGTGTATATATAATATAATATATTTATGTATTTATATATATATATATTACTACACATACTATATCATAACACTCACATACATACATACAGACACACAACACACAACCCACAAACTGTGGAGCAGCCGAAAGTGTAATGCTGCATGTATATGCTTACAACACACACCACAAAGATGGTGTGTGTAAGCATATACAGCAGCATTAACTTTCGGGTGCTCCACATTTTGTTTGTTGTGGGTGTGTGTGTGTGTATATATATTTGTATGTATTATGTATGTATAGTTTGTATATATGTATATGTACATAACACACACACAACTGTGGAGCAGCCGAAAGTGTAATGCTGTCTGTATATGCTTACACACACATCTTGTGTGTGTGTGTGTGTATACACACACACACACACATATACATATACATTTCCCCCTCCACACACAAAAGGTTTCTGCTATATCGTTCAGTGGAAATATCGCTCCCCAGCCCCAGCGGTTGTCCTGAAAGGGGAAAGGGCAAACGGAAGGAGATGGGGGAATTCCAGCGCACATCATGGGAAATTTGTAACCCGGGTGGTCTTCAGGAAACCAGCGGTGGATGACACACCAGCCAAAGCAGCAGAGGTTTCGCACTGGCCATCATACGGATCCCGTGAATCCCACTATTTTTGCCGACTCGCAAAACGGAGGAGCCGGCTGCTCAGTTCGGAACCCCGCCGGGAATACGCATGGACCAAAGTGTATCATGTTAATCGCATTGGTCAATACGTATTCTGACTCCCAGGTGTGAACACCAATGCGATAAACCGAATACGCATCGACCAATGCGAACTGACCCTACTTCTGTGCCCTGTGTCGAAAGGTCCCTAAGTCTCTGGAGCAGCAGAAAAACAAGCTTGCTCCCTCACAATATGACATCCCTTCAAATATTAAACAGGGTTATCATCACCTCTTAACCTTTTCTTCTCCAGGCTAAACATCCCCAGCTCCCTAAGACGTTCCTTATAGGGCTCATGGTTTCCAACCTTTCACCATTTTAGTCGCCCCCTTTGGACACATGGTCCAGTTTCTCAATGTCCTTTTTGAATTGTGGCGCCCAGAACTGGACACAATATCCAGGTGGGGCCTGACCAGAGCAGAATATAGTGGCACTATTACTTCCTGATTAGACACTATTGTTCTGTTGATGCAGCAAAAATCACATTGGCCTTGTTAGCTGCCACATCGTACGGTTGACTCATGTTCAACTTAGGGTCTACTCGGACCCTATCCCTTCACACGTAGTTTCATTCAGCGAGGTGTCCCCTATAATCCTATATCTGTGCATTTCATTTTTCTGCCCTAAGTGCAGTACCTTACATTTCTCTGTGTTGAATTCATTTTGTTAGCTGTGGCCCAGTTTTCTT
>NC_056527.1:147207296-147276930 GCF_019175285.1 Sceloporus undulatus | reverse complement strand
TTTTCTAGTCTGTTCAGGTCATTTTGTATCTTGATCCTGTCCTCTGGAGTATTAGCTACTACTACTAATTTGGTGTCATCTGCAAATTTGATAAGTATGCCCCCAATTCTGTCCTCCAAGTCATTGATAAAGATGTTGAATAGCAAACTGGCCTCAGGACAGAGCCCTGTGGGACCCCACTGGTCACTTCTCTCCAGGATGAAAAGGAGCCATGGCTGACCATCCTTTGGGTCGGCCAGTCAACCAATTCCAAATCCATGTGACACTTGCCTTGTCTAACCCACATTTTACAAGTTTGTTTGCAAGAATGTCATGGGGAACCTTGTCAAAGGCCTTGCTGAAATCAAGATATACTATGTCCACAGCATTCCCTTCATCTAACAAGCTGGTAATTTTATCAAAAAAAGAGATAATAATAATTTGTTTATTAGATCAGGTGACAACACAGATTTAACTGCCCCGGCTCAATGCTATGGAATTGTACTTTTCTGGGACATTTAGCCTTCCCTTTCAGAGAGTGCCACAACAAAGATTCCCAGGATTTCATATCATGGAGCAGCTGCAATTGTCAAACTGGATTATTTCTGCAGTGCAGATGGAGCAATAGCTGCATTTCTTCTTCCCATTTAGAAAAGGATTTAGTGTTCTCCATTATTAAAAACAGCAATAAGGAACAGCCAAATTCATGAGCTTAAAGGCTTACAATCAGGAAGTAGATCTGAACAAGTTTGTGCTTGGCCTCAATACAAAATGAAAGTACAGGTTGAGTCTCCCTTATCCAAAATCCTTGCGACCAGCGGATTTTGCATTTTGGAGTTTTTTGGGATTTTGGAATACCTGTATTTGCATGTGTGTACATAATGAGATCTCTTGGAAACGGGATCCAAGTCTAAACATAAAATTCATTTAGGTTTCTTATACATCTGGCACAAATAGCCTGAAGACGATTTTATACAATATTTTTAATTTTTTGCAGGAAACAAAGCTTGTGTAGACTAAATGGTCCAAAAGCAAAGGTGTTGCTATCTCAGCTAACCATGAAAAAAGGTTTAGCTTTTGGAATATTTTGGATATCGAAATTCCAGAGAAGGGAGACTCAACCTGTGTTGATTTCAGCTAGCCAAGCCATATGTTTCCTTGTAAATTTAAAACAATAACAAAATTAAAACATTGTGCGCATTCATTAATTACACGATGCACACACTTCTGTCTTTATGAAAGGGCCACACCTGAAAATATGGCTTTGTGGGAAGCATCTTCCTCAGTATATATAAGAAGCTTCCCAACCTTTTAACAGGGGAAGCCAAAATAGCATGCAATATTTTTCTTTCCAGAGGTTGGGAGTGTTCCCAGAATCCTTCCATCTTCAATTCCCAGAATCCTTCTTGCTAACTTTCCCCATTGAACCTGCTAATTTCCCCCTTTGCATTCTCAGGTTTTGCCAGTCTTGTGCCAACCATTCTTGGCATCTTGCCGATCTCTTGTGCTAGAGAGTCCTGCTCTGGATCAACCTTGGACTGTTGTGTTGTATCTCTTGGAGAGTTGTGTTGTGGTGCTTCCTGGCACAGACAAATAAACGCACACAACTCCACCTACAAACACAAGCCCACTTTGTGTGTCCACAAAAGGGCCTCCACTCTTGTCCTGCCCTCTGCTTTCCTAACCTTTGGCACCAAAGTTTGTTGCCTTCTGGGGTCTGTTTGATCTCATGGGTCAAGGCAGGTTATCTCCCATCCTGGAAAATGGATGAGCAAATGTGTTTGTGTTGGCGGGATGGGTGTCTGAGACTGATCCCCGGCCTGGAAGACCAGATGTCCTACCTGCAAAGGAGGATGAGGCCCCACAAAATGACACCAAGAAAGAGGGAAGGATCAGAATTTGGGGTTTGGGAGGACTTCTGCTTAAAAGAGATTCATTCTTAGTGGGGAGAATGGGTTGAGGAACAGATTTGGGGACTCAGGCCCTAGTCTTGGAAAGCCAGTGTGATACAGTCACTTGATGCTGGACCAGGACTCTGGGAGACCAGGGTTCGAATCCTTCCTCATCCGTGGAAACTCACTTAGACAAGTCACTCTCTGTCAGCCTCAGGAAAAGGCAATGGTGGCAACCCCCCCCCCCCCCTCTGAAGACATCTGGCCAAGACAACCATACAAGAGGGTTGCAGTAAGTCAGTTACAAGAGCCAGCAAGGTCTACCAGTTTGGACTGGTCCTCCAGGAGATCCTGGCTCAGCCATAGAAGTCCCATTGGCTGATCTAGGACAAGGCACACTCTCTCAGCCTCAGATGAAACTAATGGCAAACCTCCTCTGAAGAAATATTGGAGAGAGAACCCAGGAAACCTGAAGACACATCCGTATTTTTATTCCAGCAGCCTTTGGACAACTGACTCTCTAGAACGAGGTTTTTAATGAACGACTGGTGCATCAAAAACAAAAAAACAAAGTATGTGTTTTTAAATAGCCTTCCATTTCACAATGTTTTAATATTGTACAATATTATAATAAGGTAAAACAAATATTTATTTGTGTCTTTCAGTTATAAGGTATTTGTTTGTTATTTGTGTCTGCCTTTATGGACTCTATCACATGGGGGGGGGAATTGGTAGTTTAAACAGTGATCATCCCGTGAAAATCACGCAATCGCGATTAAAAAGCAATTAACATTTTCACACATCGTGATAAAAGAGCCATTATCCTGGGAATAACCAGGCAATAAACAGCAACAATTTATGCAACGTCGTGCGAAAACCTTTATTGCCATATTGTGATTTGCATGGGATATTCCTGGAATAATGTTGCTTTAATTGCGACGTCGTGTGAAAATCTTAATCACGAATGTGCGATTTTCATGAGATAATCGCTGTTTATACTTCCAATTGTCCCCATGTGATAAAGTACTATGTTTTTGCTGTGATGCTTTTATTCTCATGAATTGCTTTCAACCCCAGTCCTTAGTGAATGGGGTTTGAAATCTATTAACTCCTTTTTTATATTTTCACTTGCGCCCGTTTAAATCTTGCTAAGCCTTTTTAAAAAGCTGCACCTGCTGTTATGTTTGTTTTGATCTCGTTAACCTGATTTTAATCTGCACCTGATCGGTATCTTTTCCATATCGGTTGCACTTTTACTCTTGTAAACTGTCTCAAGCCCAAGTCCTTGAGGATGGCTGTGACATAAAGTCAGATTAATACGCAAATAATGCCTGTGATTCTACTTTTCGTTTATATAGCATGAATCTTCATATGTGAATATACATTAATTGTGCCACATAACCCTCAGGTTGGAAGACAGTGTTGCACAAATGAACCAAGCCAATCAAATGCACAAGACATATACATGTGCAATGCATCCCTGCATGCTGCAGCCTTGGACCAAATGTGAATAGGATCCTGGCCTTAATCAACAACAGGTAAGTAGTAATTACATAAGTGGTCATAATTTAATATAAGTAGTAACTTACTAGTTGCACATCCAGGATAAATAGCAGTCAGATAATACAACACACTTCTAGAAACATGGCTGAGTTATGGGTTGCAAGCCCAAATATGCAACATGAGTCAAGATCACACACCGTCCTTGTGTAGTGTGAATCCATACACACGTAGCTAAGTGGAGGTTGTGCTATGCTACCCTTCCAGAAAATAATGACACGGTGCAACTGGTTGTCTTTTGCAAACAGGCTTTCTGGTCCCAGTCAATCAAGTAATGCCTTGAAGGCAGTCCTGAGGAGTTATGCACCATCCCGGAGTGCACAAATGCATGTGTAACAGACACACTTGCAGAACCCGGCACACAAGGGCTGTTCCCACACTCTCAGTGAATCCAATGGACAACTGAAGGCACTGAGGAGCAGTTACACACCATTCAAGAATGCACAACTCATACAATGTACAACTTGTGGAACTCTGCTTAGGCAACTGAGTACCAACATTACGCCATGGCCAAAAGAGTGCTAGAGCATGTGTAAAGGAACTCACATGTGCAAAAATACCAAGATCATGCCAGTCACAGTAAGGGTGAGTCCACCTGTTAGGATGAAATTGGCTCTTGCGGACGCAACTTGTTTCCTCTCTCTTTTTCCCTAAGGTGACTCCTGGATTATATGCTCCTCATGTTCTCATGTGTTCTGTAGATGCCTTTCATCTTCCATCTGTCCAGTTTGGTAGGGAGAGTTCTTTGCAAAGGCTAGCCTAGGAATAGTACATGGCCATGCATGCCAAGGGCAGTTGGCACAATGTGGGGAAGATGGGTGAAAAGCAGTGTGCCAAATATCACTTTAGAAAGCAAGAGGAGAAGGGGAGAAATCTTTGGGAGCTTCCTCCCCAGGAAACTTGGACTCTGAATGGTACACCCCTGTTGTATCGTTACTGATGCTTTGCAGAAGATCATGAATGGTTTGCAAGCAGAGCAAGGAAAAGTTGCTTTTTTGGACTGCAGCTCTCAGAATCCTCCGGATTTTGAGAGCTGCAGTCCAAACCAGTGACTTGTCCAAACTCTGAACACTTTACAGATCTGCTTGGGTGTCGCACACCCTCGGCTGCCTCTTCTAGGAAGGAAGGCCGATGGGTCACCGAATGGATCTGTGGGAAGGAAGCAGCCATTAAACACACTTACTATCAGGATGAATGTGGCCAGGAATTCAGCTAGAGCCTCCTTCATCAATTTGTTCTTCAGGGACAATTTCCTTTTCAAACTCCTTTCTCTTTTTTCTGTCATTTCTTCTTTCTTTTTCCTCCTCTCTCTTCCAGTCTGACCCAGTTAAAATTTTGTTTTATTGCTGGAGCAATTCCCTTTTGCTTCTTTTGAACTTTGACACTCCAAATATGTTGAAATAAGCAAGCAAGAGAGCCCCGATGCAGCCTTTGCAAAATGCAGTGATCTGATGACTCCTCAGGATTTGCAAAACCCACTTAGACATTCTCTGGGCATACGTTATGAGTTTCCATCATGTGCTCTTCCTTTGTCGGCTGCGCTGTTGGCACTATTTATAACAGCCGGCTGAGATAATGCAGGGAAGCTGGCATCCGCTGGGGCTGACCAGAAGCTCTTTTGCCTTTCCAGTTTCTCGCCGACCGGATTAATCATTACCTTATCCCCAAGATCCACCAACAGCCTCCCCAAATAAGCATCTGAACTATAAAACAAGCAGAGGCACGTGAAAGACACACATACACACAGAGAATGAGGAGACCTCTTATATATTGCCAGATGCCACCCAAAGCAGGGGATTTGGTTGCCGGCCCAGAGGCTTTTTTCCTGGGATGTGTGCCAAGAGGTGTGCTTTGGGCGGTGTAGGAAATGTCAAATTTGCTCAGGTGAGTAAGAATTTAATGCCCGGCGGAGGAATGCAATATTGTCTCCACATGCACAGGTGATCTGAAAGCTTGCAGGGAAGACTGTCCAGGTATGGCCCAGGTCCAGGCTATTTGGAGGACCCTTCTCTCCTCCAAGGAGCCTGGACCCAGACTCTAGAGTAGCGTTTCCCAAACTTTGGTCATCCAAATGTTTTGGACCTCAGCTCCTGGCATTCTTGATTATTGACCAAACTGGCTAAGGCTTCTGGAAGCTGAAGTCCAAAATACCTGGAGGACCAAGTTTGGGAAACACTGCTCTGAGGAGGGTTGGCCGCACTGCCAAAATAAAGCGGCTTCAAACTGACTTGAAGCCTATCTGTTCAGATGGTATACGATGCTAAACTGGATGGAAACTGACACAAAGCTGTGGTCCAGGGCTAAAAACTGGAGCAAAAAGATACTCCACTTTAATGCAGAAAATGTGCATCATCGCATATGCATATAAACAGCATGGTGCAAGGGCAAGAATGTAGGGAAACCCAGATGGCATACAGAAGCGGCCTGGAGCATGTGCTGTGGGACCAGTGACCCACAGCTGCCAGTGCCATTGCTGGTCATTTGTTCTTTTCATTTGGGCATACAGGCACATGAGTGGGTTTCATTCCTCACATTTCAGATAGGCCAGAACAACTTGTGGGTCAACCAATGGTGGCAATGGGCATGAGGGCAATTGGGCTAAATGAGTAAAATCCTGCTCATTAGGACAATGGAACCCAGAGCAAAAACAAGTGGGCAAATGAATCCCCACTGGTTTGAACTTTGTAGGCACTGTCTATCCATGATGGCAAATCTATTTGGACGACAGGGCTCAGCACTCTGGACACAGTGACCAGATGTCCCAACCAAAAAGGAGGACAAGGCACCATGAAATGTAGGGCATTCAAGAAAAATTGTCAGGTGTGACAAAAAATAAAAGCTAAAAACACTCATACAAATATAAATTCATGCTTTAAAATAGAGGACACTTTGGAATTCCTCCTGGAGCAGAAGGCTGAAATCTAGGACAAATGGGTCGCCCAGTGGGTTTCTACATTTGAGCCAGAATTTGAACCCTCAGCCAAACCACTGTCCCATGCTGGTTCTATAACATTTTCCCCTCTGTGTTGTTCTTCTTGTTTCCTAAATGTTGGGAAACCCCTTTTTTTCCAGCCAGTAGTGTCCCAGAATGTCATTTCAGGCTTCCAACTGTCCTTGGGACCTAGTCCCAAGTTCGGACTTTTGCTGGACACAGTCCTGCCCCCATTTCTGGAGGTCTGAGGTGGGATAGAAAGCAATTGTTCCAAGATTTATTCCAGATATTTCTAAACCTTTGCATCGCAAGCAGAAAAGTCTCCATTTCCTCCATCCTCCCCCCCTTGCCCTCCCTCACTTAACCCAGGCTCCATATTCATTAAGCCCTAATGACTTTATTAATTGAATATGTAAGTTTGCCTAATTAGAGGCAAGAGTTATTTCTCTGGTTGAAAGGGTAAAAATAAAAAATTTAAGCAAGCCAGCATTTAGTAGTGATGGATGGGACTGGGAAAAAGTACAATATTCCGATATGAAGGTAGATAATGGCATCCGCTCATTAGGCAACGCGCATTAGACGAAAGGTCAGCCCATTTTAGGGGCCTTGATGCATTTCTTGGATAGTAAATTTTTAAAAGGGGGGTGCATATGGCAGGGAGAACAATAAAGTACATGGAAGGAAAGCTAGAAATTTGGGGGCTGGAAAAAGGCAAGGGAATCAAGTTGCCAGTCCTCATCAGGGCATAGTTTGGCTAAAGTTGGAAGGGACCCCTGAGGGTCATCCAGCCTGAGACCTTTCTGCCATGCAGGAATACACCATCCAAGCATTCCCAAAAGATGGCCATCCAGCCCCTGTTGAAAAACCTCTGCATCTGAACAGTCTCACCTTTTACACTCTTGAAATAATCTGATTTTTGTTGTATTATCATTTTTAGATGGTTTACATAATACTATTATTCCATTCGACGGTTTAAATGGTATTGTTTGTAGTAAAATATGTGCAATTTATAAGTTTAGCAAAGTTTTGCATTATTTTCTAAGTGCGCATTTTTTTCTTTGTTTTAAAACCTGCTTTTCACGTTAGTCTTCCATTCTTTGCAACATCACAAAGTGCAACATCATTCTTGATGATGATGATAATGATAATGATGATGACGATTTCTTACCTGCCTCTCCCCAGGGACTGAGGCAGAGAACAACAACAATTAACAGAGACACCACATCAGTTAAAACACATTAGTTGAAATACACATCCGGGCAAATAAGATATACACATATTAAAACAATCCACATTTAAAATTCACAGTTTAAAATAATCGGGATAAGCCTGCCAGAATGAACTGGATCTAGTTTCAGACGTTGCACATATGGTGACTTTCATATCCCTTTTTTATTTAGGCAGGCCACTTAAGAGAGAGCCAGTGAATGTTGGACTATGACTCTGGAGGCCAGGGTTCAAATCCCCACTTGGCCATGGAAACGTACCCCTTGGACAAGAAGTCACACTCTCTCAGCCTCAGAGGAAGGCAAAGGCAAGCCCCTCTGAACAAATCTTGCCAAGAAAAAAACATGATAAGGTTGCTATAAGTTGGAAACCTGTAAGTTGGTGACTTGGAAGGCATGCAACATGTTTTGCAGCGAGAAAGGCATTGCATAAATTTAAGAAATAAATAAATAGATGGTGGTATTGTGGGGAGAGGGGAGAGCTCAGCCTCTAGGGGACTTCCTTCAAAGCTTGGACTAGAACCCGTAGCGGACCCCCATCCTTCCCAGAGAGGAATGGGGCTCCTCCTGGGAGGCCTTGAAAGGATGGCTTCAATTAACCCAGGTGCTGCAGGGTCTTGGCTGGAAGTGGAGCCCAGGGAGGAAAGAGGCTATAAGCAGTGATTTATCCTGGCACTAAAATTAAAACCCCAAGTGTCTCTTGGAGGACATTTGCTGCCAAGGTGATGGATCACAAGAGTGGCAAGCAGTTAATGGAGGCTAAAGCACTTGGGATGGAAGAGAACGGAAAAGCCAGAGAGAGGAAGGAGATGCCTTCCTTCTGGGGTCCGACCAAAGCATCCAGGGGACTATATTAGCTGGTGGCATTAAGTGATGGGCTGGCATTGTTTTTGGACCTCCCTGTCTGTCCTTCATGGGGTAGACTGCCTCTGGATTAGGAGACTCCATCCAGGCTTTCATGAGCAATATCCCTGAGAGATGCATACTCCGTTTGTTGTTGCCATCAAGGCAACTTTGGCTTATGGAGACTCTCTGGGGCCTTCAGACCTTCCTTTGGTCATCCACAGCCCTGCTCAGGTCTTGCAAAGTCCTGGCAGCCCCCAAATCAATCCATCTCTCAAGGTCTTCCTCTTTCCCACTGCTGGGCATTATCATCTTTCCCAATGGGTCACATCCTCTCGTGATGTGGCCAAACTCAGCCTCAGTTTGGTCATCTTGGCTTCCAAGGAGATTTCAGGCTCCATCCATTCAAGGACCCTTATGTCCATCTTCTTGGCCGCCCATGGTAGCCTCAGCCCTCTTCTCCTGCCCCACTTCTCCAAACAAACTACAGTTCCCAGGATTCCCTAGCACTTAGCCAGGGCAGTTAAAGCAGTCTCAAACTGGATTATTTCTGCAGTTATGTTTGGACTCTAGGCATCCCAGGAAAGGCCAGTGCAGCCAGTTATCAGTTCTAGGTGGGAAGGATTTGCAGCCTCTCGCTCTTCTCCGCAGGGATGGAAATTTGGGGCAAGGAAGGAAAATTTCAGCAGAATTCTTATTTGGGGGCAATGGCCTCATTTTGGGCCACTGTCATTTCTTACTTGTGGTGACCATAGGAACCTTTCGTGGGATTTTCTTTGTAAGATTCCTTCAGAGTGGGTTTGCCTTTGCCTACCTCTGAGGCTGAGTGTGACTGGACCTAGGTCACCGGGGGCTTTCCTGAGTCCTTAGCACCCAAACTACTACACCAAGCTGGCTCCTGTTGCAGAGACTCCCTTGGTGTTCCTTCCCTGCCTCCAAGTGGACTTGCGAATGGTGGGTACATCTACACTATAGAAATAATGCACTTTGACACTGCATCAGATGCTGTCGCTCCGTCCTATGGAATCCTGGGATGTGTAGTTTTGCAAGGTCTTTGGCTTGCTTTGCCAAAGAGTGCTGGTGCCCCCCCCCCCAAAAAAAAACCCTACACATCTCAGGATTCTGTAGGATGGAGCCAGGACAGTGAAAAGTGGTGTCAAAGTGCATTATATCTACAGGGTAGATGTACCCTTGATCAGTGTATATGGAGTCCCAGCTCTATCCCCAGCTAGGCACTCTTCGCTCCGTAGTCTAGGACTACAACTCCCATCATCACCACCACTAAAACCACCAGTATCCCCACTTTCCTGGGCTCCCTTTGCTTTCCAGGTTCCAAAAGACAGCGCGGCTGTAATGGCGCAGAGCGGCCACCAGGTGGCAGAGCGCTCACACCGAGGAAAGGTTTTCTGCTGCTGCAGGGAATCCTCAGAGGAGGCTTTGCAAGGTCCTTCCATCCACACTGGAGAGATAACCCGGTTTGGCACCGCTTTAACTGCCCTGGTTCAAGGCTATGCAATTCTGGGAGTTGGAGTTTGTTGTGGGCTCCCACCATCCCTCCATCTCCTTCCATCCCTTTTTCCATCCCTTTCTCCCTCTCTCCTTCCTTCCACCTCTCTCTCCATCCCTTCTTTCATCCCTCCATTTTTCCTTCCTTCCTTTCCTCCTTCTTTTCATCCCTTCCTCCCTCCCTCCTTCCATCCATCCCTCCCTTCTTCTTTCCTTCCCTCCCTCCCTCCCTCTCTTCTTCTTTCCTTCCCTCCTTCCTTCCCTCCCTCCCTCCATCCAATGAGCGCCTGCCCCCCGGAGTCCCTGGGGTCCCTGCCTGGAGCTACATATATCTCTCCCCATCTCTCTCTGTGTGTGTATCTGTCCAGGTGGGTTGCCTGACCAAGGAGGACTGCCAGGCCCATCCTCCTCCTCCTCCTCCCCAGCCAGGAGCAGCATGACCTCCAGCCAGATCGCGATGCCCGGGGAGCTGAAGGCCGACCCCTCGGCCCTCCTGGCCTCCCTCCAGCTCCTGCCCTCCCCGACCCACAACCTGGAGGCCAAGCACACCAAGGTCAGTCCCACCCACCCCCAAAAGGACCCCCAGGGAAGGAGCCCCAGGGAAAGCCATGATGGGCCCTCCAAGGTCCCCCAGGAGCCAGGGCCTGGGCTGGGCCCTTCTTCCCAGGGACAGAAAGACCAGGCTTCTCAGGGCCACTTTCCCTCTCTTTGCGGGAGGGTTGGAGGCAGCTCCTCTCTGCAAAACCTGAGACGGAAAGGGCTGGGGATGCTTCGCTTGTCCTGCTTGGGAAAGAAAAGAAGAAACTTTCTTCCAAGGGGTTGGAGACTTCCCTCCTTTTGGGGGGGAAATGTTGGGTAAAGAGCATCCAGTCAGGAAAGAATAAGGATGAGGATGAGGATGAGGAGGATGCATCAGTTGAGTCTGAGTCTTTAACTCCACGAGGGTTGGTGGCTTATTATCATTATCATTATATTATTATTATTAATAATAATAATATCATTATTACCATATTATTATTATTGTTGTTGTTATCATTATCATTATTATCATGTTGTTGTTGTTGTTGTTATGTTTTGTTGGGGAGGAATTGTATATTATTTCCCACCTGCATTTTATAGCCGTTCAGGTTTACAATTCTGTGACACTATTTGCAAGTTTGCCCGAAGGCGAAAAGGTCCAGCTTCGGGTGCCTCCGGGGAAATGATGAAGGATGGCTTGTCCGTTGATATCGTCCTGAAAATGCATTTGGAGCATGATCCGCCACATTGCCTCCTCACTGCGAGAATAATCCCGCTTGGCACCACCTTGCTAGCCATGGCTCAGTGCGATGGGATTCTGGGGAATGGAGTTTGCGGAGTCCTGGTGCCACCTCAAACTACATTTCCCAGAATTCCATAGCATTCAGCCATGGCTATTAAAAGTGGTGTCAAACCGGGCTATTTCTGCAGTGCGGACGCAGCCATTGGGTCTCCCCAGTAGATCTCGCCCGAGAACTTTTCCCCGTTCATTGCAACATGGGAATACATTATTCATTCGTTTTAAATGAAGGGAGGCATGCAAAAAAGGGGCTTTCTCGTTTTAAAGCAAATATAAAACCCTCTTTTTTGGGGGGGAGACACTTCCTAACTTTATGATTTTCCTAAATGTCTTCCTCGGCTTTCCTCGCTTCTTAGCCTAGAAAAGTCTTTTTTGAAAGGAGGAAAAAATCATACCAAAAAAAGTAAGGATTTTTGTAAAGGAGGAAAACCCATCTTTTGTGGCTTGTTTGCCCCAATTGATTGTCCCTTTTGCCATGTCTCTAACACCACGCTTTCCACAGAGGGAGGGGTGTGTGTGTGTGATTTCCAATGAGAGAATCATAATTCTCTGCCCTTGAAATCACTGTTTCAACATTTAAATACATATGCTGAAATCTATCTATCTATCTATCTGCTGAAATGTATATACACACACACACATTTCAGCAGATAGATACTGTAGATAGATTTCAGCATATGTATTTATATATTTATAGTTTCCTATAATTCCAATCAGAGAATCCCAATTCTCTCCCCTTAAAATCATTGTTTCAGCGTGTGCGTGTGTGTGTGTGTGTGTGTGCGTGTGTGTGTATTTCAGCATATGTATGTATATGATTTCCTATGACTCCAATGAGAGAATCCTAATTCTCTCCCCTTGAAATCAAAGTTTAAGACTTTTCCCTTTTGATTTCAAGGGGATAGAATTAGGATTCTCTCACAGGAATCATAGGAAATTACTGTACACACACACACACACACACACGCTTAAACATATGAGACCTGGGATGTCATCTTAAACACCTTTATGCGTAGGTGAAAGAACCCTAAGCCCCTTCGGGTGCAACGGGCCTTGCCCTTCCCTCCCAGGAAAGAGGATTATTGTCTTGCACCTTCCAAAGAAAAGGGCCATTTTGGGCACCCTGTTTGCCTTTGCCTTCTTTGCCTCCCATCGAAATCACCAAGAGCTTGGATCGGGGCCCGAGTTGCCCCAAGAAACACTCCCCTATAGGAGCCCTTTTCTTGACAGTTCAGTGAAAGGCGTCCTTTTCCGCCTCCTCCTCCTCTTCTCCCTCCTTTTCATTCCACAACCTTTCCTTGGAAATAGAGTTCATGGGGAGGAAGGAAGGGCTGAGCCTTGGGCGAGAAGTCACACTCTCTCAGCCTCAGAGGCAGACAGGGCAAAACCGCCTCTGAACAAACCTTGCCAAGAAAAACCCAGGATAAGGGTCGCTTTTAAGTTTGGCCAAAATCAGGAAGGACTGGAAAACACAAGCCAACAACAACAACAACAACAACAAACACAAGCTTCCTTGGTTTGGGAGACATAGTTTTCTTTACTTTGGGGTGTGGGCATGTTTTGCAAACTGGAAAAGTGGCGCAGCCTGAGAGTTCTTGGAGGGTGCTGGGAGTTACAATCCAATACGCCAAGTGAAGAAGCACCATTGCCTGAATGGAGACCCAAAGGACAGGGAACCTCTTCTCCTCCCTCCTCGTCCCTCTTTTTCTTCCTTCACTTCTTTCTCTTCCTCCTTCTTTTCCTCCTTTTTCTTCTTCTGCCTCTTCTCTGGTTCTGAATAAGTTAGGAAGGAATGGAATCCTCCTTTCCCCTTCTTCCTCTTTTTCTCTTTTTCTCTCCTTCCTCCTCTTCCTTCTTTGTCTTCCTTTTCTCCTTTATTGTTTTCCTTCTTCTTTTCCTCCTTTTTGTTCTTCCTCCTCCTCCTCTGGTTCACCCTCACTTTCTGAATAAACTGGGAAGGAATGGAATCCCTCTTCCCCCCTTCTTCCTTCTTCTCTCTATCTCTCCCCTACCTCTTCTTCTTCGTTCTCCTCTTCCTTCTTTTTCTTTCTTCTCTCCTTCCTCCTCCTTCTCCCTTTTCCTCCTGCTCTGGTTCATCCCCATTCTCTGAAAACTCCATTCCCCCTTCTACTTCCTTCTTGCTATCTCTCCTCTTCCTCCTTTTCCTTCTTTTTCTTCCTTTTCTCCTATATCCTCCTCCTTCTTTTCCTCCTTTCTCTTCTTCCTCCTCTTCCTCTGCAACCAAAAGCTCCTTTGTGGGTCTCTGACTTCCAGTCTCTGGTCCTTTTAATGGGGACCCCATGCATTTCCTAGAGTTTTCTTAAGCAAAGACTACTCCCAGTTTCTTCCTCTGAGATAGAGGCTAAAAGCACCCTTCGTGGTCTCCTACCCAAGGACTAACTAGTGCTTATCCTTTCCAAGATCAGATGGATTCAGTGCCTTTAGCGGTGATTCCCAAACTTTAGTCCTCTAGGTGTTTTGGACTTCAGTTCCCAGAAGCCCTGGACAGCTTGGCCAACAGGAATTCAGAGAGCAGAAGTCCAAAACATCTGGAGGACCAAAGTTTGGGAACCACTGCCTTAGGAGATTTAGACCCTGTGTTTTATTGTATGCCTTTGTGCTTCCAAGTAGCCTGTCTGAACTTTTTCATAGGCTTTTCTTAGGCAAGGAAGGTTTTTGCCAGTTGCTTCCTCTGAAAGGTAACCTCCAGCACCTGGTCTTTGTTGCCAGTCTCCCATCCAAGGACTAACCAGGGCTTACCCAAGATCAGAGAGGCCTCTAGGGTATTGTTCAGGATGGAGAGGCAGTTCATTTAGGAAGCACTAAATTTGGGTGGAAGAACATCTTGGGGGGGAAAGAGACGTTTGAGAGTAGAATGGACCTCTTCTGCGGATGGTGGACTCTCCATCTTTGGAGGTCTTAAAACAACAGTTGGATGGGGATCATACAGGAATTTTAGTTGTGTATTCCTGAGTGTCAGCAGGATGAATTAGATGGCTTTTGGGGGTCCCAAATATATGAATCCACATCATATAAGCCCAACCTTTTCAGACCTTCATAGTAGGGTCTTGTAGGTTTTGAACATCCAGTTTCCCAGGGAAAACAGCCTATGTCTCTGTCAATCAGTCTCTCTTCTCCTGGACCAAGCTCGGTCTCTTCCATCTTCCTTTGGCTGGAAAAACATAGATGTGGTAGCAGCTCAGCCAGCATACAATGCTATCTTAAAATGCACAATAACCGAAGAACAAGGGGGGATCTGCTGAGCCGAGAGGTCAGTGACCAGATATCCTACCTGCAAAGGGGGACAAAGCACTGCAAAATGTTTTTACCAAACAAACAGCTGTAAATTCATGCTTCTTAGTCACGCTCCCAATGGAGGACGTTTTGAAACTCCTCCTGGACACAAGGCAGAAAGGGAGGATACGTCCTGGAAAAGGGGAATACTTGGTCACTCTGGACAAGGCGGGGCCCCAAAAGACTTGCTTGAACGGAACAGTTGTTGTCTCCTGGTTGGAAGATGGCAGGAAAGGTGCCCTCCTGGCTTCCTTTGGTCGTGAGTTCCAGAGTTTGGGGCCCTGTTTCCTTTGCCCTCAAAGGACCAGGCCTTGGAAGGTGAGGGGACCAAAAGGAACCATAGAGCCATATCAGTTTATCACACTGGGGCTAATTTCAACATTTAAAGCATCCTACAAAAAAAAGCAAAAACGGCAAGTAATTGTGCAAATGATTATCACACACAATTGCACAAATAAAGTGATATCAGAAATGCATTGCCGCTGAAATCCCAAAAGTAAAAAGATGCATGATAATGCTTCTTTGTGACTGCTTTAATGGCGGGTTATGCGACATTGTGTGAAACCGTATTGCATAATTATGCTATTTTTCTGGGATATTCACAGGATAAACTCCTGATCTCTTTTGTGTGATAAACTCCATAGAATCATAGAGTTGGAAGAGACCTCAGGGGTCATCCAGTCCAACCCCATTTCTGCCATGCAGGAACTCTCAATCACAGCATCCCCACTGACAGCCTCTGCTTAAAGACAGCCTCCAAAGAAGGAGACCCCACCAGACTGTGTTCCACTGTCGGACAGCTCTTACTGTCAGGAAGTTCCTCCTAATGTTAAGATGGAATCTCTTTTCCTGGAACTTGCCTCCATTGTTCCAGGTCCTAGTCTCTGGAGCAGCAGAAAGCAAGCTTGCTTCCTCCTCAATGCTGGAGCCCCAGTGGGCTCAGAGGGGAGAATGTGGTCCCCTAGAAGGCTGGGCTTCCTCTTGCTCTACCATCTTGTCTGATCCCGCTTTTGAGTTCCCCAGCTAATAACTTGTGATATGGGTGAAGGAGACCCTATTCTTTGGCAGGGAGAGATCATGTGTGCATTCATCTGGGCATCTCTTGGTGCAGAAGCACCAGCAGGGTATCATGCATCTGCCTGTTTCTCCAAAGTCCTATGCTGTGAACTCCAGGGAGAGCTTGAGAGGAGAAGGCTGGCAGACAAGCGGGTGAAGCCAGCAAGAAGGAAGGTTCAGGAAATATTTTGCTAAATCTACAAGCTGTTTACATTGTGGAGAGGCCAGCATTAAATAAATCCAACATGTTAAAATGTGCACTGAAGGAAAGCAACCCTCCAAGGCTCATAAATCTTTTCAGACATCAGGAGACAGGTCAGCCTTTGCTGGCTCACATTGACAATCGCAAGTGTGGGTTGGATTGTGTCTCTCTGCTGGGTGTGTGTTTGTGTTTCCCCTCAATCCAGCTTTTGGGGGGTGGGTCCCAGATCTCTGGGTCTGACTCTCAGGAACTGGACCCTATTCTTAGGGCAAAGAGGAAGGAATCTCAAGGTGAGAGCACTGCCTTGAAAACTATGCCCATACTGTGTATTCTTTGCCCCACTCTCTGCTGGTGCTGCCGGCTCCTTTGGAAGTTTCTGTTCAAAGCAGGGCTTGAAAACTTCCTTTCAGAAACAGAGTTGGGGAAAACTTTCCCCCTGTATGTGTGTGTGTGTGTGTGTGTGTGTGTGTGTGTATTGTTTGTTAAACTGGGTGTTTATTATCAGAACTATATAATTTGTGTAACTTTGATGGTCCAGGCATCATGCTGAAGGATGTCATCAGAACTCACAATCCAGAGGTGACCCTCAGTGTTGGCTACTTGAACCAGTTTTCATTTGAGAAATGTTGGAAAGTGTGAGCACAGGTTGCACAGTACAGCTAACCTCAGGGTCAATTTGGCAGGCAATTCATTATTGTTATTATTGTTATTAAATATTATTATTATTTTGTGCTTTTGACCCCTGGTTGTTTGGGGATGTTTTTGTTCTGCTAGCCTAAAGGTGAGGAGGAGTCACGGTGCTGCCATGGGCTGGGCATACTGGCCCATAGATGGCCCAGAACCAAAATACTTTGGCAGCTGCTCATGTCCAAGGAGGGTCTCCTTTGTTCAAAACCCTAAGCCTTCAAGTTATGTTCTCTCCTCCCTTTGTTATTGTTTCTGTATGCCTTCAAGCTGTTTCCAATTTATGGCAATCCTAAGACAAAGCTATCGCAGGGTTTTCACAGCAAGATTTGATCAGAGAGGTCTTAGCCCTTGCCTTCTTCTGAGGCTGAGACAGTAAGGATTGCCTTAGGTCACACACACTGGCTCTCCACTGGCTGTGTGAGGATTTGAATCTCTTGTCTGCAGATGTCTTTCCCCACACCTAGACCTCAGTTTGTCACAGCATGTGATTGTTCTCGCCTCTGTATCTTGCATTTAGTATGTTTTGTTTTGCAATCAAACCTTGGAAGGTTAAACAAAGGCTTAATCTGAAAGCCTGATACCTGGCTGAGACAGACACCTCTGGAGAAATCCCATCACGAAATGAAAAATGGGTTGATTAGATTAATTATAGGAATACACATTTTCTTTGGAGTCTACATTTTCCCCGTGTTTTCTTAGGATCCCAAACCTTGTTCTCCAAAGCACAGTGTGTTACAGATAACAGGAGCAGAGTGGATGCAAGGGATCATACATGTTTGCAAGAACTATAATATACAGATGTAGGAATATTACTACTGATACTTTTACACTTTACACTTTATTGCAAGTGATAAAAATTTAGCTACAGATGAAGATACTGTTGAATTTTTCTCTGGCAGCAAAAAAATTGGAATCGGACCAGACTCTGAGCAAAAAATTCAGAGGGTTAATCAGGTGTGTCTTTGCCAAATTGGGAGAGTTGGAGGATATGTTGTTGTTGGTATTGACTTTGGGGCAGCCTTTACCTGTGTGTTTGACTCACCATCCAAGAGTTGGTTCAATGGGTCTCCTCTAGTTGAAAGTATGTGCAGTTGGATGGTGTGTAATCCTTTGCCAGAGCCTTCATTGTGCCATTGTATTCAGTGGGAATGCAGCATCATTGCCATTGCGTAGCCAGCATGGCGTAGTGGTTTGAATGTTTGACTACAACTCTGGAGACCAGCATTCAGTTCCTAGTTTGACCATGGAAACCCACTGGGTGATCTTAGGCAAATCATATGTTCTCAGCCTCAAGAAAAGGCAATGGCAAACCCTTATTTATTTATTTATTTATTTATTTATTTATATAGTGCTGTAGATTTGCACAGCTCTGTACATAAAACAATAAATATATAAGTGTAAGGCTGCCTATGGCGTAAAATGTAAGAAATAATAGGATAATACATATAAAATACATAGCAATACAGGAAATGGTTCAATAAAACAGGCAACAAAAAGAACACCAAACCCTCTCCGAAGAAACTTGCCAAGAATATACCGATGACAGGTCTGCTTTAAAGACTTGAAGGCACACAACACACACAACGCAGGGGGACTCACACTGGCAGATAACACCAGCTGTGGCCCAGTACTGGCAGTCAGCAGGAGGAAGGATGCACAACCACCAAGTGTGTAGACTGTGATTCCCAAACTCTGACCTTCCAGGCGTTTTGGACTTTGGCTTCCAGAATCCCAGACCATTGGCCAAGACGGCTGAGGCTTCCGGGAGCTGAAGTCCAAAATGCCTGGAGTACCAGAGTTTGGGAATGATAGATTTACGCCATGATTTATTTACACCAGAGCTTTCCAAACATTTGTTCCTTTTTTGAACTTCAAATCCCAGAAGCCCCAGCGACCATGACCAATCTCTAGGAATCCTGGGAGCTGGAGTCCAAAACACCTGGCGGACCTGTGTTTGGGGATCGCTGATTTACACAATGCAGGCACAAGACAGGAGCTCAACTCAGCACCTAAATGCTGGAGACATCAACAAAGTGCAATCTTATTGATCAATCAATGTGATTAGACTTGCCAGGTCCAAACCTGTAGCCCCTGGTGAAGGGATGGAGAAGGTTGGCATGCCAAAACCAGGAGCCCGTTGCTCTGTCTTCCCTTCTGGCTCCCTTCCTTTCCTCTTTCCTCCCTCTCTTGCAGCTGTATAAACTCCATATAAACACTTCCAGGGGAGCTGGCCATCAGAAGTGTAAGCACAAGCCGGTGGTCAAAGGAGTAGGGGGTCTGCAAGTGCACCAGGGAAGGGGAGAAAAAGCTGGTGGGAAGTCATCAGTCTCTGGACTACTGTCTTTGCAGCCCTCCCCAACCAAGGGGACTCTGGGAACAACAATACAAATGATCAGGATTAATGTGGAATTAAGTTGTCAACAGGATTTAAAAAGATGCAGTTAAGAATTATTAAAAGCTTACGGTGACAAGGATTCCCCCTGCCCCAAATGATCTGGCAGAAGCAGAGAGTTCAAGGGGACCCCTTGGCGGTCATTCGCTCTCAGTCCTGCTCAGGAGAGGGCATCCCTTCCCTTTGCCCTGCATTCCTTTGCCTCTTCTGGGGGTCTGCTCCTTAAATTGCAAAGAGTTGGCTACTAAGTGCCAGCAAATCCCCCCCAATCCCATCAACTTGCTAGGGTGAGTTGAAAAAGATCACAGCAGAGTCGTGGAGAAACGTCAACAAAAACAGAGCTTTACTCGGCAGAGTGTAAAACAAAATAAGCAAAGTAAAAAAGTATAGCAATGTGGCTAAGTACAAATATACCCCATGCAAAAATAAATCAGCATAGCATAACTTACTGCAGGCCAGCAGTAATACAACTCCCTAGCAAGGAGGAAAAAACATACTTCCCAGCAACATTGAGAGCAATACACTCTCCAAAAACCAAGCCGATTTCCAAAGCAGCTCTCCTCTGCTAAGTGGCTTTCCTAAGCCCCTGCCCCAGTTGCCTGCTTGCCTCACTCATTGCCAGGCTTGCCAACATGCCACCTGTCACTCGGCTACACCTTCATCCAGTCCCAGCTTAGTCTGCAAACTGGCAGACCCTGACCCAACTGTGCCCACTGGTTCTTTCCCCCTTCTCTTGATAGCTGCCTTGCAACCGAATCCCTTTGGCCAGTCAGGATTTTTTTCTTTTTCTTTCAACCAGTATGGAGTCCATCTTGAGTTTAATAAAAGCAAATAAGCAGGGCCAGCCGATCTTCTGCCTTGCATCCTTTTAAGTTGTGTTTGTGCTGGCTCTCCACCAGCACGTGTCTTTCTTGGGGGCAACCCTGGCTTTCTTCAGAGGGCATTTCGGGGTCTTCTAGTGAGAGTCCACTGAGCATCTCTTGCCACACCCATCCTGCCTCTTTCCTGATATTTGCTTTGAGAAAAATACCCTTTTGTTTGGGGGGCTGGCTGGCTGGGGGAAGAAAGCGGGGCACCTGCTTTCTCTCCCGCTTGCATGCTGATTCTATGGACTCCAATTTCCAAACTTCATGCAGGGAGTTTCAGATTTACTTCCTTTTTAAATTAAATCCGCCCTCTTGCTTTGGTCGCATGGCACTCCAGGGAGCTGTAAGTCATGCGCCTTGGATTTCTATCCAACCCTGCTGCAAACCATGTTGAAATTTCGAACATCTCGGTAGTTACATTTCAACGAAGAGACACTAACACCTCAGCTCATCTGCTTTTCAGCAAGGAGGGAGAAAATAAGATGTTTTCCATCTCAGGGTGCCTTGTAATTTCTCTTTATGTCAGCAAAATTAATGTAGAATTTAAAACTAAGGAAAACATTTAAAAAGCAGATGTTTTTCATAATCAATAAGCACCAGATGTAGGATTACCTTTTATCATTACTCCAGGATGTTACTTACTCACAGATGTGTAAATCTCTTAGTCTCAGTTGCACCGAGTGTCTCTGAATCCCACCTGCCATCTCTTCCTGGCCTGGTTTCCCATCGTGATGTAAGTCTTTGTATTTTTCTTCCTGATATTTGGGTGGTTCTTAACATATTTTTCCTAATTTATGCACATCACCGACACAACTTACCTGCATCGACTAAAGCTCATTTTAGCTGCTGCTCACATTTTAAAGCAAGTGTGTGTGTGTTCTTGGAAAGGTCCTCACAAATGGACAGATGCCCAAAGTGAGAGACACGTTTTCTTGCAACAATTATTAAGGAGGTGTAAAAATGCAACTTTCATGGAGAACCTTGAACCTAATGAATTTTCTGTCCTTCCTCTCTCATTATCTTCACCTGCTTTAGACCTTACAATCTCCCTGCCACCCTTTTTGTGCTGTTGTCCAGTATTTACTACGCCCTGCTCAGGTCTTGCAGACTCAAAATAACCTTGACTTCCTTGATATATGGATATTTTCCCCTACTGCCTTCTACCTTTCCAAGCAAAATTCCTAGTGATTCATGCCATTTCCTGATGTGTCCAAAGTATGGCAATCTCAATTTAGTCATCTTGGCTGCTAGGAAGAGTTTGGGCTTGCTTTGTGCTGGGACCCATTAGTTTGTCTTTTGGGCTCTCCATGGTATCCTCAGCACTCTTCTCCAGCATCACATCTCAAATGATAGCCCTGTTTAAATATTTGAAAGAATGTCGTGTTGAGGAGGGAGCCAGCTTGTTTTCTGCTGCTCCAGAGACTGGGATATGGAGCAATGAATGCAAACTCCTGGAAAAGCATTTGTGGTTGGCATCTTTCTCTGAAAATGCCAGCCATAGATGCTGGCGAAACATCAAGAAGAAACTCTTCTAGAACATGGCCACATAGCCCAAAAAAACCCACAAAAAACTATGGATGCCGGCCATGAAAGCCTTCGACTTCATATCCTGGAAAAGATATTCCACCTCAACATTAGGAAGAACTTCCTGACCATAAGAGATGTTTGATAACAGAAGTTTCTCCCTCAGAGGGTAGTGGTTCCTTGCCTAACAAAACCCCAGGAAACTCATGGGGTCCCCATAAGCCAACTGAAGACGCATACACGCACCCATATTTCCCAAAAGTGCATTTTCCTCAACCTCTCCTTGCCTGTACTTTCTGCCTCCCTTGCCTGCCTGCCTCCTTCCCTTGCCTCCCATCTTCCAAATGCCACCCTTGGAGAGAAGAAGAACCATGCCAGCAAGGAAGGAGCTGGGAAAGGGGCTTATATTTTACAACCTGGGACTTCTCATCACCAGCTCTTCAGGGCCAAGGGCAGCAGCAGCGGTCTCCTCCTCCTCCTCCTCCTCCTCCTCCTCCTCCTCCTCATCTTGGTGCAAAGACTTTTGCAGAAGAGAAAGGGGAGATGGCCTCCCCCAACCTTTCCTCTACTCTTGACATGGTTTATAGCCCAGGAGTGAAGGGATGGCAGCCCACCGAATCCTCCCACCTACCCTCTGGCTGGAGATGTCTCTTCCTCCCGCTCTCCCTTTTTTTTTCTTGCCCTGAGACAATCCAGATCACTCCACTTGTATGCTTCCAAAGTCTCCTCCTCACTTTATAGGCAATGTGCTCCTGATTCTCCTCCTCCTTCTTTATGAAGGTTGAAATTATAATCGCAGAAGAGACAGTGGGCAGGATGGGCAGAATCATGTGGACATCTTCCACCCCCAGTTGGAAGTGGTTGGACATATTTGTCTGATGCACAATGTCCATCCCACATCCAGTTCAAGGTTGTGGAACTAGAGTTGTGCATGCAGTGCCATTGCGCATCTGATGCACATGAGATGTGAATGCTCATGGGAGGTGCATTCATTGTACAAATTCAGGAGTGCATTCAGCCACACAAGGCTGCCATTAACACAAGGCTTGTGTAGCACAATCAGTGCATGATACCACTTGCAGAGACCTCTGCTGTTCAGAACTGATATGTTGTTGTTGTCATCAATGTCCAAATCCAGGTATACTTACAGCAGCCATCCTATGAATGAGACCTCCAACAGGCCTTCCTTTTTAACTGCTGTGTTTCCAGCTTCTGCAGTCCTGGGATTTGTAGTTTAGGGAGGAGTATTCCGAATTCTTTGTTCAGAGAGGGTTTGCCTTTGCCTCTGCCTCCTTCTGGGAGAGTGTGCCTTCCAAGGTGAACCTATGGGTTTCCATGGCAGAGCAAAGGGGTTTTGACCCCTGTTCTTCATATTCGTAGTCCAAACCACTACACCACACTGGCTCTCACTATTGTAACGCTCTGCGCCTGAGATGCCTCCCTCTCACCTTGAGGACCAGGGAAAAGGGGCCAGGCCTAGAGATCTGGGGACCCCTCTGTGTGGCTGAAGTCCAAATGAGGAGCCACCCTCTTTTGCCCCCAGGGCTTTTGGGGCTGCCCCCTTGAGGTGGCAAACCACCCTCCTAAGTTCCCCAACCAACAGCAGGAGCCCCAGTTGACCCCTCTCTCTTCTTTGGACAGAGCCATGCCATCTGAGAGGAGAGCCAAAAAATTACAGTATTTTAAAATGTAGATTGTCCCAGAGGTTGCATCCTGCTGTGGAGCTGCAAGAGTCCCTGGGGACTCACTGTGGGGCGAAGGGAGTTCTCCGTGTCCTGAGCCAAGCCTTTAGGATGCTGCTGGGCCGCAAAGATTTCCCAGGGGACAGGAGGAGGAAAGGGAAGCAGTCAGAGAGCGGTCCTGCAGCTGAGCTCTCCTTGCCATTCCCAGTCCCATCAATGAGGTGTGTGTTGTGTTTCTTCCTAGGAAGGAGGACAGTCAGCATTCTGCTGCATGGGCATGTCCTTCTACTACCCTCTTTGGACTTCAGCCCCCAGAATCCCCACATAGCATGCCTTGGATCCTCTTTGTTAGCCCCAAGTAAAGCAGACCCAAGTCAAAAAGCCCCAGGCAAAGCAGACAAGAAGAAGATCAATTCATTTCATGCTGAGGACACCATGAAAGGCCAAAAGGCAAACAAATGGGTCTTTGAACTGATCAAGCCTAAGCCAATATGTACCCCTTCCATTGAAGCCATTTCCTTGTGGCTCAGAGCAAAGGTTTCTCTTGATTTCCCAACAAGGGCTTGGCCCAAACTCTGGTCCTCTTGGGCCGCAAGTCTCTCACTCCATTGCATATCGGAGACTCTTGGATGAGCTCAGCAGAGGAAGGGAGGCTCACCCGTCACGCCTCGGAGACTTTATGTACCCTTTCAACCTCCTTTTTGCCAAGTTATTGCCACTTGGGAGAGGGTCACACCCACTCTGATTGGACTTTAAAAATATTATTTCAACTGCATCTTCCTTGTATCTATGAGTGGCCCAGTAACAGGACTCACCCATCTTTTACAGTCCTTCCTTCCCTCCATTGCTTGACCTGTCCTCCATGTTCTCGGGAACCATTGTTATTGCTGTAACTTGCCATCAAGTCAACACTCAACTATGGCAAATGAGATATCTTTGCAAAAGCCCTTCTGGTCATCCTCTGCCCTGTCCTTTGACTCTTAAGAAATCTTTTTTTCTCTTTCTTTCTTTTCTTCGTTTTTCCATCTCCTTCTTTTGCACATTTGACAGCTGCCATCACTGTGTTTGCTTAATGCCTTTCACCAAAGATGTCACTGGTGGCAAAATCCAGCACCGCAGGTGAGGAAGGCTGGGTACCATGCACCGTAACCTGATCCTGATGGATGCGGCACCTGCCCTCTCCTTGAACCCCCCCATTGACGCTCTTTCCCCACTTCACCTTGATTTCCAAGAGGGACAGAAGAAAGGGAAATCTGGTGGGTCTGAAGTGCAGAAAGAGGGCCAGGGCCACAAGGATTTTGGCTGCAAGGCTTTGGGGGATAGACAGAGAGTCTTCAATGCACAGAGGACTCTTGGAAGTGTTGTCTTTGCAAAAACCCAGGAGGAGACAGAAGAAAGAGAGGCTGGCTGGAAGGCTGTGGGGGCCCTCCCCAAATCTCCCTTGGCTTGGGCCTAATGGAGGACCAGCCCCTCAGCAGGCAAGAGGGGACAGGGGTCACTTCGCTATTTGTCTCTGACTCCATGGATCTGGAGGGCTGCACATCAAAACCGCGTCTTGCTGAGCCAAGATCAAAAACAGGTCCAAGTGAAAGATTATTCGGCCTCTTGATTTATCGTGCCAAAGAGAGCAATGGTCAGCCGAAAGGGGCCTCAAGGAAACTGAACAAAGCTCAGATGTGCTTCCAAAAGGACTTCCAAGTTTTGGGTTTTTTTATTTAAACAAATAAGCGAACAAACAGAATGCCTTCTTTCCATTGTCCCTTTCCGCCAATCCCCACTCTTCATTTTCTTCCCATATGGCTTTTCTTTCTTTTGCTTCCTGAGGAAAAAATGTTGAGAGAGGTCAGATCCTGTTGAAAAGTAGTATTATCATATTATTATTATTATTATTATTATTATTAGGGAAATAATTATGGTTCCAATGGTGGTTGGTACACTGGCAGGGATTCCAAATGGAGAGCCAAAATGCCTAAATGAGATTGGCACAGACAGGATCATTCTGGCTTTTGGGGGGAGACTTTGCGAGAGGGGCTGGATGGGACTGTTGGGGGCAGCTCAACAATGTTTCAACACCATCAAAATCTGAGTGAGACTCTACAGAAAGGATGTCAGAGTCAGCTGTTGAGTCCCAGGAGTCAAACTCCTTCAAAAGCCTCTCAGAAGCCAAGTTTCCATCTGGATGGCTCTTGCAGCCAGCTGTTGATTTCTAGCAGATCTGAGATGCTTGCTCTTTTTTGGGGCTCAGTTTGGATCCGGGAACAGCAAAAGACCCCCCAGAAATAAAGAAACATTGGCTGAGGTTCACACCATTCCACCATGGATTGCTGCAGCCCCCCTTCTGTTCTCAGAGCCAGAGTTCTTGGCAACAGATTCTCCAACTGTGTCTGGACCAATTCAGATCAATCCTCTGCTGCCCACCTTCTTCAGCTCCTTTTAAAATGTCCCAGATTCTTGTTCCTCTTTTCACTTCCCCCTCTGATTGCAGTTGTTGTAAACCGAGGACTTTATCATACCGGTTAGAAAAGCTGAATTTGAACAGGATAAAAGCATCTTTGGCTGGTGCATATGACATGACGGTCTAATCCACACTGCAGAAATAATGCAGTTTGACACACTTTAACTGCCATGGTTCAAAGTTATGGAATTCTAGGATTTGTCATTTTAGGAGATATTTATCTTTCTCTGTCAGAGAGTCACAACAGACAACAAATCCCAGGATCCCACAGGATGGAGCCACTACAGTTACAGCAGGGAGCCAACTTTGTGTCCATCCTACTGCTTCCTTGCATTTGATTCATTACTGGATTGCACATTTTCACTGACTGGCAAAACCCATCAATAGGCTATTCTTTGACTGCTTCCATGCAATAGGTCCCTTCTGCTGCAGTTCCATTTCATAAGTAATCTTGTATTGAGAGTGGGCATGGTCCTGCTGCTCTGCCCCTCTCCTCTGTCCCCTTTGCAGCGATTGTGGCCTCCAACACATTCCTGGAGCCAGCTGCTGTGGGTCCATTTGGGAGGCAGTTGGTGGCCACCATTGCTTGTTCCAAAGGCAGCATTTAGCAGTGCAAAAACAGATCAAGCAACCATGGTTCACCTGAGCACTATCATGAGGGAAAGTATGATAAGAAATGATGCCAAACTGGTATGCTTCCATTCTTAAGCTAGCATGATTGTGGCAGGATAGCCAGCTGGTGCGATAAAGTCTTGAGTCCAAAGTGCAATTAATTAATTAATTAAGTTCCCACTTAATTAACTCTTCAGAGGGAGAGGAGAAGACCTGGTGCCATCTTGCCCTTCTCAATAAGTTTAAACAAAAGCAAACTCCTGTGGCCTCTCTCAGATCGCCTGTTCTTTCTCATTAATATCCTTCATCATCTTGACCACTCTTGGAGGCTTTTTGGTCATATGCATCCCAGTTTTCATCTCTAAAACGTTGGTGGGTATGTGGCAGTGTTCTCCAAAAGGGAAAGGAAATGAAGATTATAAAGCTTCTGGAGACACAGGTGCCTGGCCAGGGTTGGCAATGTTATGAAATATTTACCAAGAACAGGCGGGGAAGGAGGACGGATGGATTTTTTGCATGCCTTCGAAACTCTCCTGAAAAAAGCCCAAGTGCCATTATGTGCTCCAGTCCTCAGCCCTGAGGAAGAGGCCGACGCTCCACGCGAAACAGCTGCGATTCCTCCCTAAGAAGCATCTTTGGCATTCGGTGCCCCCGCCTTCCCTCCCCAATCCCAGAAATCTGGCCCAGATGGCTCTCAGGGGAGGAAGCCTCAAATGAAAAGGGATCACATTGATGAGATGGAAGCTATAAGCTGCTCCTAAATCAGCGAGGCTAGGAAATCCCAGTTCATCCAAAGACATGCTTCTCTCCTAGGGGAACCTGTTATGATGTGGATGTTCAAATCCTCTTCCTGTGCTGCGAAAGGATGGAGGCAGGGGGCTTGGAAGACACAGAGATGCATTCTGGAATTGCACAAAGCCCAGCAATGAATGCGAGTTTATTAAATCCATGGCGGGGGGAGAGGAGCATCTCATTCCATTTTGTAAGGGCTCAGCCTCTTTCTCTGGGCCCAAGGCAGCAGCATTGGCCAGTTTTCTGGCAGCCGCTGGGCCCCCGGGAGGTCAAGCAGAAGACTCAACTGATGACAGCATCAGAAAGCAATATTGAAGGAGGAATGAAAACTATTCGCTTGCATGCCTGTTCCAGGACATATTTCAAGAGAGGAAATGAAATGTCCCATCGCTCGCCTTTCCAAGCTGGCTCTTCTGCTAAAGCTCATCATCTGCCGCATTTGCTCTCCTTTGGCTTTTAATTGCAGTTTTAGGAGGAAAGAAAAAAGAAGCAGCTCCGGAAATGTCCTGCCAGCCTGGAAATGTTGGCTTTGGCTTGGTCTGGAAACTCCTCCAGTCCAAGGTCAGGAGGGCAGACAGACAAAGGAATTCAATGGCATCTGCACTGGACTTCAACTCCAAACTTTGGAGAAATTACCCATAGTGCTGAAGTTGTTTATTTATTTATTTATTTAGTGCTGTATAAGTTTTGGGGGCCTTTGGGCTTGATGCCTTCATAAAATCTACCTCCAGTATTAAAAAGAAAAATCCCTAGAACTTTTATCAAAGTTTAGAAAAAATATTAAAAACAACAGATCTAGGAATGCAATATGATCCTCACATACACTCACGCACTCACACATGTTGTTGTTGTTGTTGTTGTTGTTGTGTGCCTTCAAGTCATTTCTGACTTATGGCAATCCTAAGGCAAACCCACCACAGGGTTTTCATCTCAAGATTGGAAGGTATTGCCTTTGCCTTCCATTGAGGCTGAGAGCATGTGACTTGCCCAAGGTGGGTTTCCATGCCTGAGCAGGAATTGAACCTTGGTCTCCTGGAGTTCAACACTCAAAATGAGACACCAGGCTGGCTTTCCTACAAGGATTACAATAATATATAAGTCAATTACAATAGACATGGATGTGCACATGTGTGCGTGATAGCTCTTCAGTTTATGCCTGGCTTATAATGATTCTTACACACAGATTGTTGGGCTCCATTTTCTTTGAACATTCCTTGAGGGAAACCATACAAAATACTTGCCAGCCAAAATCTGTTGAGCTAATTTGAGAAAAGGCAGCTTCCTTTTACTCTTTGTGAGACTCTCTTTCCCCTTTGTTGGACTTTTCTGCTTCCTCTTCCTACCCAAATCCCCTACGTTTTTTGCTCAAAGGGTTTCTTCTTTTACATTTTCCACGCTTTGGGCCTTCTATGTTCCACCCACTTTCCCTTGCCATCCTGGCAATATTCCCTTTTGCTCCTTGCCACTTGTGTGCAACCGCTCTGGAGATCTCTCCTTTCCCAGAGGCTTGATGGAGAGAGTTATGGCATTTCAGGGTTTTAATAGCAAGCCTATGAAATAACCCTAAGCACATTGTTTATTGGCAAGGGGGAAACCTCCAAGACCCAGGAGGCAATGGGTGGGGAAGGGAATTTAGCATTGGGACACAGCAACTTTCTCAGCAGCGAGGCCAGAGAAAGCAACGTCCGCATGTTGGCCTTTTTGTGCTTCTTCCAACAGTCGAGTGTTTCCTTCCACCCTTCCCAAAGCTGCTGCTACTCCTCCTCTCCCCATTTGGCTGAGTTTCATTGACTTCTGAGTCCCTACCGGCGAAATTACTGAACTAATCACAATGCCACATAGCGAACCCATGACGCCGGGTGTAATGCCCCTCTGACCGTGCCCAGACACCCTCCCTTTCCCTTCCCTTCCCTTCTTTTTTTATTTTGCAAAACCACAAAATGGAACTCTTGGGGTTCAAATCAAAACAAATGACCTCAGCAACTCTTGGGAAAGTGGTATGGTTAATCAGTTACCTTTTAAATACACACACAAACACACATATACATATGCTTAAAGACAAATTAAATTGTGTTTTTTTTAAATGCGCACACCCCAAAGGCTGATTTATGGCTGCCGTCAGCCTCAATGAACATTGATTCCAGGGGGACAGTAAATGTTGAGGTGGAACAATGCCCTCTGGGGTGTTGTCCAATTTGTAGCATGATTTAGATGGAAAGGGAGGCCTTTCTTTTGCCTGGGTTATCCCTTTTTTCATCTGCTCTTTGGGATGAGTTATATACAAGCCCCTGATAGCAGCCTTGGCTGTCAAATATCTCCTTTGATTTAATGTGGCCGGCTACAGCGGTCACTATAAATAAGAGGGGAAGAAAAGGCTGGGACGAAAACCCAATTTGAGGCTTTGCAGGGACCCCTTGTTCTCGCCATGTGTCACGGCTTGCTTGGCTCCGTGGCGTTTTTACGAACTGGCCATAATGAAAGTCAGATCAAATGTCCAGGGCTCTAAACATTTAATTCAATGGCCCTTGCAGGCCCTGGATGGGGCAGAGTTCTTTGAAAAGGCCCTGGTCAACGCAGATTTATGGCCTGGGAGGAATCTGAGCGAGGGAGGGAGGGATGGATGGTCCTGCAGAGTGGTACTACCTGACACCAAAGGCCCTCCAAAAAAGTGAGTTATTTAAACATAAGGTTTGGCTTGTAAAGCCGCCAGCTGCTGGATTTCAAGACTTGAAACCTTTCCAAGAGTTTGGATGGAGAGGTACTTTATATCAGCCGGGGAGTAAATACTCCAATTTTACTGCCAATTTGAAGGCGCTCGGTTTACAGTAATGATCTTGCTCAGGCCGGGCTTTGTTTATAGAAAGTGGAACAGGAAGAAATGAACACTAACCATTAACAGTAGCAGTAATTCCTGCCCCACTTGGCTTCTCCCTCTTCTCTCCATCTCTCCCTGCATCCGGCTTTGGCTCTTCTAAAGCACCATCCCTGGGACAGACTTTGGAGATTATCTGACGGAAAAAGGATATCCTTGTCCCATCCTTCCCACAATTGTGCGGGAAGGACTTTCACACGATGTGACACTTATCCGGACATTGTCCTGTCTGGGATGCACAAGTGACAGCAATTGCACGAAAGATTTACATATGATGTCATGCTGATCCTGTCATTGTCCTGTCATTGAAGTGGAATTGGCCTGGCATTTTGTATTAATGGGAGTTTGCGTTAATACAACTCCACTTCAATGACAGGATCAATGCTACGTTATGAAAGGCTTTTGCACGATCGCTGTCATGGGTGGGATAAGGATGGGAGAGCGATCCTGACCCTGTCCAGTTCCTGTGTGATAATCTCCTCTGTCAAGGTTGCCACGAAGAAAAGGAGAACCAAGCAATGGTAGCATTTCCAACAGCTCTAGATTGCAAGAGGCATCTCTGGAACTCAGTGCTGCAGGATGCCTGTTCTCTAACTGTTTGGCAGGAACTGTCCCAATTAATCCTCTCCTGTCCCACTTTCCAGCTGCTTTTAAAATGTCCCAGTTTCTCTCTCCTCCTCCCATTTCTCCCCTTTCTCCTCATTTTCCGTCAATTGATGTAAACCAAGTTCTTTTTTATTTATTTATTTAGAATAACAAAATACAAACAAAGAAGATAGTTTAAAGAAAGAGCATAAATAAAAAACATCAAACATCATATTGACATACATACATGTGTAAACAAACAAATATAACAGACTTAACTATCTACCTATTTACATGATCATTGATATCGATATTTCTTCAATTTGTATCTTCCTTTACAGTTGGATATTCCAGCATGTTGTAAATTAAATGTTTATTCCTATTTTTTGTTATATGTCTATTAAGTTCACGTGGTTGTATTTTTAACACCTAGGTAAAAATAGATTTCATTTTAGTATTTTTATCTTTTCTTCATACATCTTAAGACAATTCCATTCTTCTTCTAAGCTTTCCCTTGATTTCCCTTTTAATAAAGCTGCCACTACATCCATATTTCTAGCTTCATACAATTTAACTAACCACTTTTCGGTTAATGGTATAATTGACTCTTTCCAATATTGTGCAAATAAAATTCTTGCGCACGTAACCATATACAAAATGATTCTATAGAGTTTTTCATCTTTTATATTGCAAGTTATATTTAATAGAAATAATTTTGGGTCGAGAGGTATTTTTATACAAAGAATATTTTGAACTATCTCATGTATCTTCTTCCAGTATTCTTTGGTTTTGTTACAAGACCACCATATATGGAAAAAGTTTCCCTCCGGTTTGCCACATTTCCAGCATATGTTGTTATCTGTCTTGTGTATGTGATTAATTAATTGTGGCATTATGTACCATCTATACATCATTTTTACATGTAGCTCTGACACAATGTAATATTATTTGTTTCTTTCCAGGACCTTTCCCATTTGTCCAATGTGATATTATTTTGTACATCTTGCGCCCATTTCACCATACAGCGTGCCCGTGCCATACGCGGGCACGCCATACTCGGCCTTGAGCATACGCGCTCAAGCTGCGGGGCGGCGCGTCCCATTCAATTGAATGTGCGCACGCGTCCGTTGCGCCCCGCACGCTCCCGCACCGCTGCGCTGCCGCACACGAGTCCCATTGTTTCCAATGGGGCTCGAGCATAGGCAGAATTCACCTTATGCGGCGGGATCCAGAACGGATCCCCCGCATAAGGCAAGGATGGACTGTACTATGCTTGATGGTCTCGTTTTCTAAATCTCTTTCTTTCAACAATTTGTAATATTTAGAAATATGTTTCTCTTGATTATCTATTAAAATTTTATCAATTTCATTATTAATCAAGGTCAGTCCAGGAGTTTTATTATCTCGATTGAAACGACTCTTTAATTGGTTATTTAAGAACCAATCTTTTATATACCCTTTCTTTTCAATTTCCTCCATTGTTTTCATAATATAATTTCCATCAGTTTTCTTGACTATTATGTCTCCATATCTTAATCATCCAAATTGTCTATAATAGGCTTCTTGTGTTGACACCCAGGGGGGTATATTTCTGTAAAATTGATTTTTCACTCTGTACCATACTTTAAGTAATGCCCTTCTTACCACATGTTGGTTAAAGATACTGTTTTCTTTAGGTTTTGTATACCATAAATACGCATGGATACCTTGATTTAAATTGAATCCTTCTTTATTCAGCAGGTCATCAGCACTTAATTTAAACCATTCTTCTAGCCACTTAAGACAAGCTGCGAAAAAATATAACTTAAAGTTTGGCAAATTACATCCTCCCCTTAACTTCCCATCTGATAATAATTTCCATCTTATTCTAGCTTTTCTACCTTGCCATAAAAATTGAGTCATACCTTTTTGCCAAATATTAAAGTACTTGTCATTTGATACAATCGGGATGTTAGTAAATAAATATATCATCCTGGGTAAGATATTCATTTTGATTATTTCAGTTCTCCCAAGAAAGGACAGATTATATTTAGTCCAATTTTTTAGATCGCTTTTAATTTCTGTCCGTGTTTTAATATAATTATTTTGAAACAATTCAATATTTCTTTTGGTAAAATAAATACCCAGGTATTTGATCTTATTCTCTATACAAAACCCTGAAAGATCTTTGAGTTCTTTTTCTTCTGTTTTTTGAAGATTTTTAGTAAGTATCACCGTTTTTTCGGAATTGATTCTAAACCCTGCTAGTGATCCAAATTCTTTTATACTTTGAATTCAATGTACGATATTTTTGTTTGGGTCATCCAAAAAGAAAATTATATCATCTGCAAAACATTTTAATTTGTATTCTGTATCTTTTATTTTAACTCCTTTGATTCTCTCATACCCCCTTATTTGATTATTCAGAACCTCCATTACCAAGATGAACAATAGTGGAGATAAGGGGCATCCTTGCCTTGTACCTCTTCTAATCGCAATTTTTTAAATTTTTCGCTGTTAATTATTAAGTATGCTTTTTGTTCTTTATATATTGTCTTGATCCATCTTATAACATTTTCTCCCATATCCATCCTTTCTATTGTCTCAAACAGAAATTCCCAAATTAATTGATCAAAGGCCTTTTCTGCATCCAGTGAAATACACGCTAATTTCTTTTCATTATGTTGTTCGTAGTACTCGAGAATGTTAATAAGTGTTATTATATTATTTTGGCCTTGTCCTCCCGGTAGGAACCCATTTTGATCTTTGTGGATGTACTCGGATAAGATTGTTTTTATTCTTTCTGCCAATATAGATGAGAAAATTTTATAATCAACATTTGTTAGAGAGATAGGTCTGTAATTTTTTATTTCTGTATGGTCTTTTCCTCCTTTTGGGATAACTGTGATCAAAGCTTCTTTCCATGTTTCAGGAATACCATTCTTATATATATCATTAAATGTTTGTTTGAGTGGTTCTAATAGTTATTCTTTTAATTTTATATAATATATGGCCGATAGCCCATCCGGACCTGGAGCTTTTCCCAATTTCTGTTTCATAATTGCCTCTAAGATTTCTTTACTGGAAATTTCTTTATTTAGATTTTGTTTATGAGCTTCGCCAATTGTTTTGATGTTTTGTTTATTCATATATTGTTCTATTCTAGTTCCTTTATCTTCTAGTTCTGTCTTATCATCATATAATTCTTCATAATATCTTCTAAATTTTTCAGTCATTTCCTCTTGTATTGTATATTTTTTATCTTTGTATTTTATTACATTAATTATCTTTTTTTCTTTAATTTTTTTTATTCTTTGTGCTAATAGCTTTCCTGCCTTATTTCCACATTCAAAAATTTTTTGTTTAATCATTCTTAATTTTGCTGCAATCTCCTTCATTACCAAAGATTTAAGTTTTTCTTGTAGAATCTGCACTTCAATTTTTAATTTCTTGTCTCCATTCTCTTTCCATTCTTTTTCTTTCTGTTTCAACTTCTCACGTAGTTACAATTCTTTCTAGTTACAGCAATGGGAGTCCACAACCCTGCGGTCCTAAGTCTTCAAACCTTTTCCAGGTGTGCTTTGGACCCCCCATGGGTTGCCAGGACAGGTAGTTTATAGCCCCATTCCAACTAGAACCGCTGCTGTGAAGGTTAGGGTAGAGAGCCTCTCTAACCCATGTCCTCCTTCGTTGCCTCCCTCGCCGGAAGTCGTAAACCAAGTTCAAATTGGAAAAGTTAACTTGTGAGATGGGAGGAAAGGAGGGGACAGAATTTCACCCTTCCCTGTAGACTCAGACAAAAGCAAACTGCCTCAGCCTCCCCTAGCTTTTGTGTTCTTTCTCATTAATAACCTTATGCACATGCTCATGCTGTTTGTCCACATGTGCTTTGGTTTTCATCTGTGAACATCTGGAGGGTTTGCCCCCAATGTTTTGGTTGCTTGTAGCCAGAAAGCATTACCATGGGTCAAGGAGTGTCCCATGACCTACGAGTGTCCACTGGTGCAAGGAGGACTCCTGGGGCTCGTGGTTTCCATCCTTGGCTGGAACTCTTGTCTTTCTGACCCTCAGATCTCTTGTCAAGACCTGCTAGGAGTCTGAGACCAGCTCCTCACAAGGAAGATAAATGCTTGCATTGAAGGAGCATGTCCTTCCCATCTTTCTTTGCATTGAAGCCTTGGCCAGAAAATCAGTCCTGAGTATGTGCGCCTGATGCATTTCCTCCCCCCGAGAGGTGGGGCGCATACGCCATTTGGATTTTCCGCTTTGGGTGCCAAAGTGCCGTGAGCTGGTCCTGCCTCTCGGATCAATGCCACCCTTAATTCCACGCCGGCCGTTTCCATCTTAATCAGCTCCCTGCCTCCTTCCAGAAGAGGAAAGTTGGGGGAATTATTTCATATTATCTCATTGATTCCCATGACAAAAAGGTTTATGATTTGCTGTAAGGCTGGACAGGGGGAATAGTTGGATGCCTGGGATATGCAGCTTTGCCTCCATAGCGCAATTTTTAGCAGATTTTCAGCTTTTGCGGTTTCTCCTTTGTGCTGGTGAGAATCCCCAGTTTCCATTTCAGGCAGTCCGATGAAGGGTTTTAAAATCCTTTTTTTTATTTCCTTTTTTTGCAAAAAGAACTTTGATTGGAGGGACTGATTACTTAGGGCTTTCATACTGATGCCCTGGAGTTGAGGATTTGAACTCAGGTCTCTCAAAGCCCTAGTCCAACACTCAAACCATGGCACCAAACTCAAAGGAAGGACTGGCATCCCTTCATGGGCACCCATATCTTCTGTTTCCTTTCCTCCAAAGTAGGCCCCATTGAATTAAATGGGACAATGACTTATTCCCTGGCAAACATAATAGGATTGGAGCTGCATGTGATATATTTTTAAACCTTCTTAGTGACATTTCCTACAATATTAGCAGCCCTGAAGCGACATAACGCAAGTCACAAAGCTTTCAGCAACAGGATTTCATTTTCACGTTGTTAAATAATCTTGATTACAAGAGAGAGCCGTTTTTCAAAAACGAGGCAGGCTTATTTGGCAACGCAGCAGCAAAGATGAAAACACTATTGCCAGCTTGCTGGTGCCATGCAGTTACACATATACACACAAACACAAATATACATTCAGTAGGGAATTTGCCTGGTGTTGCCCAGATTGAAGTTGATAATTTGGTTTATGAATTCAGTGGAAGATAAACTTCAAATTTGTTTCACCCCAACTTCCACCCAAAATGGACCCAATCCAGCTGTTTTTCTCCCAAAAAGTGAGTTTGCCAGTAAGTTCTGAAGACGCACAAATGTCTTCAGGATGTCAAGCTAAGTGCAAGCATTACATTGGGTCAAACTTGTTCATAAGTGGGCATTCCAGAGCCAAAATAAAGAAATCTGTTGTAATAAATTGCAGCCAAGATGTCAACTCTCTGAATGAGAGCTTTGGTCATCCACAGCCCTGGCACAGGTCTTGCAAAGTCAGGGCAGCCACTGTGGCTTCCTTAATGTATAGCCTATAATGCAGCCTTCCTCTTTCCTTCCTACTTTCAACCTTTCCAAGCATTCTTGTCTTTTCCAGGGAGTCATGATGTGCCCAAAATACAACAGCCTCAGTTTGGTCATCTTGGCTTCCAGAGAGAGAATGCAGACCTCTTAAGCTCAATTACCTGTCCTTTTGGAAGTCTATGATATCTGCAGAATAGATCAATATAAACAGAAACCTAAAATTGCTTTTCTTTAGCAGATGCTCAAATAGTTTATAGAATTGGGGCCAAAGCTTTACTATCTTCTTTGTTTTGGCTGCCCTGCGTTACAGAACACACCCAGTTTTTTGTGACTCTGTGATCAAGCCAATGGATTTAGACCACAACAAAAGAAAAAAAGACTAAACTTGCAACTTGTGAGTGATCCATAGGAATTGCCAGCCACCATCTGAAAGAACAACCATCTCTCCAATTTAAAGCCAATGAAGCAAAACATCTACTGCACCTAGTTCAGAAATGCCCCTTGCCCACTGTTTTTAATATTTTCTCTCTCCTCACTTTCCCAGATTTTTATCAACAATGAATGGCAAAACTCAGAGAGTGGGAAAACCTTTCCCGTCTACAACCCGGCTGTGGGAGAACAGATCTGCGAGGTGCAGGAGGCCGACAAGGTAAGGTGATTGTATTTTGGCCCTCCTGTTCCCTGGAGACAGAATAGGAAGGGACCCCAAAGGCAACCCCTTCCTCCATGCAGGAGTCCAGGTGCACTGCTTCAGCAGCCCTCCTGAAAGATGCCCATCTAGCATCTGCTTAAAGACTTGATCACCTTCTAAGGAAGTCCATTCCACTCCTGATCTGAGAGCCTTTAGGGCTGAAGGGCGGGGTATAAATACCATAAATAAATAAATAAATAAATAAATCAGTATGTTTTTCCTAATGTTTTGGTGGAATCTCTTTTCTTGCACAAAAATCCATTACTTTGTGTCCCAACTTCTGGAGCAGCAGAAAACAAGGTTGCTTCATCTTATATGTGACACTTCTTCAGATATCATTTCCAGGCTAAACATCCCTAGCTCCCTAAGCCATTTCTCATATGGCTTGCTTTTTTCCAGCCCCTTGATCATCTTATCCATCTTCTGGACATGCTCCAACTTGTCCATATCCTTCCTGAACTCTGATAAATGGACACTTGGTAAGGTCTGATGAAAACAGAACAGAGTGGTACAACTCCTTCTCTTGATCTAGACGTGGAACTCCTACTGATGCAGTCCTGAATTGCACTGGCTTTTTGGGCTGCTGCAACACACAATTGTCATTTGCTTCATCTGGGGTCCACCAACACCCCTAGATCCTTTTCACGTGTGCTGTTGTCAGTCCAGGTGTCACCCATCCATTCCCACCATTTTCTATCATGGGTAAAATTGATTCTATGGCATGCCCTTCCCAGCCCAAAGATGGTGATGCTCCTTCCTTTGACCTTCTCTGTTTTTCCAGCCGGATATAGACAAAGCTGTGAGGGCTGCTCGCCTGGCCTTTTCTCTGGGCTCCGTGTGGAGGAGGATGGATGCCTCAGAGAGGGGATGCCTCCTGGATAAACTGGCTGACCTGGTTGAAAGAGACCGCGCTCTCCTGGCTGTAAGTTGTGCTGGGTTCATGGCGCTAGGTTTGAAGGCAGCTGTGTGTCCGTCTGTCTGTGTGTCCATGCATGCTCCCTGTTGTTCTCTTTTTTTATTGTTGTGTGCCTTGAAGTTGTTTCTGACTTATGAAGACCCTAAAGAGACTCTATCATGGGTCCATTGTGGGAGAACGGCAGGATATAAATCCTGGAAATAAATAAATAAATAAATAAATATTTTCTTGACAAGATTTGTTATTCAGAAGAGGTTTGCCATTGTCTTCCCCTGAGGCTGCGAGCATGTGACTTGCCAAGGATCACCCAGTGGGTTTTGTGTCTGAGCGAGGAACCAAACCCTGGTCTCCAGAGTCATAGTCCAACATTCAAACCATTACACTACACTAGTTCTCACTGGCTTCTCTACAAGGCATGATTCCCTAAAAGATCAGATCCCATTTGATCTTGGAAGTTCAGCACAGTCAGGCCTGGTTAGCCTTTGGGTGGGGGACCATCAAGGAAGGGCAGATATCGCAGGAAATATTTTGGAGAAAGGCAATGACAAGCTTCTTCTTGGTTATTCCTTTATTTGCCCCTCTGAAATTCCTGGGGTTGCCCTAAGTCAACAGATGATTCAAAGGCACTTGCAAGCCAAAAAACTCTTGAAGGCACCAGATCCTTTCTGAGCTTGAATGCTAAGCAGGGTCAGGCCTGGTTAATTCATGGCTGGGGGATCACCAAGAATATGGAGGGTGGTGGTGGGTGGCTCTGTTTCAGGTGAAGGCCATGAGAAAACACCTCTGAGTATTCCTTGCCTAAGAAAATCCTATGAAATTTGTTGGGCCGTCATAAGTTGACAAGGGACTTGTAGATACAGACACACACACACACACACAATTTGTAGAAGGAGGAAAGGCTGCTGTAAGTAAGATAACCCAGTTGAGTTGTGTAGAGTGGTAGGTTGAGGGTTGTTTGGATTAAAAACAACATCTGCCACCACTTTTCAATACTGGCTGTTACCCAATTACAGAAATACTAGTCATCATACCCCAGTGCAGAAACATTGGCACATTGGAGGTGTCCTTGTCCACCTTACCGAGACACTTGCAATGTCTGAACTGGGGTCAAAAAGCCCAAGAGTTTCAGGATCCATTTCCCTTGGGTGCATGCTCCTGCTCTCCTCTGCATGCGAAAGGGAACACTGTCATCCCCGGTCCAGGCGCACTGCTGCAGCAGAGCACATGTGGCCAGGCTCTCCCTGGACACGGTGGCACTCTTAATGGTCTTTTCCACATGTCAAGTGCTTTGAACTAAGCCGGCAAACATCTTAATTCCAGCTTTGTCAACACTTAAATCATCTTACCACCAGCGCAGGCTGTAAAATCGCCACGGGGAGAAGGGGGAGAAGGGGACCGACTGAGCAAATCAAGTCCTCTTTCTCTCTCCCTCTCTCTCTGTCGTTGAATTTTGCAGTGCTTGTGCCAAATTCTTTATTGAACAGAGCAGTGCCTTTGACTCCAACCAGGGCAGGGAAGGAAGGAAGGAAGGAAGGAAGGAAGGAAGGAAGAGCTGGGGGAAAATATGGTGTTGCCCTTCTGTACATCTGTGGGATTTATAGCCCACCTCCCTATGTGCCTGATACCTGCTTTCACTGATGTATTTCATGCACCCTCCGAACTATTGACGGGTAGATAGTGGTGCCTCTTTAAAATGATTTAAGTGATCCCCAAGGAAATGTTTATGAGGTTCCTTAAGAGGATCTGAGGACCTGTTTTTCCCTCCTCCCCCAGCCAAATCCCAGGAATGAGACTTTGTGTATCAGCCTTCAAGTTGCATGGGTTTCTGTCACCTGAAAAAAGCTCCCTTGGCTTCTGGAGCAAAGGCTCAGGAGCCTTGCAGGAGAAGAGCCTTCTTTATTGGAAGGCAGTCAACAAACTGAGAGTGGGCTGCAAGCTTGCAGATATCTCCCAGCATTCCACAGGAGTCCTCTTGGCTGCTCTGGTGCCACAGCAAATTACAATTCCCAGAATTCCATAGACTGAGCTATGGCAGTTAAAGTGGTGTCAAACCAGATTATTTCTGCAGTACAGATGCAGGCAATGAAAGGAATCTGCCCTTGGCTGTTTGAGGAACCAAACATCCAGACCAGCGATAGGCAACCTGCGGCCCGCAGGCCGGATGCGGCCCAGCGAGGCCCTGGGACTGGCCCCAGCCTGGTCCTGCCGCCGATTGCCACCGGGGCCTTTGGCCTCTCGCACGCAGGGGCAAGGGGGGGCAATTGTCTATAGATGTTTCAGAAACATGCATTTATATTAACATTTTTTAAAAATCAGCAAAAAAATTTGCATATCCTCCACTTTTTTTAAAAAAGTGTCCACCATTTGAAAATGTTGTCCTGCATTTGTCCCGGTTTATTTATTTATTTAATTTTTTAAAAAATTATTTAATTAAATTTTTTTTTGGCTTCGGCCCCCCAGTTGTCTGAGGGACAGCAACCCGGCCCCCCAGCTCAAAAAGGTTGCCTACCCCTGATCCAGACCATACGGTTAGGGTTAGGAACCCAGTTCCGAATGGTCTAGAACCCAGTTACAATCTGCTTTGGGGCACTATTACACAATAGCATTTCCATTTTTGCTGCACTCCAGCAGACCCTGTATTCAAGGGCCTGAAAATGTTCTGAAGGATTTTCCTGTGTAGAAGAACACACAGTGGCATTACTTGTGCTGCTGGTGATGGTCATCATCCTTATCATTAGCGTTATTATCACTGTGGTGTACATTTCTCTGCTGCTCTGGAATATGTTGGAACATTCAAGCCTTGGGAGAAAACTGTGCAGAAGTGGAACTCCTGCCTTGGATCGTGTCCTGGGAGTGGTGGGTCCCCAGTGGCACCTCTTCCATGGGCATTCCCAATGCGGTTGCGGTGGTGCCGGCATTTCCTTCTGTCTGCTCTTCTCCCGCAGACCCTGGAATCGCTCAACAGTGGGAAGCCCTTCCTGCAAGCTTTCTACGTCGACCTCCAGGGTGTCATCAAGACCTTGCGCTACTATGCTGGCTGGGCCGACAAGATCCATGGGACTACCATCCCTGTGGGTGAGTCAAATCCCCCGTGACACTTCTCTCCTCTGTCTTCCCTTCCTCATTTTCCTTCCTGGCATTTTATTTATTGTAGAATTGGACATCTCTGCAACCAGTGGTTGCAAAACTTCCAAGCTCAGAGGCAGAGCATCTGGTGAGGGCAGGCATATCCAGACGGAAAGCTTGATAGGCTTTCTTGGCACAGTTATGATGGCCTTCATGGCAGGTGGGAGACCAGGGTGGATCCACCTTTTTGGCTCAAGCTGTCTGTCTGCATTAGGGCTGGGAAAAGTTGCTTTTACAGAATCGTCCAACTTTTAAAACCTGACACTCACCCTCAATGTAGTGGCTGGGGGATTGTGGATGAGCTGAGCTTTTAGAGGCCTCTCATTCATAGGGCCACCATAAGTCAAAGTTGACCTGATGGTGATTAACAACACCCACAAAAAGAAGAAAAGTTGAAAATAGAGTCAGTCCCTCCCTTTTAAAAGAGCCTCTTGTAACAGCCAATTAACAGTGGAATGCCTGCCTCTAAGAAAAAGGTATTTGGGAAGGCATCCCATAGCCTGGGAGCAGTGACCAAGAAGGCCTTGTCTCCCATCTCCTCACTGAATATACATATGGGAATGCGATGGGAGGACTGAGAGAAATCCCTCCCCAGGACTAGGAAACGTAGGCAGCCTTAAGGTAGCCATTTTCAAAGGGGGAGCTGAACTCTGGATGTCGCTTCTATTGTTTCTGGGTCAAACCTGTGGACCTTTTCACTGTGTCCACATGGAAGCCATAAGTGATCAGGAGGAGAACCACAAAGAGCCCCAAGCATCTGCGCTCTGCGTCAAAGCAGGATTGGTTTCAGGGCTGGAGGTTTCTGTGGTTTGTTTGGAAGCAGTAAAACTATAAAACGTTGAAAGCAGCCTGAGTGCAGGACAAGGGGACTTCCAGTGCCGGAAAGATCAATGTTTAAATGAAGCGGAGGTTCTTGTCAAACTTTGGTTATTCCAGCATGGCAAAGGCTGGGTTTATAGTGCTCCTTGGACAAGCAGAGAAGGGAGTCGAGGCGCATTGCCCTTCTGACTAATCTCCATTGTCTGCATAAAACCTTTCCTGAAAGGAGATCCCAACTGAGGTGCCCTGTAAAATTCTACTTTAATTGCAGAATGAAATACTCTGGGAGGAAGAGGCCAAAAAAGCAAAAAAGAGGAGCTCTTCAGGAGTCCAGCTGCAGGCTGGTCTGGTTTGGAAATATGTGTGGAAAATGGAGAGATGCAGTTTGTCCTTAATCAAATTAATTGGCAGGGACAGGGTTTGGCTTCTCTGTTTATGTCCCCTTTACACAGGAGTGAAGCATTGCCATAAAGAAGAGGGACAGGTTGTGGCCGTGATCCAAATCTCATGAAGCCAATCATGCAAAGGGGATCAAAATATTGACAGTCAGACTATTTAAAAATAAAAATGTAAATCCAGTGGCCAGTACATTTTAGAGAATGTGATGCCATCCTCACTCTCCCAATAGAGGTTGATGGTGCATTTGGGAGGCACAGTGCACCTGGTCAGAAGCGACGATGCTTTGCAAGGACAAGGTCCCAGGTTCAGTTCAGGATCTCCAGAGGGAAGGCACAAGGTTCCTTCTTTCCCTTCCTTCCCTTCCTCCACATGCCTTGGCAAGGTTGTTTTTCTTTCTTTCTTTCTTTTTTGAATTCCCAGAATTCCCTTGACAGCTTGTCTTGTAGAAGTAACTTTTCCAAGCTCATTTCCCACATAGCAGTAATTTAGATGCAGCTGGTGGCTCCTTTGTCAGGGGTGCGGTGTACCCACCCTGGGTTTTATTCTAGATTTACAGGCGCTTTCCACAATGCTAAACTGTATCTCCACCTCCCATCACTTCAGCACTTTGGAAAGTGCCTGGAAAATTTGGGATAAAATCCTGCACTCAGGATATAAATCCTGGACTTTTTCATCCTCACTTGTGAGGATGCGTATGAGGAAAGTGGTTTCCTCCCCATTGTGAGAGAAAAAGACTCTGAAGGAGTCTCCCTGCATTGAACAGTTCCTGAAGTCCTGCAGAGAGAATTGCTTTGCTCTCCAGATGACAAGAAAATCACTTTTCCTGCGGCCATTGTGGCCTGCATCATCTGGGAAACTTTCTTTTCTAAGAAAGTGGGGGGAAATATTCCACAAGATTATTATTGTTTTAATCAGCAGTGACCACAGTTCTCTATCATGGACTATGTTGCGTGACTTTATGAATGCCTAGCTGCATAGCAGGGCATGAAGGAAACCCTCCTGTCCTAGTGAATTGCAAATATCGGTTATTAGGGCATCAGCAAAAAGTGTCTCAATGTGCATTGGGCTCCACAGATGTGCATCACCCCTCCCTAGCCAGTGTCCTGGTGCAAATATACTGGTGCATACTGGCACCCCCTAGCCCAGTGATGGCGAACCTATGGCACGTGTGCCAGAGGTGGCACTCAGAGCCCTCTCCGTGGGCACACGCACCATCATCCCAACACAGACTTCACTAGTTTGTCATTAGAAATCCAGAGGGATGTGGCACTTTGCAATAAATAAGTGGGGTTTGGGTTGCAGTTTGGGCACTCGGCCTCTAAAAGGTTCTAGAATCATAGAATCGTAGAGTTGGAAGAGACCACTAGGGCCATCCAGTCCAACCCCCTGCCATGCAGGAAATCTCAGTCAAAGCATCCCTGACAGATGGCCATCCAGCTTCTGTTTGAAGACCTCTTAGGAAGGAGACTCCATTACACTCTGAGGAAGGAGTGTGTTCCACTGTCGAACAGCCCTTACTGTCGGGAAGTTCCTCCTAATGTTGAGGTGGAATCTCTTTTCCTGTAGCTTGCATCCATTGTTCCAGGTCCTGTTCTCTGGAGCAGCACAAAACAAGCTTGCTCCCTCCTCAACATGACATCCCTTCAAATATTTAAACAGGGCTATCATACCACCTCTTAACCTTCTCTTCTCCAGGCTCACTAAGTCGTTCCTCATAGGGCTTCATGTATTCCAGATCCTTCACCATTTTACTCGCCGTCCTTTGGACATGCTCCAGTTTCTCAATGTCCTTTCTGAATTGTGATGTCCAGCATTCCAGGTGGGACCTGACCAGAGCAGAATAGAGTGGCACTATTACTTCCCTTGATCTTCTAGACACTATACTTCTATTGATGCAGCCTAAAATCACATTGGCCTTGTTGGCTGCCGCATAACACTGTTGACTCATGTTCAACTTGTGGTCAACTTGGACTCCTAGATCCCTTTCACACGTAGTTTCATTCAGCAAGGTGTCCCCTATAATCCTATATCTGTGCATTTCATTTTTCTACCCTAAGTGCAGTACCTTACATTTCTCCGTGTTGAATTTCATTTTGTTAGCTTTGGCCCAGCTTTCTAGTCTATTCAGGTCATTCTGAATTTTGATCCTGTCCTCTGGAATATTAGCTATTCCTCCTAATTTGCTGTCATCTGCAAATTTGATGAGTATGCCCCCAATTCTTTCATCCAAGTCATTGATAAAGATGTTGAATAGCCATGGTCCAGATGTGCACTGGAAATGCCCAATATGTACCAAGACCTGTTGTGCACCAGAGCCAATGCACAATGGTCACATTTCTGACTCCCTTATGTAGTAACACTGCCACAGCCCCCTTGCTGAATATGGAGACTGTGAAAGTGCTCAGTTGTGTTTCCCACAGACATAGGGCTACTTATGAAGATGTACTTCCCCCTTTTTGCTGTGCCAAGGACCAAAACTTAGGTTTCCCAATCCCACCAAGAGACTGCCACAGATGTAGGCCCCTTTGGAGTTTGCAAAATCTAGTTCTGCCCCTGAGGTCCAAGCAAACTGGGCCAGGCATGCCAGTGCCACCTCCCCCGTCCCTCTTCCTAGATGCCAAAGGGGAGGATTTATTGCCCAGCCATCCAAAAGGCCAAGCCCAGCCCCGTCCAGGTTCTGTTTTCTTTTTGTCTGGTCGAGGCCTTTTCCTCATTAGCCAACTGGCCCCATAAGGCCCCCCCAGCCCCATCTCTCTCCTTCTCCTCTTTCCTGGCTCCCCCCTTATCTGGGCCTTCTCTGTTTCCTTCCTCTTCTCCCCTTTCCCTGATAACCAGCCCGTATCTTTATGAGTCTCCCTCTCATGTCTTGGGAACATCACTCCCCACACTAGTGGAGCCCAGCTGCTCCCTCTGGGGAGGGTGAGCCAGTGGGTGGGTCAGTGGTGCGTGGAGGGCTTCCCTCTTGCTTGGAATGCTTGCCAGTCCCTCAAGCCCACCCATGATGGCCAGGGGAAGGGGCTTCTTCCTGAAGAAAGCAAAATCAAGGGCTATTTCTGGAAACACCTCTGGGCTGTGCTAGCTGTCCATACAGAGGTCTTGGCCAAACAGGTAGCCATGCTGGGCAGATCTTTCTTTCCCCTGAAAGGCAGGCAGTTTTCAAAAAGGGCAAAGCATCCCACCCCAGGGAGTAGGCCCAGGGCATGTCTTCTCTGGATAGGGGCTGGAGCCATCATGGAGAGTCTCATGCCAGGTAGAAGACACACTGGTGGCTATCAGAGAGGGCAATGTGGCAGGAAAGGTCAGCAGAGATTTTGTAAACCAGAGGCTTCCTTCTAAAAGCAAGCAGAGCTCCATTGGCTGGGCTTCAGGTAAATCCCATGGTCAGAATCCTGGTAGTACCTTTGGATGGCGGTGGCACTTTTGCCAGGGCTCAGAGTGGGCAAAGGGGCAAAGCAGGCAGGCCTCACCTTCTGACACCAGATTTCCTTCATAGGAATCAAAATGCAGCACCCATGAATATACAATATACAATATATAATTGATTCCTACTGCCTGCGCCGTTATGCTTTCCTTCCTTCCTTCCCTCCACTGATCATTGTTTTCTCTTCCTCTCTTTTCTCCTCTTCCTCCTCATCTCTTCTTCTTCCTCTTCCTTCTTCCTCCTTTTCCTTCCTCTGCTCTTTCTCCCATCCCCCTCTTTGCCTTTTCCTCCCAACCTCTCTCTTGCCCTCTTTTTTCCCTCCCCTTCCTCCTCCTCCTCCTCCTCCTCCTCCTCCTCCTCTTCTTTCTTTCCATCCATCCTTTCCCCCTCCCTGACTTTTTGGCCCTTGTTGTTCTTGTGCCAGTTGGATCACCCAGGGTGCCTCTGAGAGTAACCAGGCTTCTTCTCTTTTTCAGACGGAGATTATTTCACCTTTACAAGGCATGAGCCCATTGGCGTGTGTGGACAGATCATTCCAGTGAGTGTCTTCACTCGCACCTTGTATTTATTTTCATTGGAGTTGTCTCTCTTGAAATGGTGGGTGCGGGGAGAGACCAGGCTTCAACACGTGTGTTTTTCATTATGGGAGACTTGTAGGCAATAGTGGTGGTGGGGGACCATGAGAGTGAAGCCAGAACACCCTTCGTGGCGTATCGTGACCAGGCTCCCTCCCAAGGCTGAATTGCATGAGTTTTAAGGGCATGTTGTTAAGAAATAGAGCAAAGCAATGGAAAAAAAACCTGTGTTAATGCTTGCGGAGGAAATAATGGAGGAATTGGGGGCAAGGAGAATATGTCCTGTATCCTCCATCAAGGAGTTGGCATGCTTATGGCATTATGTGACAGTTGTGCAGTGGGATGTGTTAGAGAATTGCAATGTTGGAAAACTAAGGTGGGTTACATACTGCTGAGAAGCGGCGCTCTCCTGCCGCTGCCGCTTGCAGAGTCCGGGAGCTGCAGCTGCCACACCGTGCATCTCCTGCGCTCCTTCCGGGGCCGGAGAAAAGGCGCACTATGCGCCGTGGCGCAGTCTCAATACATCAACAACCGCACCGCCTCATGTGGAGGCGGCGTGGTGGTGACGTAATCATGGCAGTGGCCGTGTGGAATGGCCGCCGCCATTTTGTGCGCACAGAGCGCGTACTAGGGTTAGGGTAGGGGGTGCAGAAGCACCGCCCCTTCCTAACCCTAGTACGCGCTCGTCATGTACTTTCTGGCGGTCTGTAACCCGCCTAAATGTGCATTTAAATGCTCGTGTGCACCTCAATACACAATGTGCAATGCACAATTGCACCTGCATTTCTCCATGTGCCTTTGCATGCACCATGCTCAAGGTGTGATGCACGTGCATTATGGCAACACAGGAGCAACTCACCTTCGGTAAGCTTGAACTGAGCACAGACGTTCTGCATCGGACAAAATTGTCCAGCTGCTTCCATAAGGGAGTTTAGGCATGTGCTAAACACCAACAGGATCCTGGGGTTTGTTTTTAGCATTCCAAAATGCATGAGGCACTCTGCTCTTGGATGGGTGGGGTGATAGTTGTGCCTGGCATCTCTTTGTTGTTTCTCTCTCTCTTTCTTAATAAGGTGCCATACTCCAGAATGTGCATTTGGGGGTGCTTCTTCCATTGAGCAAAGGTGGCTTTGGGAAGCCTGCTGGGCAGTGCTCCTTCCAGAGATTGCCCCTGGTACAGTCCTCTAACCTTCAGCAGAGGACTGTGCCAGGGTCCCTCTGCCACTGCCACCACCCACTACCTCTCCAGAGCTTTATATCTACCAGTTACCACTGTTGCTATTATTACTATTTCCCCAAGCCAGGGACTCCAAGGGGCCTGCCGACTAAAATAAATACCATATAGTTCAAAACATTCAAAAACCCAACAGTTGAACTATTAACGATATCAGAACAATTTAAGGCACATCATTTTAAAAGCAGTTGAAAAACAGTACAATTAGTACAGCCCAGCACCCTCTGAAAAGCCCTTTCCTTGAAAGCCTTCAGTTCCAAGACAGAAAAGCCCTCTCCCGGCCGAGAGAAGGGCAGCAAGGAGGAGTTCCTGCAAAACCACCTGAAGAGAGATTAAAAAGTATTTCCTTGGCTGCTCAAAATGCCAAACTTGTCACCAGACTTTTCAAGGGAGTGTTTGCAAGGAAGCGGAGAAGCCAACAAGGTTAGGGGAGCGATCTGAAGACCGATTACAATCAGCACTGCTAAGCCTTCTCATTTGCATCTCCAGCTGACAATACAGGTCCCACAGACACGCACATTTGGGCCAAGACCTTCCTTCAAGGAAACAGACCACAACTTTACACTTATGGAGTTACAAAGCAGTTCTGCAATGCCTCTTGCAATGCTATATTGAACTGTGAGGTTGCTTGAACCAATGCACTTGCTTGTTTGCATGTGCCTAATGTGCAAAGCAGATCTGTCTGTGCAATGTGCTTCCATGTGTGCAGTGCACACATGCAACAGCACTGCATGTGCAACTCTGCCTCCACAACCTTGAACCACATTGGTCTGTTGTGGCACAAACAGCAATGAGTCTTTTGGGCAATTTAAAGATGACTGAGTTATGTTTGGCAGACATTAATGTCTACAAAACCTGGTGCCAAATTAAACTGATTTATCTTTCTATTTTATTTTATCTCTCACCTGTCAACCCACCAGGGCCTCTGGGGAGATGTACAATGAGTACAAATGTTTAAACATTAAATACACAGATGAAAAACAGATGTTAAACATTATTTTAAAAGAGTTCCTACACCACAGACCATTAAAACAGTCAAGCAGCCACCCCTGATCCTATAAGGACCAAAGGCTGCATGGAAGGGTCTTCTCTGCCCACCCAATGCTCCAGAGGGACTGAGCCAGCTGGACTTTGGAGGAAGTCCTGCCCTCAGGATGCCACCACAGAGAAGGCCCTGGCGCAGGTGCCCATCAACCCAGCCTCTTGGGGTGGTGGGACATCCAACAGGGCCACCACTGAGGCTCTTACACTCCATATGGGTAGCATAAGATTCTTGGTTGTTGCATAACAGCCCTTGTCACAGCAACATTGAGGTTTCTGGTTTTATTCTTTCTCTCCGCAGTGGAACTTTCCCTTGCTGATGTTTGCCTGGAAGATCGCGCCAGCCCTTTGCTGCGGCAACACTGTGGTGATCAAGCCAGCGGAGCAGACCCCGCTGACCGCTCTCTACATGGGGGGGCCCTGATCAAGGAGGTCAGCTCCACTGACCAATGCAGCCCCAACAGCGGCTGGGAACTTAGCTGGCAAAACCAGGGGTGGAGCTCCGGGGAATGGGATGGTGCTTCCTCCAAAAAAAAAAAAAATCTCCCCACAATGCAAATTTCTTTTAGTCCCCAAATTTATGGTGGAGCATTTAAAGATAGAGTCTAGGCATGCCTGAAAAGGTGCAGTGGGCAAAGTGACCCAGGGAACATGAAGTGTAGACTGTTTCCCATGGCTCCCCCTCTGTAGTGCTAGAAATTGGGAGAATGCAGGGAGATTTTATGGAGGGGCAGAATTCCTGTCTGGGGGGCGATGCCCTAATTTGTCTCCCACCGACAGCTACACCCCTCCCTGCTCCCCGCCTTGCCTTCTTTTTAACTTGTGTTTCTCTCTGTTGCCACAGGCAGGATTCCCACCTGGAGTGGTGAACATTTTGCCAGGATTTGGACCCACCACCGGTGCAGCCATCGCCTCTCACATGGGGATAGACAAAGTGGCTTTCACTGGATCTACTGAGGTCAGTGTGTTCTACACTGCAGGATCTTGGGGCTGACCAGGGGGACCAAGAGGGGAATTTGGTATGAGGTTGGGCAAGGAGAAAGTGCCATTTATTTGACAGAGGAACAGATTCCACTGGGAGGTGATGGCCTCTCTTTCATAGGAGGCTTTTAAAGAGAGAGATTGGGAGGACCCCTCTCAGGGATGCTTTAGATTTTCTGGCAGAAGTGGATTGGACTGGATGATCCTTGGTATCCCTTCCAACTCTGTGTTTCTATGATTCTGTGAAAAGCCAGCCCAGGGTTGGGAGCATATGCTATGATTCTAAGAGCTACTATTTGAGAAAAAGGAACTTTTCCAAGCTCTGGCTGGATGAGGCAAATGTCATGGCTCCCCCAGTAACTTAAGCCAGGGAACAATCTGCCCAAACTTTCTCCTGCACAAACGTCACGGAAAAGGATAGCTGACTTGTGCTCTGTGCACATTTGTTGGAAATTTCCACAGCATTTCCACAGGACAGCTGTCCACCTGGAAGGATGTCCTCTGGTCTTGATCTACTTGCCTTCAGTTGTGATCCACCTTCAACAACACACCAGATCCCCTGCCCACAATGGCTCCTTCTTGTTTCCCCAAGAGAAGCCGGCCTTTGGTTGCAACCCATTCACAGCAACATCACCAAATTCTGTAGCGTTGCTTCCATGACTGGGCACCTTCCAGAGTTGTTGGACTAGACAACCCATCACTCTGCCACTTGGGGATGACAGGGGTAATAGTCAGAGCCATCTGAGTTCTCCAGGTTGCGGGTAAAAGCGCTCCCTCATTGTGAGCCGGTTCTTCCCATGCAGCGAGTTGCCTTTGCCATGTTTTATAAGCATATGCGGTCTTTGTTTTTGTTCAGTCGACTCTCACGCAGGATGCGCTCCTGACTGCAAGAGGAAAAGCACAGATGGATTTGGTTTCAGAGATGTCTCTTGTAGCCAAAACAAATTTTGCGCATCATTCTGGAGGGCTTTCGTTTTTTAATAGGCATTTAAACTCAAAATGCGGCAGATTTTTGTCCTGACTCAATACCTGCCTTTAAGAGCCTTACTAATAGGAAGTGAAAAGCGTTGCAGAGACTTTTCAGAAATGAAAAAACAAAAACAAAAACCCCAAAACCTAAATTCACTAAGACCCTAAAGTGGGAACAGCTGGAACACATAAGTGCAATGTGAGTATAAACTGTTCCATATTGGAGTTTCTTCCTTTTCTATAATTTTACTTCCCGTACAGTACAATTCCTGTACAAGTGAGTCAATGCTGTAGTTAAATCTTTTACAACAGTCTTGCTGGGGGCTTCCTTGTGGCCAAGGGAGGAGAAAAAGGCTTGTTTCCTCTGCCTCCATTCCTCTCACTCATCCTTCATCCGCTCATCCCAGAGAGCGGATTTCCGACTGTTAGTGGACTTTCATTCCAGATTGCAGGGACCCAGTGTAGTGCAGTGTTTTGAGTAGTGGACTACAACTCTGGAGACTAGGGTTCAAATCCCTACTGAGCCACGGAAACCCATTGGGTGGCCTTAGGCAAATCACACTCTCTCAGCCTCAGAGGAAGGCAATGGCAAATCCCATCTAAAGAAACGTCTCAAGAAAAACCCATGATAGGATTGCCATAAATTAGGAATGACTTGAAGGCACACAACAACAAAGTGGGAAATGACTTGCAGGCATACAAGAACAACAACAAACCTGGCTTATCAAGTGACCATTCAGCAAATTGGAAGAAAAGTGAGCAGGCAAGAGAGAGGCTGGCAGTGTTTGTCAAGTTCAAGCCAACAGGACATGGCTGATCTAAGACTGACCTATAAAAGTTTGAGTATATTTTTGCTCCAGTGCTGGACCGGTCAGCTCAAATGCTGACATCTGGCATGTTGTGAAATAAACTGGCACCTTCATCCCCCCCCCCCCCCGGGCCTGCACTCCTGAATCAAATGGGGAGAGAGGCAAGTTTCCCTTCTAATCTGCCCCCCCCCCAGTACGTCAGCACTTTGGACAGCTCCTTTGCAGCACAAAATAAAAAACAGGGCAGATGTACACACGCACACCCCTGCAACTGGTTTTTGCTGGTTTGATATTTAATCCAACCTGGATATGGGTGATCCAGGGCAAGTCATACTCTCTCAGCCTCAAAGGATGCCAGTGGCAAACCCCTTCCAAGATGACTGTGTGCACTTGATGGGTCAACATTTTCCAGACTCCAAAGCACCAAGTGGAGTTGCTTGGGTCCGTGGAGCCTTCTCTTATCCCTAGAGATGTATTTACAATCCTCTAAGCCAGGATATAAAGGACCAAGGGTGACACTGGGGCAGAGAGAACCATCTGTCGGATCTCTGTAGGGTCTTTGATGTGACCATCTTCCAGCATCTAGTGTCCATCCATGGCTCACCTCTCACAGGTGGGAGCCCAGCGGTGCTTTTCCCAGGCCCCCAAGGCAGGCCTGCCTTCTTATCTGAACGCTCTCTTGTCATGGATCACTTCTCCGCACCGCCATCTCCCCCCTACCATTTTCTTTTCCCACCACGGCTCATTAAGGACAGCAGCTGTGCAAAATGGCCAGCCGGCCTTGGAGCCTTTCTGGGGAGAAGAAGAGGCCAAGATGGAGGATGCATGGATGCTTCCTCTCTCTGGAGGCTCACAGATGAGGAGTCTCTGAAGCATCTGCAGCAAAAGTGGAAGACAGATGCTCGCTTTGCATCACTGCCACCACACCAGGTTCCCAAATTCTGATGCATGGAATCCTGGGATTTTGCACTCTGCCTATTATTATTATTATTATTATTATTATTATTACTAGTAGTAGTATCCCACTGCCCCCCCCCCCCATGGGTCTCAAAGCAGCTGACGATTTAAAAGATTAATACAATTGAAACCATGCAAAAATTGAGCATTAACACAGAATTGCCATTGGGGCTGAGAGAGTGTGACTAGCCCAAGGCCACTGAGTGGGTTTTTATACACTTGAGCAGTGGTTTGAACCCTAGTCTCCAACCCTGGAAACACCTTTTCCCAGAGGCCTTGAATCTCCCTTTCGCAGCTCCCGCTATTTCGTAACCATAACTTAATTTCCAAACCTAAGCCTGGAAAAGTTGTTGAAAACAGTGACATCAAACTCCTATGGGACTTTCATGTCCAAACTGATATACAGAGCATCCTATGCCAGTCATTAACTATGGTTAGGGAAGAGAAAGTTTGGACTGAAGACGTGGCTACCTAAGGGGACGGCAAAATCAAAGACAAAAGAGACGGAAAAGATGATGATGGTGGTGGAGGAGGTTTAGTAAAAAGGTTTTGCTACAAGATGTTTTCCAGAATCCCTTGGCAATAAAAGCCAAGCCAACGGGGCTTGTCTGATTATCTTGGGAATGTGTTTTCTCTCTGCCTGGCTGGGTGAGAGAGACTATTTTTCAAACTTGAGTGGAGTATGAGCTCATCCCTGGTCAACAAGATACTGGGCAAGAGAATCAAAGCAAACGGTTGGGAGTCTCCACAATGGATCTGTGCCAAGCAAATGTTTGCCTCTCGCAGCTGCCTTACCCCTGTTGCCCTGCTACTTCTTCTTCCAAAGGAGACCAGGCCAGGAGTGGGGTTTATGGAAGGATCCGGTCCAGGGTGACCTCTCTGGCAAACTTGGTGAGATTTATTCCAAGGATAATGCTTCCCTCTGAGGCTGAGAGAGTGTGACCCACCCAAAGTCGCTCAGTGGGTTTTTATGGCTGAGTAGGAGTGCAAGCCCTGCTCTGCCAGAGTCACCTTCATCCAGCAATCAGACCCCTACACAGTGCCAGCTGCCTGAGGGCCAGATAGATCATGAGAAATGACATCTTTCTCCAGAGGTCTTTCTGGTGCCTGAGCATAAGGGATTGCTTTCATTAAGCTGGGCCAGGTGCCAAGGACTCTCCTCCTCCTCCTCCCCGAAACCGGTGGCCCAGAGAGGGCTGACCTGATCCTGGCCTGGCTGGCCTCTTCAGATGGGGAATGGGGAGTGGAGGCTTCCTTTGCCAAGGAAGATTCCTCCTGGCTCCAGCGTATACAGGGGAGATGTTTTCTCTCTGGCCGCTTCCTTGCTAGGCTGCTCAGCCATCTGTCTCCTAAAGAGCCAAGAGGTGGGATGAGAAAGAGATAGAGAGATAAGAAAGAAAGAAAGAAAGCATCATGCCTCCTTTTCTAATCCATCCGCACAAACTGAGCAACTCCCAAGAAATTGCTCTGCCAGCCTTTGCTCTCTGCAGTGTTTGCCTCACTTTGTAGACTCACACAGGAAGGAAAACTAAATAAGATGCTTTAACTGAGGAATGCTAATTCAAGAGACAAAGCCAGGCCCATCTAAGTATTAGGCCAGGGGTCTTAGCCAGTGCTGAATGGATCCCAATATCGTCCTGCCATGTCATTCTGGGAAACACCAAAAATGAACCAGGCTCCAAAAATCTAAAGTTTGTTGTTTCTTTCAGTTCAAGTAGACCCACTGCATTAATGAAATTTACCTATGTGTTGACTTTCTCCCTTGTTGCTTTTTGCTATCAAAACAGTTTTTACTTATAAATTACAAGCATCCAAACAAACATCCACACTCCTGCTCTGGTCTTGAAGACTCACGCCAGCCAGCCATCCGTCTGGCCTACAATCTTCCTCTTTTCCTAATGCCTTCTTCCTTCCCAAGCATTACTGTCTTTTCTAGGGAGTACTGTCTTATAGTATGTCCAAAGTACAGCAGTTTAGTCATCTTGGCTTCTAGGGAGAGTTGAGGCTTGATCTGCTGTTCACTGACAATGTATTTATTGGGTGATGTATTTATTCCCCACCATGAGATCACACTCCACCTGTATGCTACCTTTCCCTTTTGTCATTTCAGGTGGGGAAACTGATCCAAGAAGCAGCTGGGAAAAGTAACTTGAAGAGAGTGACTCTGGAACTGGGGGGAAAGAGCCCCAATATTATATTTGCAGATGCTGATTGTAAGTCCGCCTCCGCTGGTTTTTCTCCTTGTCCTACATTTTGGGGGTGGGAGTTGAATTCTAGATGGGGAGCTAGTTACACTCAGATTTCTTGAAATACATAAGTTAGAGAGGGCAGGGAAGGAGTTGGTTGGGTGTTACAGAAATAGTCTGTTGTGTCAAAAACAGCAAAGAGTCATGTGGTGTCTTAAACATGAAAGATCCATCCATATGCCACAGTTATAGCAATATGATTCCACTTCATCCACTGGTGAAATCCTGGTTTTGTAGTCTGATGACCTCTCTGGAAAATAATTCTAAGTATTACTCCCCAAAGTGCAAACCCTAGGAGCCTATAGTATGTTGCCATGGTAGATGAAGTGGAATCACAGTGCTATAACTGTTTAGTGAGAAAGGGTATAAAGCACCTTGGGGAGGCAATGTGTAACTTTATGCTCATGGAAATCTACAGTGCCCTCACTTAGTGAAACTGCAATGCCATGTATGCCTTCCCATCTGCATGCCCAATGCACAACAGTAGAAATTTTGCATTGAGTGTCAGTATGCACTGTGCAGCCCACACTGATGTGCAGTGCACATTAAGCCACTGTGGCACCACATACGCAACTCCCGTTCTGCAACCTTGAATTGAATATGGCCATTCTGCATTGGATAAAAATACTAGACTGGTTCTGTCAGGGTGCATAAGTAGTCACCCACAGGATGCCAATCCTACGCTTTTTACTTGGCAGACATTTTTTGACAACAGCCAAGGGGTTGGTGATGGGATGGCACTGGAAGGGATGTCTGAGCAACCAATGACCTGAAGATGGTGCTGGACTACAGCTCCCATCTTTCCTGCCAGGAGGCTGTGCTGGCCAAAGTTGATGGGAGTTGTCATCCAGAGAGCCAAAGGGCTGGGAAGCATCCTCTGTTTAAAACCATGCACTAGCACAAAATAACAAGAAGAGCCCCAACAACGGGACAAAAGCTATTCGTTTGTCAGCTACTGGCTTTGCATCTGTACTACAGTCTGTCCTGGGTGTTGTGCTTGTGGTTTTGTAACTCCATGCAGCCCCAATTGCACAGGCCCAAATATGAATGAATTCATTATTGTCCTAGTGGATATTAATTCCCTCCTGCAGTGTGCCTTTGGTTTTCCTTTTGGCCCTCCTGGGGGTCCTTTAAAAATCTTTTTGATCTCTGCACCATTCTTACAGGAATCCCTACGTAAAAGAACGTGAATCATCCCCAGCCATGGCACCAAAGACAAACAGCACATGTGTCGGGGTGGTTTGATCCTTTGAAATCTTGGGTGTGTGTGTGTGTATTGTTTGCTTTCTGCTGCTGTTCTTGCTTCGAAGTTGTGCGGCATTATTTTGCAGCCTGGAATCTTGTCTCTCTGTGTGTGTAATGTGGGCACAAAGCTTTACATGTGACATGTGTGAAAAAGCTGCGTCCTTGGTCTTCACAGTGGACTATGCGGTGGAGCAGGCCCATCAGGGAGTCTTCTTCAACCAAGGCCAGTGCTGCACCGCTGGCTCACGGATCTACGTAGAGGAGCCGATCTACGATGAGTTTGTCCAGAGGAGCATTGAACGGGCCAAAAGGAGGGTGGTGGGCAGCCCATTTGACCCCACCACGGAGCAAGGGCCACAGGTAAAAGACTGGCATGCCGGTGTTGGTGCCTTGATCCTAAAGACACTTGTCCTGATCCAAACTCCAGCATCTGCAGCTCTAGCATGCATCAAACCCTTGCACCCAGGGTACACCCAGGGACTGCACCTCTGCTGGGCCATCCTAGCTAGAGTAGACCCATTGAATCTGCTGTTGAAGAGGGAGTCAACTCACAGAAGGAATGGAAAAATATTGAAAAATACTTCTCCAAAAGCATTTTAAAAAATAGGTTTCTTGAACTGAGGACTGATGAGAATCCTGGCAGATTAGGACGTACTCTGTGCAAAATTAGTACATGGGCTTTTGAAAACAGAATTTTCTATGCAGCAAACAATATTTCTCTGCATAAAATGCTGTTTATTGCACACACACAAAAGTCTTGTGTGAATTTTGTACAGTTTAAGTCCAGAACTAAGTCCAGCCTTCAAAAACTGCATAGATCTTGAAGCTTTTCTCACAATGGGAAGAAATTTGCTAAAATCACCCATTGCTTCCTTCAAGAACCAATTTTAAAAAGAATTACATCCCTAGCATGTAAGTCACTCTTAGTCAAAGGTTTTTCTCTATCCTGTAGTTCATTGAGTCTGCTGTTCAGTGGGGCAGTTCAATTCAATTTAGTGGCTCAAACTCAACTGTTCCATGGATCTACTCTGCCAGTTGGATTCTATCCTAAGAATTCAGGGGAAGGAGCTCCAGAAGTGTTGGAGCAGAGACCCAATACAGACAAAGTTAAAAGTCTCAGAATGAGAAACTGGTAACAGACATTTTGCCTGAAATCCATTTGTCCTTTAAAGCAGGTCTGTTGAACCAGTAGAATTTACCTATATACTGACTCACCATTCAACCACTGAATCTAGTTGGGACTCACTGGTAGGAGTTGGGCATTTGTGCTACCCAGATCAATATATAAGACCACTGCCAATAGTGCAAGTGCCTGGAAAGCTACCTTTTAGGATTGCAAGGCCTAGTGTCCCCCAGGGATTCCAAGCCTTGTAGTCATAAAAGAGAACACTTCCAAGCTTTGAATGAGCCACTTGTGATCTCCTTCCAGGAGAGTCTCACCCTGTATCATCTTTCCTCCTCCTCTGTCTCCCTTTTGAGATTGACAAGAAACAATACAACAGGATCCTGGAGCTGATCCAGAACGGGATTTCAGAAGGTGCCCGTCTGGAGTGTGGTGGCAAAGGCCTGGGGCGGAAGGGCTTCTTCATTGAACCGACTGTCTTCTCCAATGTGACGGATGACATGCGCATTGCCAAGGAAGAGGTATGTAGGAGGGCCTTGGTAGCAAATCAGACCTGGAAGGAGGTCTCTCTTAGCCATTGCTGCCTGCTCTGACTGGCAGCCATGGCTCTCCAGGGTTTCAGACAGGATTCCCTTTTTTCCTGGTATCTCAGAAGGTCCCTGGAGATCTTTGTTACTGAGGGAGATGACTTTTCAGGATGGAACGGAAGAAGCTGCTTACAAGTGGGACTGAGCCTTGGTCCACCAAGGCTAGCAAAGGCAGGAGTCTTTCTAGACTGTCCAAAGTGCTGTACCCAGTGCCCAACACAAGCTTATTTAGACTGCATCCACACTGGTTTGGCACCGCTTTAACTGCCCTGGCTCAAGGCTATGGAATTCTGGGATTTGGAGTATGTTGTGGGGACTTCCTTCCTTTAGCTCCGCTCTGGGCCCACAACAAACTCCAATTCCCAGAATTCCATAGCCTTGAGCCTGGGCAGTTAAAGCGGTACCAAACCAGGTTATTTCTCCAATGTGGATACAGCCTTAAAGTCACAGAATCTTAGCATTGCAAGAGATCATAAGTGCCATCTATTTCAACCCCATTCTGCCATGAAACAATATCCAGCTAAAGCACTCCTGAAAATTCCCCACTAGACTTCAGTTTAAAGACCTCCAAAAGAGAGAGAGAGAGAATCCCCCACACTCCAAGGCAGTCCATTCCATTCTCAGCAAACCTGAGCCTTTTCAGGAATTATCTCCCTGAAGTGTACTAAATTATAATTAAGCACGAAGAAATATTAAGACCACAACTGTTGTTGAGGCCTCCCAGGAATAAGAAAAGCAACCTGCCATGTCTCCTCCGTACACTTAGTTGAAAATAAACTCCCCATGTCTTTTGATTGTGTTTTTGATGCTGTTCTGCTGTAGATCTTTGGGCCGGTCCAGGGGATCTTGCGGTTTAAGACCATGGAGGAGGTGATTGAACGGGCCAACAATTCCAACTTTGGGCTGGTGGCTGCTGTCTTCACCAATGACCTCAACAAGGCCTTGACCGTCTCCTCCGCCATGCAAGCTGGAACTGTCTGGTGAGGCCCTCACAGAGTCTGGATGCAGCAAATCGGTGCTCGTCCCTCTGGTTTTGCAATGGAGATGAGTCACAACCTGGAGATGTTTGAACTCTTTTTTCTTTCTCTGGCAGGATAAACTGTTACAACGCTTTAAATGCTCAGAGTCCCTTTGGGGGTTTCAAAATGTCTGGCAACGGGAGAGAAATGTAAGTGTGGGGGTCTTTCTGATGCTCCAGGGGATCCCATGTCTGGGGGTGGATGGGGCCTCAATCCATCCTGAGTTTCAGTCCAAACTTTAAAGGCATCTCCAAGGAAAAGATCCTTGTCTGCCAAAATGGGTTCAGTGCCCTGGACTACTCCTTTGTAGTTCAGAATGGCACCCAGAGTGGACTTGTGGCCCCAAACACACAGAGAGACCTGGCCACTAACTGGTGGTCACTCCACCAGTTGGGGGTTGGGGGTTCCTGACCAGCAAGTTTGGAGGCTCCGCCATTTTTCACTTTCCCCCAGTAGCACTTTGATACCACTTTAACCACCATGGCTGCATTATGTGGAATCTTGGGCTTTATGGCTTGGGGAGGTACTAAAGCTGGCAGAGGATTCAAAATACCTTGTGAAGCTACACATCCCAGGATTCCACAACATGAAGCCCTGGCAGCTCAAGTAGGAGGATCAAAGTGCTTTAACTACCTAGGTTGAAGGAATCCTTCCATTCTCCATTTCCTTTGGTGTCTCCCCAAATCTGTCCTCCTTGTGACAGTACCAGCCAGCTCTCTCTTGGAGGATGACCAAGGAACCTAGTAATTCTGTGGAAGGAAGTCAGTGAATCATGGCTTTCATTCTCCCACGCTTTTATTCCTTCTCTAGGGGAGAGTGCGGACTGCGCGAATATTCAGAGGTGAAGACGGTGACGATAAAGATTCCTCAGAAGAACTCGTAAGGAGAGCTGGAAAGGGTTGTAGGACCCGCCTCATTCCTTCAAGGGGACTGGCACTCAGGAATTTTTAACAAGTGACACTGAGCTTTTGGGGTTATGTTTTTGGTTTTTTTAAAATATCATTGCAACTAGGTCCTGAGTTCAACTTGCTGGCCACAAACAATGCCTGCAGGAAACCATTTCAGAAATGCTCAGCTCATAACATGCATGGACACATGTGTACGCATACCCTCAGAGACTTTTGCTGGAAAAGAAAGAACCCCCCCCCCCACACACACACACACCTTGAATGGCTTTTTGCACCAGGACAGCTTCAGTTTGCTTTATTCGACAGTGAGCTCTGCAATATGACTCAAGCACAGCAAAAACCAGGTGTGAACCACATTCCAGAAATGCAAGGCATCGGCTAAAAAGGACTGGGTACGGCCACCCAACTTGAGCATCTGGGCCACTGGTTCTTGAAAGCATAATGGAGTCCTGAAACACTTTCTACTCTCTTTTCCTACAAAGCAAGTTAGTAGCCCTCCTTATTTCAGAGAAACTTGGGGAGGGGGGGGGGACTAAATCCTTCAACCATGCAATTTCGAGTTTCCTTCTGTGGCAGGAGTTTGTATGTTTGTGAGGAAACAGCTTCTCTTTCAGACATTTAGAAATGAAACAACTCATTGGTTGAGCTTCACACACAAAAAATAAAAAAGAGCATTTCTGTGTTAAACTGTACTTACCTTTGCAGGAAGGCAGCAGCTGCATGACATGGGAGTAGAGTAGCTTTGGCCATGTGTTGTCCTAGGGAAAGGAGGACTGTGGGGGAAATGTGTACGGAGCATCCTGATCCTCTTCAGCTGCATCCCAGATCTCTCTTTGGGATCTGAGTTGCAACTAATGGCAGCAGCAGAAACATTCTGGTGAAAGAAGCATCTGCCGAAATGGAGCCAGTGACGGTCCTTCTCCAGATGTGGCTGGACTTCAATGCTCAGCATCCCTCCCTACTGGTTGGGCTGGCTAAGGCTTCTGGGAGTTGCATTCCAGCCCCATTTGGAGAGCTGCCTGATTCATACCAGTCAACTGTGCCCTGCAGCTGAATTTCCCAGAGACAGCATTGTGGCATTTTTGGACTGGAAGCCACTTCTGTGTAGAAAACACACCAAGTCCAAAGAATTTGTCCATCCAATGAAGTCCAGTCTGATCTCCTCTGACTGGCTGCAATGGCTCTCAATGGTTTGGACATAGAAAAGGGTCTTTTCTACTAAGTGAAAAGGAGATGACACATGAGCTGAACCTGAGATCTACTGCATGCAGTGTTTTTGTAAAGTGTGTGTGTGTGTGTGCACGCACACGCACAATGCATGGAAACAATGCATGGGAACATACTGGGGTACACCTGAGGACAGGGCAACTGTATGTGTAACTTTGCTTTGTCTCTAGAAGGGGTTTCCACCAAAGGTGTGGGTCACAGTTATTCTTCCTCTGTTTTTAACCTTCTCTTTTTTCCATTGAACTCTGGGCAAGGTGCAAAGTCCCTTTGCTATCTTCTTATCACAACAGCCCTGAGTGGTAGATCAGGAGGAGAAAAGGAGAAAGATCCTAACAGATCCCTCATTAAACTACATGGCTGACTGGGGAACTGGTTCTCTCTCTCTCTCTAGTCCTAGATTGGCCTTTATACCCAAGTGAAAGTGATTACTGGCTAAATTAAATATACAGCTGTTTTTTAATTTCCTTAAAAGTCCATTTGGTATTTGTTTGTTTTTTTATTCAGCCTAGGCTGAGCTTGTGAGATTCCATCCCTGTTCCCTGGATGAAAAGCAGAGACTTTGCATTCTTTTAAAATACTATATCCAACTGTAACAGGTAGTTTGCCTCTCAAATATCCCCCATTCCACCTGAACAAATCCAACCTCTGACAAAACCTTGCCCAGTTTAACCAGGGAGCAAATAAGACACCTTGACCTCAGCAGAGCACCATGAAATGCTTGCAATCACTAAATGTTTGCAAGTTTCTGGATGCAATTCAGGAAGGCACAGAGCCTTCCCTAAGGTTGCATCCAGGAGCACTTTAAGTCCCAAATGCAAAAGTTGCATTTTTGAGCAGGCGGTCATGGGTTTTGTTTGGATTTTTGAAGGACAGCTGTGTGTACTCAGCTGTTCGTGTTTGTTAAAGCATCATTATGTTTTTTATTATTAAAACAAAATCTCCTCAAATGACTCCTTGTGTCAGAAATGCTAAACTCTGAAGTCAGCAAATGTCTTCCCACATTTCGGCTGAAGGGCTGTGAGCCAGCATGCATCCGGGTGCGGCTTCCGTTGGCCGAGAGAGATTTGGGGCCAAGGCTCCCAGAACAGGTCCCTCCACTCCAGAGTCCACCTGGTTCAACAACCAACCTCCTTGGCTTCCCACCATGGCCATCTTAAGATAGTTTGGTCCTTGAAACAAAGGCCTGAATCCAGTTGATAGTCCCAACTACGTGAGACACATTGAATACATGAATGTGACTTAACTGTTGACTTGCCAGTGAACAATTGATTCAATGCATCTACTCCAGTTAGGCCTACCAATAGGATCCTAACTCTAACCCATATCCCAGATGAGAGTTCTGTAGCATACATCTCCACATGTGGACTTAGATGTCAATTGTGTAAAATGGCAGGACTGTGCCACTGAATGCACTCCAAAATGTGCAACCAAATGCACAGCCAGATGCATATTCCATGAGCACACACATCTCATATGCAGAACATGTGTGCAACAATGCCATATGTGCAGCTCTCTTTCTGCAATCTTGAGCTGCATGTGAGCATTTTGCATTGAATAAAAATGCCCGTCTGCTTCCCAGAGGAATGTTGGCAAGTGTTTAAGGCACGCTCCAGACAAACTGCCTCTCCTTCTCCTGGTCCCATTTCCACTGGAAAGTTATCTTTCATGAAGCTCATTGAAACAATGGAGAGAGGCTCAAGAGTGCATTGCTTTCAGTGGGGCTTTGGGGCCTTATGGATTGGTTCCCTTTGGGCCAAAAAAACCTCCATCTCAACCTCTGGGGTTTTTACCCTCAGTTTTCCTTTCCTTATACTATGACTCCCCCTTCGCTGCTTCCCATCTCCCCATTTATATTTATGTCACCCCTCTTTATTTCCTTTTATTTCTTTTCTCTCCCCTTTGACAGATGCATAATCCAAGCTGTTCCTTTTTCCTTGGCATGTTTGCAAGCAAAAAAAGTTTAAAAGTTATGTAAATTCCTGAGCTGTGCAACATGAATGTCATGCCCTCCTACTGTAGTGTCATGTCAGAGAATTTCTTTTGTCTTAATGCTTTAAAAACTTGGTTTTCTTACGATCTCCCCCATATTCCTTGCAAAAGGAAAACTTTTGTTTCCTTTGTTCTCCCCTGTTGCATTCCTTTGGAGGACACCTGTGCTAGCAATAAGCATTTATATTGTGTATCCTTCTCTGTATTACGTGTGTGGTGTCTTTGTGTGTTATTCCAAATAAATCCAGATAACAACTAACAGTTGGTTTGCTTGCTTGTTTATCATTATGGGATCTGAGGCAGCTCACAGTACGTACCTGTTTTATCCCATTACTCTCAATGCACATGAGTTGGAGAAATGCACCTCTCCAGCAGCAGCTCAGGCTGCTCACCTTCTGTCCATAGGCTCAGAAATGTTCATGTTTCCTTTCAAAATGATGGCAGGCATCCTGTTAGTTACAAGTTGTTTTACATTAGGCATACAATCTCATAACTCAGAGGCACAGCTCTGTTAGTCTGGAATATCCATATGCAAAGAGACCTTATAGCACCTTTGAGACTAACTGAGCAAAAGAAGTTGTAGCATAAGCTTTTGTAGACTTTATCTACTTCCTCAGATGCATGAAGTGTTGCTCAGGAAGGACCCTTATTATCAGATAGTATGAATAGCCATAGAAATGCATCACTTATGGGGATGGTGATGAGGAGACAAGGTCAGTTTAAACTATGGTCATTGGGGGACAAAGGCAGTGTGAATGAGCTTGCCTAAAGCTGTGGAGGGTGCATGGCCATCTGAATGGTGGAAGGAGTTTTGGAAAGTGGTGTCTGCAGGCTGTGAACCAGAAAAGAGATGGGATGAACAGGAGTGTCCTTGTGAGATTGGGGTGTTAACCAATGTTATGTGTTGTGTGCCAGGAAGCCATTGTCTTTGTCCAGTCCACTGATGATGGATTGGAGTTTGTGGATATGTTCCAATTTTGCTATTTCTCTTTACCATCTTCCTTTGTAGTTTTGTTTTGCAGTTGTTCAAGGACTTTGTAGTCCTTGATTCCAAAAGTCCTTCCTGGGCAATGCTTCATTCCATGCACCTGAGGAAGCAGACCAAGTCTGTGAAAGCTTATGCTGCAATGCCTTTGGCTCAAAGGTGCTACAAGATCCCTTTGCGTACTGATCTCATAACTGTTTCCTATAACCATAAATGCCAGCTGCAAAGAGGGACAGAGTGCTGAGATGCTGTGGAGCAAGACATTGAAGGATGAAGCATCCAGCATTTTAGGAAGAGCATATTAAAGTAACCAATTGAATGGCTTCCAAGACAAAGACACGGCCATCCTTTTCTTGTTGGTGGGGTCCCCAAGAGTGCTTGGCACATATCCAAAGGAAGAGGCATGCCAGCCTGCTCAGTAGCTATATTTTCCTTGGTAAAAATGGGACCAGAAAGCAGGGTGTTGTTTTTTTTTTGAAATATTATTTCAGCTGCATTTCTTTTGTTTGAAAAACAAGCAATTGTGAAGGTCTGAAATCATCATCCGCCACAGGGCACCCAGGCAAACTCTTTCCTCCCAGCAGGAATCTGGGACCAAGTTTTAAGAAGTGATTATTTTATTTCCTCTCCAGATGAGTCATAGATAGAATGACGTCAATGCCCAGAAAGAAGTTGATATGCCACCCTGCCTACCTTTGGGAATCATGGAAGTGAAGAAGGGTCTCTCATGCAGCATTGTGTCAAAGTAAAGTGGCTGGATGGCAGTGTGTCTGATGGCACCCACATCAATGGACCATCAAAAACACTCTGGATTTGAGGTTGAACCTTTTAAAGTATCCAAAGATATAGCTGTGTTAATCTGGAAAATCAGTATGCAAAAGAATCTTGTAGCACTTTTGAGACTAACTGTAAAACATACATCTGAAGAAGTAGGCTGAAGTCTACAAAAGCTCATGCTACCAACTTCTTTCTTTCAGTTAGTCTCAAAGGTGCTTCCATAATATTTTATTGGTTTTTTAAAGGTATGAGTACAAAGAGAGAGGGGGAAAGGAAATTGAGAGAGGGGAACACATAGAACATGAAGATGGTTTAAGGGTACACATTGAGATGAGAGGACCATGTTTTATTGACATTCGCATTTATAAAATAGATATTAATGTAGTTATAACAGTAAACAGATCTAAATCCTATCTTCAGTCCCCTCCTCATAACTTAGAGTAGATAATTACCTGTTGACCTACCCATTGACTCACTATCAAATAGTTGATTCAATGGGTCTACACTAGTTGAGATTAAATAAAACGAATGCAGCCGGAATGGTCTAGCCATTGAAGATCGGCTGGACTTTAAAGGAACTGCCCTTGGTGCTGAAACTCTTTGGGGGAGCATAGGGTTGGCTCCTTGGGTCACTTCTTTAAAATTCAGAGTAAGACCCATAGAGGATTCCTCATGATTCTGCCCAACACAACCCACAACTGGTGCCACTGGGGAGAAAAGATTAGGAAACATTTTTATCTGTAAGAGATATTTGGCAGTGGAATCGACTGCCTTGAAGGGTGGTGGGCTCTCGATCTTTTGGAAGTCAGCGGGTTTGGGGAAAGGAAGGAGAGGTAGACTCTTGTCCTTCCCAAATGGAACAGGCAAAAGCTAACTGCTGCAGCCTTTCCTAACATGTGTTTTTCCTCATTCATAACTTTTCTTATCTTAGCCACCTTCTGTTGTTGCTGTGTGCATTCAAGAAATTTCTGACTTATAGCAACTATCATGGCATTGTATGAAGCTGAGAGAGTGTGACTCACCAAAGATCATCCAGAGAGTTTCCATGGGTGAGTGGGGAATCGAACCCTGGTCTCCAAAGTCATAGTCCAACAGCCAAACTTCTATGCCATGCTGGCTCTCGTGATGTTGCTTGGCCACAAATGTCCCAATTTGCAACTGTGAAATGTTGGAGGGCATACTTTAGCTATCTTGCAGTCTATTCAATGGACTCACATGCCAACTGAGACTAGCAATGGGGTTTAGTCCACACAGTGGATTTACTGGCTTCAGAGAGAACCCACTGGATCCATGGGATTGACTGATGTGCTGAGTCACCATTCAACCACCGGTACAATGAATTCTCTTCTGGGGACTAGTAGTCCAACCAGGATTGCAGGCTTTGTGTGATCTGAAACTTTAATGGCACTATTCAAGGCACTAAGGCTATCAGGAAAAGTGGAGCATGCTGGCCTGTTGGCTGGGGGATTCTGAGATTTGTAGTCCGAGAAAGCTATGTTTCCTAGGTGTATTCCCAAGTCAATGGCAATAGGGCTTCCTATCATGGTGCCTGGCAAACCTGGCAGCTCCCAAACCCTCCAGCTGTGATGGTGGCAGCCAGGAGTCTGCCAAGGATGCGGGTCTCACCTTGCCTTGGAGTTGCAGAGGGGCCTGTTCTGCCTCCCAGTACCCAGACCCCTTCCTTCCCTCCCTCTTTCCCTCCCCACCCAGCTCCTCTTGCTCCACACACTCCCAAGATAAATGGCCAAAGGAAACATTATCCAAACATTATCCCTTCTCACACTTCAAAGACAGGAATCGTGCAATCTTTCAGCTGCCCTCCACCAGCGTCAAAGATGAGAGGGGGACCAAGGACCACCAAGGGGGCAACCATTCCCAGGCTCCCTCCCACTGGACCAGCCGCATTTGATGTGCTAATGGCCTCGCTCTGGCTGCATGAGGGAAAGAGAGAAGGCCAAGGAAGAAGGTCCAAGGAAGAAGAGAAGAGGCCCAAGTGGGCAGCAGTCTTTGGATAGGGATCTCTCCTTTGGCACCATCTTCCTCCTGCATGGCCTCACCAAGCAGCACACTGCTTTTCAGTGCCACTCTGGTTGCCAGACACAGGCAGTGGTGTATGTATGTAAGCCTGCCACTCCTGCCTCCAGGAAACCCTGGGGTTTTAAAGGGTTGGTTTAAGGTTTGTGAGTTCAATCCCAGCCAGGGGCTCAGGGTTGACTCAGCCTTGCTAAAATAAGTACCCAGATTGTTTGGGGCACTTAGCTCACACACATTGTAAACTGCTTAGGGAGTGCTTAAGTGCACTGATAAGCGGTATAGAAATGCACTTGCTATTGCTATGAAGTCAGGCAGGGAGGAACGTGGAAAGGAACTCTCCAGAACCAGGTTGGAGAACAACTGTCCTTCCTCAAGGCCCATGGAATTGCTGTCCTTGTTATGTGCCTTGAAGACAATTCCAACTTATAGTGACCCTTTCATAAGGTATTCTTGGCAGAAGTTCTTTGGAGAAGATTTGCCACTGCCTTCTTCTAAGGCTAGAAGATTGGGACTTGCTCAAGATCACTCAGTGGATTTCCATGGCTAAGCAGAAATTCATTGTCCACTTTCCCAAAGTCCAGACCAACCCTCAAAACAGTACATCATGCGGCCTCTCCTGAGGCTTTGTTGGCAAGATTTGCTCAAATGAGGCTTGCCTTTGCCTTCCTCTAAGGGTGGTAGAGAGTGGGACTGACCCAAGATTTTCCAGTGTGTTTCTGTGCCTTTGATTTGAACCCAGGCCTCGCAGTGTCCACTCAGACCAGTACACTGTACCTCTTTTGGAAACAGGATCCTGGGCCAGTTGGTGAGCCTTGGACCTGGTTTCAGTTGGTGATCATCTAATCTTTATTCACATGTCACATTAGCCACAGAATGTTCATCATCTTCCTTATGATTACTTCTATTTATTTCCCCAAAAGCCAGGACTCCAATGAAAGCAAATATAATACAGTTACAACATTAAAAAGCCAACAGTAAACACTATTGGGGAAATTAAAGGATGCCATTAAAAAATAATAGAGGACAGTTCAAAAGCAAAAGAAAATTTATATTTACAAGCCCCAGAATCCCAAACTGATCCACCCTGGGCCCTTTTCTCTTTCTCCTTTGCATCTTCTATTCTTCAACCAAAGGCTGTTCCTTCCACAGAGATGTGGCTTCTTGACACCGCCATGTTGCATGTGCGAAAGCCCCCCACTCAAGCATTGTGGTGCTTTTTTTAAAGTCCAGTTTTTATCCCAGATGGATGGCCAGAAGGTTGCAAGGAGGACCACGGGTGGGCAGCATGAAGATGGATTTGCTCCTTGCAGGGGAAATGCCCTTCTTAAAGCTAAAATGTTGCTGGCGGAAAAGGGGATCATAAATCTTCTTGACTCGCCTGGCATGGGAGAGCTGGAAGTTGAAAGAGTGTTGTCGGGATTCAAGCTGTGGTCGGCAGGAACAACATTCACATGGAAGGGAAGCAGGCCTTGCAGAGGGACAGATGGATGCTTCTTGCGGAGCCCAGAAGAGGATGGTGGCTTCTCAGGTGGCCCCAAGTCCATCCGTATTGCTCTCTGTGACTCCTAAGAACATCAGAGGAGCCCTGGAACTGGAGCAGACCCAATGGAGGCCTCTCTGGTCCCCCATTGGCTTCCCACAGTGGTCAAATACACACACATACATCCCGAGGAGAGCGACCATGTACCAAGGCAGATGGCCCCAGCTGCTGGACCTATAGCCATCGTGAAGAGTAGGCATGCACAGTCTCATCCTCTTCCATTTGTTGTTAACTGTCCTTGAGTCAACCTCATGGTGACTCTGTAGGTGAGACATCTCCAAGTCTCCCTATCTTCCACTGCTCTGCTTACATTTTGGAGGTTCAGGCAAGTGGCTCCCTTGGTGTATTCTAAGCAACTAGCCTGGGGTCTCCCTCTCTTCCTACTGCCTTCTTCCTTTCCCAGCATCATTCTCTTTTCCAATGATTCATGCCTTCTCATGATGTGGCCAAAGTACAACAGCCTCTATTTGGTCATCTAGGCTTCCCGGGAGAGTTCAGCCTTGATCTGTCTTCCTGGGCATCCATGGTATTCTCAGCACTCTTCTGTTAATTTTGCTTCTATCAGCTTTCTTCACTCTCAGAACTGTACATTCATTTATCCAGTGTCCTCTTAAAGCTACCCATGGGTTCTCCCAATTCTCCATCGCTCCAAGAGGTTGGCTCTGCCTGGGCCTATAAACAGTACTTAGGGGGCTGCATTGACACTTGACAGCGGAGTGCCTGGTCTTTTGCGCTGACTGAGGAGCATCCAGAGGCAACTCACGCCATCCTTTCCTTGGGGTTCAGACTACCACTTTGATGCTGAGTGTCAGCGCAGAGGAGCAGGTGTGGGAGTGTGGCTGAATTCCCTTTGCCCCTCAGCAGGATGTGGGGCTTTCCTTCTCTCTCATTTTTTGCAAAGAGGAAATTAAATTCTGCCATTGAAGGAAGAGCTTTATCACCGCCTGACGTGCTCCTTCCCAAAATGAAGCGCAATTAAAGGAGCACCTCTAGGAAATGCGCTTCCTGTTTTCCGGCCCTGTCGAGTCTCGATTAAACATTTCTGCTTAATTTATGCTGGTAAATCATCTTTCAGCAGCAGAAATCTGTCAGCAGGAGGGAAGGGAGGCGAGGAAGCAAGCAAGCAAGCAAGTGGGCTTGCAGGTCCAGCTGGTTTGAGTCCTTGGGCCAGAAATACTTGCTCAAAACCATGCTCCCTTGTGTCCAGAGGCTGAGACTCAATCAGATGCCCACGGTGCCAGCCAGGAGGAGAGCATGAAAGCACCACCGAGGCAGAATAACCCTTGCAAATCTACAGCTTTGAGGATGCAAAAGTGAGGCCTGTTTCACAAGTGCACACAAGTGCAAAGTGTTTGTGAGAGTCCCTCCTATTCCACAGGAGAAAGAACTCCAGGTCATTGCAACACCCTTGTTCCCCTCAGTGCCGTGGGGCTGAATTTGCTTGTCCAAAGTGTGACGATGTGCAGCCCCCCAAATAAAAGTCAGTGCCTGGAATGGCTCCTTTACTGAAAAATCATTGGTGGGGATGGAGGAGAGGCAGAGATATAAAGGGATCCCACTCAGTCCCTGAAGAGGAAAGCAGAAAAGCAAGATTGCTGGGAAGAAAACAGTGCTAGCTGCTCTCCCTGGCCATGCCTGACTGAGAAAATGGTGCAAACAGCATTGCAGGCCTGCGGGCTTATGGGGCTTTTTGTTGCTGTTGTTTGTTCTTTTTCTATGCTGGTTTTGTCAAAAGCCCAGCATCTCATCTCTCAAAACAGGCCCTCATGGCAAACACAGGGAAGGGAAGGTCTGTTGCCCATCAGGGCTTGAAACTGGAGGGGGGATTGGATCCTGTTCCTCCTTTAATCTCTCTCTCTCTCTCTCACACACACACACACACACACACACACACACACACACGTGTGCTAAAGATTGCCCTAAGCAAAGAAAGTGTTGCCTGTCATTCTGTCAAGAAGGATGCAGGAGGCAGGCAATGCCCATGCTTCCCTAAAGAAACTTTTAGGGAGGCAAGCCAAAGCGGCCATTGTCCGGATGGCATGGCCTGCAACTGGTCTGGCTTCCAGACTCAGCAGCCCAGTTTCCCCAGTTCAGATCCCTCCTGGAGGGTCTTTCCACCCTTGTCCTTCTGGAGAAAAGGTTTAGAGACTTAGAGGTTTATCACACTGAGGTTTATCCAGCTTAGATCCAGGGTGACTCCTGCTTCAGCTATGCGAATTCATGTTGTAATGTGAATGTTTTATCACACCTGGTTGCCCTTCC
>NC_056527.1:147196250-147202296 GCF_019175285.1 Sceloporus undulatus | reverse complement strand
GTGATAGACTACCACACGCAATTTCGGGAAGTCAGTCCGAATGCAATCATGGGGTTTCATGTTATTGTGTGAGAGGTGATCACACACAATTTTGGGCAATGGAAAGCTATTTTTGGGCAATGGGAAGTCAGTTCGAACGCAATTCGAATTCATGTAAATTCGCTGAACTAGTGAATTCATGTGAATGCGTTCTGGCCCCACTTTCTTTTCATTCGAAATCAAGAGGAATTCCTCCCGTGTGATAAACTCCCCAGCTCTCCTCCCTTGCATACAAGGGACCAGCATGGAGAGCCCCATGGGTCCAGGGTGACCGGCTGTCCTAACCGCAAAGGAGGACAAGGTACCTAGAAATGTAGGCCATTCAATTAAAATGTATGACATTAAAAAGTAAATGCTAAAAACACAAATGTATATGTAAATAATTTACCTTTGCTAAATAATTTACCTTACATTAATGTAAATGTACCTTACATTTACAAATGTAAATGTAAATTATATAAAATAAGTTTTGTACTTTAAAATGTTTACAGGAATGGGAGTAAGCTGAGGACAAAGGGGAAAGTAGGATGAGAAGAAAGAAACTGGGACATTTTATCAGCAGCTGAAAACGTAGGGTGATAGAGGATTGATTGGGACTGTTCACAGAATAAAGCAAATCCTCTAGCCTTTCCTTCTGACCCCACTTGCCTCCTGCTCCAGAGAGTAAGATCTGGGCTCCACATGGGCTCTTCCAACCCAAAAAGGAAAGCAGCCTTACCACAAGCCAACAGGGCAGCCCTGGTCTTTCATCACCTGCTTTTTGTGAAGGAGACACATCTGGAACTGATGCAGAGGAGGAGGAGAGGGGACAATGGACCCCCCCACCCCACACACAGACACCTTCCAGGCCAGGAATCCTGTTTCACAACTGTCTGGTGAGGGGACATGCCAGCAAGGGAAGAGACCTCCGTCCACAACCGAGAGCATGCTGGATGCCCATGCAAACATCCTCCAGAGCAGTGCCACTCAAAGTCATGGTCCTGCCATCAGTGCCAGTCCCTGAGGAATTGGCTGCCAGTCCTTGGCAAATTTCTATGAAAGAAGGAAGCAATTTCACCCAATGGGTAAAAATATAGTGAAAATCCTTAGCACATGGGGGGGGGGATGGTTGCTGATCCTCCACATCAGAGAAGCACTGCGCCAAAGACACTCGGCCAAAGGGCTGTCGTCCTTTGAGGATTTCCTTGGAGGAGGAAGGTGGCAGAGGACGGTCCCCGGGGGCATGGGGAAGGCCATTTTGCATCCACCTTGGCCAAGGGATTGGAGGAGGACTGAAACCAACCAACACTATTTTCTTGGGATGGTCCACTCAGGGCTTCTTTGGCTCTTAGGCTTTGGCTATTGGCTTCTTTGGTCATTTGTGAATGAATACAAAGCTGAAGGTGTCAAAGCCACCATCCACACTTTCCATGCCCCTGGTGATAGACAGGATAGCTATATTAAAGTTGCCCTTCAAAACCCTCTATCATTGCACAAGTGTGTGCGTTGTGTGTGGTTGTGTGTTTCTCTCTTTCATGCTGTCCGCTGGATAGTCTGCAGAGCCTGGCTTTGGGGCTGGATGAAGACATCCAGCATACCCAGCAGGTAGTCTGTGTCCTTGACACTTCAAGAGAAAGACAAACTGGAGTGTATTTCACCCAGTTGGAAGGTATGGGTGTTGTTCTGTGAAGGGAAGGTACCAAGAAGTTGCCAGACCGACCCTTCCTTCCCATTTATAAAGCTAGGTTTGCATTCTGGGGTGCATTTTTGGGTCTTCATAAAGCTCAGCCAATTTTTAAAAGCAACTTTTTAGCTGAAAAAAATGATAAAGATGTTCTTGGCAATCTCCAGTCTTTCGTTCCTGCCATGAAAAGTGAAGTGTAAAAGACATGGAGGAATGTGGCAACTCATTTGCTGCCTTCCCCTGAAAGGATGGCTGACTGCAAAGAGAAGGGGACCTTGGGGGGGTGAATGGGAGCCCATGCACTTCCTTGTCTGATGAGGAAATTTTTGGGATAACTTCTCCCTTTCCCACGCCATCCCTGAATTTGTTTGCACACAAATGCACTTAATGGGGAGAACAATAGGCTGGGCATATATGTTGATACAAGGTGACCCTATTTCCAAAAATACATTTCCTTGAAGGAGACATCAGTAAAATGCACATTCATGTGCAGTTAGAGGAGTGAGATCTTCGGACCATTCAATAATAACCAGTGAACATTTCTCTTTCCAACCTTAGCGTATAAATCTTTCAGCAACTGAGGACTACATTCAACCCCATTGACAGTCAATTAGATCCTACATCTTAAGAATATGAATTAAAAGTGAATGTGCATCCACAAAGGCCAAATATTCTTCTGATTCCAAATAAACATGCTGTAATAAAACCAGCTCCAAAGGGGTAACTGCTGAACACATTGACCTTGTATGCCAGAAGGAAGGCATCAGACTGTGCCCAAGTCTCCCAGCCACCTTCTCAGCACCAGGCTTGCTTGGCCCATTGCATCTCTTTGCCCTCGCCATTGCATCCCTCATGAAACCTGTCAAGAGAAGTTTGGTGTCCCCAATTTGGCCACCAGCTGTGGCAATGGGATATGCCTCACCACCGCCTTGTGTTTGACACTTCTGGGGCAAGGGTGCCCCTTTGTGCTCCTGTGCCAAAACAGAGTTCTCAAGAGATCCAAAGGGCAGGTCACTCATTTTCACACAATGGAAGCCTAGTCTTCACTCCATGTTCCATAACCATCTGACAGCCACAAGGAGGAAGAAGGAGAAAGAGAAGGAGGAGGGGGGGATTATTTCAGTCAAGGCCATTTGCTTTCTTAACCAGGTGCAAATGTTGTGAAGCATCACTTCCAGCAGAAGAAGAGAAACCCACTTCCCAGCCTTCTGGGGATTCAGCCGCCTTGAGGAATGGAAGTTAGGCTCAGAAGGAACCTGCCTTCACAGAGTTAGCCGGCTTGTGCTAAAAGAGACACCAAGGGCCGATCCTTCTTTAGGTGTCAAGGGCTTTGTTATGAACATGGCTGCTTGCTTGGAGCCAGGGTGCTGCGTTTGGCATTCTTCTAGGCCTTTGTACTGCTCCAAGGCCCCTGTGTTGACACCCAAAGTTGGTCAGCACTGATATCCATTTGATATCCATCTGATACCCCAAACCTCCAGTCACCAGGTGAGCTGCATGTCATTATAACAGGGTGGGAATGCCCCCCACTGTTGCTCAGATGTCAGTCCCACTGAGTTCAATGGGGTGAACTCCCCATTAAGTGGGTGCAAGCTGACAGCCAAAGGAGTAAGTCCCATTGAACTCAGTCTTGGTTTTGGTTTGTTTGTTTTGGGTTTCTTCAGGGACAATGCCACAATACACATCTGATCATGCAAAATGTGCAATGGACATTTGCTTGGGTAATGTGCAACAGCAGTGCATGCACAACTCCACTTCCATAATGCTGAACTGAATGCAGATGTTGTGCTTTGACCAAAAATGCCCTGCCACTTCTGTAGGGGAGAACTTGTACCTTCCAAGACACCCATAGCCATCCCAACCTTGATTTTTTCACATGGCCATCCCTTCTGTGGGCTTTAATGCCACCACTCCTTTCCCATTCATCAGCCCAAAGTGTGTTTGATGCAGAGTGGCAGTCCCACTCACAACACACACACACATCCCCCCCTTTACTTTGGAGCCACATTTGCTCTGATGTGATAAATGGTTCCCGGCCCCTCCTAGGTTAGAGGGCACCCAACTTCAAATAACTACAACATCCGATAACAAGGTTTTTCTTCTCCTTCTCCTTCTTCCATCATTTGCAATCAAAACACCCTAAACACGGCCCTGGGGCCCCCTCATCCTTCTTGTTCAATTGTAAATCCTCCCAGAATGGCTTGCAGGTGTCAGGATTAGAAAATGTTTCTGGAGAAAAAGAAGGATCCAGAGCAGCTGGCTTCCTCATTTGCAAGCTTGACTCAGTTGTCGCTGTTAGGAGACGGTGGATGGTCCAGCTCCCCATATTCCTTTGGGTAGAGACTGGGCTCAGCAACAAGAGGGATGAGTAACCAAACACTATCCTCCTCTTCCTCCTCCTCTTTCTCTCTCTCATGTTAACATACCTGCCTTGCTAGATTTATGGCCTTGCACCATCCCTGCATTGCAACACACGTGTGCGCATTCTGCAAATCCCTCCCAACATGTCTTGTCTTTTGGAGCTGCAGTAAAGCCATCAGGCACTCGAGAGGCCGAATAGGCCGGGAGGTTGCCAAGTAGCTGCTCTTTAGATTTCAGGCCAAAGAAAGCCCTGCAATTGTCATCTCACTGTGTTTCTCACAGGCAAAGATGTAGTTTGGGTTCTCAGCATCTTCCGTCAGCAATGGCACCCTTGGCTAATTGGAAGGGAGCACATCCATGTCCAAATTCTCAGATTCACCCTTTAGTCTGGATTAGGGTTAGGGTTTGTGACCTGCTCCTGTAGCCACAAAAGAAACAGGGCCTTTTTGGTGGCTGTCCCTCCGCACTGGAAGTCCCTTCCTTGCAGCCCCTCCATCAGCAGGCAGACATTTTATTATTCTGTTTTTAAGGATCGAGGATTTGTAAAGAAAAAGCTTTTTTTAAATTAAATTAATTTATTTGTAAAGAAAAAGCTTTTAAGAATGTGAAGTCCTCTTCTCATTGCACCATTTCTTTGATTTAAAATCGTTTATATTTTAAAATTGTGTTAGTGTTGTTAATAGTTTTATTCAGTTCTAATGCTGGCTTTTTGTATTTTAAAAAACCTACAGTGAACCCTTGGTATCCAACGGGGTTCGGTTCCAGGACCCTACTGTGGATACCAAAATCCATGGATGCTCAGGGAAAGGTGAGGCGCAAATAAGGACACAGGTGAAGATGATGACAACCATGATGGAGAGGGAAATTAACAAGGATGGGCTTCAGATCCCAAGATTTCATGGACTGGAGCAGTTTACATGTTAAGGAACAATTGCACATTTACAGTGATAAAGAGATCTTCCTTCTCCCCACCCCACCCCCCAAAATTGTTAGCTGAGACTTTACATTAGTTCCACTCCACATACTAGGATTGCCAGCTATCTTCTTTAATATAGGGGCAGAAAGCTTGTCCCTCTGATGTTGCTTGGCCACATGCATTCTAGTTTTGATCAATGAAATAATGGAGGGTATGACGTTGCCCAACCCCAGACCCTGCCTGCCCTCCAAAACAATCTGTTTCCGCCCAACCCAAGGGTCCCCTCTTTCTGATGTGTCTCTTTGTATGTTGGAGCCTGAAGCCATTCCTCCATCCCTTTGTTGCCCTCCCCTCCTCCTGCGCTCATGTTCTCTTCCCTCTCCTCGAAAAAATCATTTGCATCTGCCGAAATAACACATCTGTAATAACTGAAATCTCCTTTGATTCCAGCCAGAAAACAAACCCACTTTGAGGCATGTTTTTCTTACTTTTCCTTGTGAAGGAACCAGAGTGGCGGTGGAAACAGGAGGCGTGAAGGTCTTGGAGGCAGAAGAAGGCATCTGACATGGCACCCGGCCCTTTGGGTGGTTTCTCACTGGGGCGCATTTGGGATTGGTGGCACCTCATCCATCACCTGGAGGGCTGGGAGTGACATTCGGGACTAAACAGGACCCCGGGGCTTGGACATCTGCCCTTGAGGGGTGGGCAGGTCGGCTGGCTCCCCAAAACTGAGGAGACTTCAAGGACAGTCAGACGAATGGGTCCAGATACACATATAAAGGTTTTTTTAGACACTGAAACCTGAGTCCAATTGCATCGGATGCAGTAGACTGAATCTATAAAAGCTCATGCTAAACTATTTTCCTCTAAATTAGTCTCAAATATGCTATAAGGTCCCTTTGCACTCTGATACTCTAGACTAATATGGCAATGTCTTTGCAACCTTGGTCCAATTGTTGGTTTTGACTAGAGTAATCCACTCTAGTGTGACTAACATATAGGATTCAGGCCAAATTTTATGACTTCAGAACAGAGACATGATGTCTGTCCTTCTGTCACTTGATAAG
>NC_056527.1:147183378-147196240 GCF_019175285.1 Sceloporus undulatus | reverse complement strand
ATCTATCTATCTATCTATCTATCTATCTATCTATCTATCTATCTATCTATCTTATAATCCTTGGTAAGTAGGGATTTTTTCTGTCCCTGCAGGTATACATTAACTACCTATCTATCTAACAATACTTCCATCTATACATCTACTAATCTATCTACAGTGTCTGTCTGTCTGTCCATCCAACCATCCACTTATCTTCTAATCCTTTGCAAGAAAGCCTGTCTGCATCTATCCATCTATTAATAAGGGAGAATTATCCACCTATTATGATGAAGAGAGCTGACAGCTAACTCATCCTAGAAAAGGAGCACCCATGATACAAAAATCTGTGTGTGAATCCCCTGGTAATGCTTTGAGAGAGGTTGCAAGGAGTACAAATAAACTTGTATGCCTACAGATCCAAAAGCAACCAATGTGGTCCACCACAAGTGGATGCTCTGCAGAGATTGCCAGATGGAGCATTAGGGCCCTTGCAGACCCATGTTCTTTTTGGGGGGTTGTGGAGACTCAGCTGGGCTGCTTTTTACTTTTGAATCTCCCCACTGAAGTCTGACTCACCCTGGTCAGGCCAAACAGGGTGAGAGGATCAGAAGAGTCCTGGAGTGGGAAAGAGCCAACCAGAGCTCCTCTTGACCAGCTCTCCATTCCCAGACAGAAAGCCCAGGAAGAAGGACCTAGGGACCACAGGGCATTCTTCCATTGGGCTCCCCATCCTTTAACACCTTCTGAAGGGGTCATACATACTACCATCCTGACTAGTTTTCTCTTACAGCCCCATCATCCTCCACAAATTGATCCAGTCCACTTTCAAAGCCATTGTCAGCCACCAACCACACCTTGGTGCAGGGAGTGCCACAGTTTCACTTCTGCCCCACATGAAGAGGTCCTTCCTTTGACCTGTCCTGGATCTCTCCCCAGTTGGTTTCACTGGAATCTGCCTTCTTTTTCTGCTGGCTCATTGGAAGTTAAGCAAGGCTCCGTTTGCAAATCTGATTGTGGAGGTACCTCGTTGCTGTGTGCCTTCAAGTCATGCCTGACTTATGGCAACCCTACCATGAGGCAAGATTCATTCAGGAGTGGGTGGGTCTGTCTTTGCCATCCTTTGAGGCTTAGAGAGTGTGACTTCCCAAGGTGACCCAGCAGGTTTCCATGACTGAGTGTGGATTCAAACCCTGGCCTCCTGAGTCCTACCCAGCACCCAAACCACTACCCCACGCTGTCTCTGAGCCCCAAAGCTCAGCTCAGAAAGGATTCTTGGAAGTCTTGAGCCCATCCCACCCAACACCTCAAAGTCCTTTGCAAGATTACATGGAACGAAATCCCAGGGATTATCCAACACCACCAGCAGGCCTTCTCTCCAAGGAAGGCGCTGGGAAGGGAGGGCTAAGCTTTTCCTTGTTCATGAGTTTTCCTGATTAAGCTTCAACGGTCTCAGCCACCAGCCATAAAAGCTCAATTTATTTAGTGAGAGCTCCAAAGGATGCAGGGAGGAAGAAAGAAAGAAAGAAAGAAAGAAAGAAAGAAAGAAAGAAAGAAATGCTTCTCCTTTTGTGAAGAGGACTAATTAGAAGTGGCTGCCATTTTTAGGCAATGTAGTCAGAGATGCTGGGCGCAAGATGTATGCCACCTCAGGAGCATTGCAGATTTACTAAAGAACAACCAGAAGGAAATGTGTGTCCCTTAAGTCTTCCTGGGGATGTTTGCAGATTAGTCAAATCTGTGTGGGTATTTCCATAGATGGAGGGTGGAAATACATACACACTGATACGGCGTTCACAGAGAAGTTGCCCCAGGAACACAGAGTTGTTTCGGGATTTCAGGGGATTATTTCCCATACAGAAGGACTTGGTCACAGTGAAATTTCAGCCCAGAAAGAATCATCTGGTTTCATTTATCGACTGATGTAAGCACTAGAAAATTAACACATTTGCGATCACCTTTATTTTTTTATTGTTATGAAAAATGTTAAAGTTTAGTGTAGGTTTTTTTAAAAATGACAATGACAAGATTTTAAAGGACTTCAAAAGGCAAAGAGGTCAACTGACATGGGTCCAGCTCTGCAGGACTCACCCACTGAAGAAACCCAGTCATCTAACAAGTAAATCAAAACTATAGTCCTTGGATAGCTGAATGAGCATCACTGCTTCCCAGGGAATTCTGGGATTTGTAGTTCTTAGAGAAAGGAAACACTAGTGAAAAACTCTCATTACCCATCAAAAAACCTACAACAGACTTCAAGGAACACAATACAACTGCATCTCTGAGCTGCATCCTCTTGTTGCCTAATTCCTGATTCCTCTGGGGAAGACTTAATGCCACTCTCCATGCAAGGAGCTGAGGGCTCTGGAGGTCTCCCCCCCCCCAGTTCTTGCACCCAGAGACAGAGGGTCTCCTCGTGAGCAGGGCCAGCAACTCCATCCCAAACCAGGCTTCTGACCCCAAAGGCCTGGCTGTCCTGAAGCCTCAAGATGGCTTGGAGTGAGTGAACTCCATTAAGACACCTTCAAATCCTCCCGCATTTATACAAACACAGCTGCATAAATGTTAGCCTCTCTCTCTCTCTTGTAAAAAGCAAAATAAAAAGGTGGGGGATTTGAAACAATTAGCACAGCTGCCTTGCTTTGTAAGCATCTTATGCTCTTTTTAAAGTTTGTTTTAAAGAAGGAGGGAACAAAAAGGGGACAAGAGAGAGAGAGAAAGAGAGAGAGACCCTGATGGATTGTAAGGGCTTCCTCCCTCTCAGGACCATTTGTTTGTCTGTAACACAAATACACACACATACACAGACACACACAAACACACAGAGAGGTAGGGAATCGATCCTGCTTAAGCTCCTTTGGCAGTGCATGCCTTATTATATTTTAGGGACTCTGCGGACCAAATGAAAGGAAGCCATGGTTGGCATAATCCGGCCCATTTCCCTCTCTGAAGAAAAGCTCCTGCAGCCAATGTCCGTTCCGCTACTAAGCCGGAGGAGAAAACTTTGATGGAGACGCAAACATTTCCACATGGCTTATTGGATTTTACAAACTGTCCAACATCATTATTATCAGCTGGCAGAGATGGGCCAAATTCAGTGGCTGCCCCTCCTTCCAACACACACACATGTGCTTGCTTTCTTTGCGGTGGGGGAATACACTCTCATTCCCACTGGCCTAATTGTCTGGACATTTTATCGGATTTTAATCTTCCCTCTATACTATGATGTTATTTAAATTTTAGGGTTTTAAGGTTTTTAACCACTGAGGCTTGGAATGGCTCCCCAGATCTCCATCTCTTGCTGTCCATCAAAATCTCTTCAAAATCCAGATATTGCACTCAGCAACTTGGGATGGCTCCTTCCATGTCTCTCAGTCGAAGGATGCTGGCTGAAAACTCCATGCCTACTATTTCATTTATTTGTGTATTAATTTATCTAATGTACAGCCTGCCTTCCTCCCAGTCGGGGATCCCAACTGGCTGACACCAAGGATAAAATGGCAAAAATAGTTCAAGTCGAGTTAACGTTTATTGTACTAGCCAAAGGCCATGACAAAAAGAGCTTATCAAAAAGCATAGAACATTTATAACAAAAGGCACAGAATACAGAGGACAAAAATCTTCCAACATTTAGTGTGCAGTTAAATAGTTAACAGTTTAAAAGGACAAAAGGAAAAAGAGACATCTTTCCTGAATATTAGTAAACATATACAATAAAATCATAAAATGTAATTAGTGCTTGGCATTTCCATGGCAATTTAGTTTAACTCTCTCTTTCTAATCTTTTTTGCAGCCGTGGCAAAAAGAGCCACTCTATGGGTTACATAGTCATTGGTATCACTCAAAAGGAATTGGACCAATCAACAGTAGAGCTCCCACTTTTGTTTGTCAAAAAGGGTGTTAAAAATTTCTTTCTAGGTTTGCTGTAAAATGGACAAATTAACAAGTAGTGAACAATATCCTCCACCTGATACTGACTGCAAATGCATAGTCTGTTCTCAAAAGGCACTTTGTTGTAGCGTCTGTCTAGAGCTGCAGTAGGCATTACTTGAAGTTGTAGCTCCGTGAAGGCAATTCTTAAAGTAGGCAACTTCAGTTTAGTCAAATATTTGGCTCTAAAATATTCAATTAAGAGAGACAGTGTGGCAAGGTGGTTTGAGCACGGACTATGAATGCATTTAGATGACGGTTTGACACAACTTTACGTGTCAAGTCCCAGCTGCTGCTTAAAGGTTTACATTTTCACTTTGGGGTTCCGTTTTGTGGGGTTAACCCAGGAGAAAGGCCCAGTGGATTGGGTCCTTGCAGTAGCAAAGAGGAAGGAGCCTCATGCAAAATTCCCAAGCAAGGCTCCAAAGCATCTCAGGCTACCTGGGAGGAAAGTTTCCACACATACAGGCCCAATGATGAGATCTGGGTTCACATGTGCACATACATGCACACCAGAGTCTTCCCCCTCCCTGAGCAGAGGGGTACACTGAGGTGCAAAGTCCAGCCAAGCCTCTCCCCAATGTGGCCGGTCGAGTTTTCCACAGCTCTGGAAGGGTTAAAGGAATGGGTTTCTCAGTATCATTGTAGGAGACAAGGATTAAATCCAGTGATGTGAAAACATTCCCACGGTTTTGACTTACGAAAGAGAAATAAGGGAAATATTGGCCACAATCATGTTGCATGACTTCATATTCGCCTGGAGGGCTGACGGGAGGCAAAGGAACAGGGAACTGTGGTGGTATAAGACGTTTAAGTCCATGTTTGACAGTTCTTTTATATTTTCTTTTTCTTTCTTTCACAAATCTAACAACAACAAAAAAGAGCCTGAAGTGGGAGTTCCAAATCTTGATTCTATTATGTCCGACAACCGATGGTGGCCTTTGCTAGTTTAACTTCACTCCTTTGCAAGCAAGCCCTGTTCAACCCTAAGCAAAGAAGGCAGGAAACAGCTGGACTCTGGGACAAAGCTATACTTTTGCTGCCATCTCCTGGCTGAAGAAGACCCAGCAAAGCTCTTGCACAACCCCTAGCCTCCTGGAGCAAATCTACACCTCAGTACCAACCTGCTATAGGTCCAGTCTATGGAAACATGGGATTTCTAGTTTTGGGAGGGATACTTAGGGGCTTCTTTTAGAGCATCTCTTGCAAAGGAAAAGGCTGTGGGCTTTTCCTTTGTGGTCTTGGGGAGAATTGCTTGTGAGCAATATATCAACAGCCGGGGGTCCTAATAACTGGAGATTGCCAGAAATATGTTGGCCTCTCAGTCAAAAAGGAGAGGAGAGGTACCTGCCTATTAGGAACAGATGTCTCAGATATTGCAGGAAATGCCCAAGAGCTTAGGAAGGCTGAGTATCACGCGCAGGCCATGCATCTGGATCCACCTGTTGAGGCAGACAGTGCCATTCTGCCACCCTAGTTAAGTCAGTAAGAAAGAGGTGAGGTGAAGGACTTGGGGGTATAGTCAAAGCAGCTTATGGGGCTTACAGTCAGGGGGCCTGGAAGAAGTTTGCAAGGAAAGGGAAGAAGGGCTGCATGGGGTTTTTAAAAGCAGCTTCTTCACCCAAGGCCAGAACCCAGCCTGATAAGTCATCCCTTGCAAGCATACAAGAGGATCACGCCTCAGCCTCAGACAAGCTGCCCACTTTTTGAAAAATATGAGCCAACATAGCACAGTGGTTCAAGCACTGGATTACAGTACAGATACCAGGTTTCAATCCTCCTCTGCTCAACTATGGAAACCAACCACCTTGGGCAAGTCCCACTCTCTCAGCCTCAGAGGACCCCATCAGAACAAATATTGCTAAGAAAACCCTGGGATAGGGTCGCCTTAGGGTTGCCCATTAAATCTGAAATGACATGAAGGCACACAGTAGAAACACATTTCAAGCAGCATGAACATTTATGCATTGATTACTATATGCATCTGAGGAAGTAATCTACAAAAGCTCATGCTGCCAACTTCTTTATTTGAGTTAGTCTCAAAGGTGCTACAAGATCTCTCTACCCACATTTACTCATAGATGTTCACCCTTTAGGTGGCCAAAAGTAAAAGAATAGTAATAAAAATCCATAAAACCAGGTATTGATTGCAAATAATTCTGAAGATATTCTGAAAATATATTTTGCCCAATACAGGTGGCCATGTTGATGATGCAAAAGCCACAAAATGCAAGGTACCCTTTATGGGGATACCTTTATATTGTGTATTAATCACACACAGAGCTTCTGAAACTCACTGGCAAAGAAGGGAGCAAAAACAGGCTGGAGAAGAGACACAACAAGGAAAGTGAGTGTGGTGGATTTCTAACCTTCTGGTGAAAAGTGATGCCACAATGTGTACTTTGGATTCTGGATTAAATGGCTTAAACTGATTTTTATTTGATATACATGATATAGGGTGATATGTTAACATTTTAAATAATAAATTAACTTGGCAGAACTTTTCCCCAACCATCACCAACACCATCACCAAAGGACGCAGCAGAACAGGAAAAACAAACACCCGCACACTCTCTTATTTATTTAAAAAGAGGAGTGATAGCATCAAACTGTCTCAGCATCTGAAGACCAGCATTTATCATCACCATCTCTTGCCTCCAAATAATGTCGAGTCAGTAGTTTGCTGCTGCTTGGGGTGAACCAAACAAAGTTAAATAAGATCAAAATTTTCTTTCAATGGGAGTTTAACCAAGGGAAGAAAACTCTACCACATGCAGACTGAATAAACTTCAGAAGAGATTGTATCCATGGATAATTAACTCTGATGTCTTTCTTTCTGTGTTAAAAAAAGGAGAGAGAATAATTGAAAACAGGGATTTTAAGTTGATGCATGGCCGGCTTCCCTATGATATTTGTTATTGCAAGCCCACCCGACCAGCCTGGGTTCTGTCACCAGGGAGAGAGGCTTGACTCTGAGCCTGAGATGTTTGTTTAAGTTGCTCCCACATAGTTCTGAAGTCCCTTCCCAGAGGTTATCAGGGAGCAGCGCAGCTGAATCTTCTTTGACTAATATTCTCATTTCTTTTGCAACTTTGATGTTTTCTTTCATTAAAATTCCTGGCCCTTTGCCACCCAAAAAAAAAAAAAAAGGGGGGGGGCAGGAGGGGAAAGAAATTTGCTTGGCTTGCAAAAAAGAAAAAGAAGAGGCCATGTGCATGACATATGGCTGCTCCTTCAGTCCCAGGACAGCCAGCATTTATCATCTGCAGCCGTTAAAAACCTGGCCGTAATTGGTATAGTGACAATCTTTAAAAGCTGAGGATGGTTGGGGGGGGGGGGGGGGGGTTTGAAAGAAAAAGGGAGATCGTAAGGTGGCAGATAGCAAAGGGTGGGTCAAGAAAGACATCCACCAATTTAATTAGGAGTTCGTAAATTCCTGCACTTAAACTTAATTGACTGATGCTTTAAAAATGGAAGAGAGGAGGGGAGGGAGTGCATAACTGGGGGAGACCTACAGGTAGAGGCAGCTCTGCTCTAAAGCAAAGAGATGTGAGGCCTCTGGGATACCTCAAAGGTGGACAAATGTTCCTCCCCCTCTGAAACTGAGGCACAGTAAGAGGTTCTTCTTTCTTTGGGATAGCCAGCCAGATGTCTTCCAGATGTTCAACAACAGTACCATTCTCATGGTCTGTGCTGGCTGGGGCTGATGGTAAGTTCAGTCCAAAATATCCTGAGGGACACAGGCTGCCATCACACACACACACCCATGTGTCACTGTCCTTCTCCAAACAAAGGCCACCACCAAGTCTCTAGACTCAGCTGGGAAATGGGAAGCCTTTAGGGCAGAATGGGCAGAGAGCCACAGCCCTCAAGATTTTATTAGGGTCATTTGTGCTCCTGTAATAGATCAGGGAGACATCTTCTTTTACTGAGCCTGCTAGCTATTAAAATTATATCCAGTGTGGCATACTGGTTTGAGTGTAGGACTCTGGGAGACCAGGAGTCAGTCATGGAAACCCACTGGATGACACTGGGCAGTCACTCCCTCAGCCTAAAAGCCCATGACAAACCTCATCCAAATATATTTTGCTCCTAAAACCATAGGATACGGTGGCTGTAAGTCTGAGTCAACATGAAGACATATAACAATGAAAACAACAAGCTATTAACATACTAGAAGTTCACAAATTCCCTCAATGGGGGAAAAGGCCAACCAGCATTCCCAGGGGCTATACCACTCTCAATAGTGCCTCTACCAGATTTTAACTAAGAGGTGATTAAAAAAATCAATTTTAAAAATCTGAAACCTATGAAAGTCTCCAGGTATTTCCTATCAGTGTAATGCTACTGCTCTGTTGGAGATATCGTGCAAAGGGTAAGGCGCACCTGTGGGGGACAGATCCAGCAACAATCATTCCCCAGCTGCCTTCCTCCTCACTCAGTCCACCCCATGGACAGCCTGAATTTCTGAACATCCTGGACTTCAGTTCCCAGAAGCCTCAGCCAAAAAGGGCTATAGTCAGAGAATCTGGGCACTAAGAGTCCAAAATATCCAGAGGTCCCAAGGTTGGAAGCAGACCAAGGCTGGCATTTCCCAACTTTGCAACCCTACAACCTCTGATATTCCCACAGGGAAGCCTTGCCTATACGCTCAGAAGTCACAAGATAATCCATAGGAAAAACAGGCTGATTCCAAATTTTAATGGACACATAAAAGATCAGGAAATTCCCAGAGGTTTTAATAGAAAGTGAATCCATCTTTTAGACCAGTCAACATCCTGCATTGGCCTGGGAACAGCCCTCAATTATAGGAGAAGTCCAACTGGCATAACCTGACTATTTCTGAGTAATCCTTCTTTCAGACCCAGGTCACTCTCTGGTGGAGGTGTTCGCCTCCTCCACAAGTCCAACCAAGACTTAGGTCACCACAGACTGCATCCAGGTCATGCTGTGAGCCCACAAAGGCGCCAACATTTTGTGTGAGAAACAGCCAAAGGGTTGGCAAAGCTTAGCGGCATTCTGGTGAAGTCTGGGTCTCTCAGCAACTGAATGCTCCAAAGTCCTCTGGCAAAGAGGCAGCAAGGTCACAAGACCAGAAGAGGGTCACATGGACTGTAAGTCTTCATGAAACAAAATGTAAGACACATACCCAGGCTATGTCTACAGAGTCTATTTCAGACTCAGTCCTCAGCTGAGCTGTAGCCCTCCTCATCCTTCACTTCCCGGTAGCTGGCTGCCATCTCTCCCTCAGGCTCGTAGCGGACCATCTTGATGCCAAGCTTTTCGGCCAGCCTTTGGGCTGTTAGCTTGGCTTGCATTTCCTGAAGACAGTGAGAGAAGCAACACATTAAATATCAGGAGGGGCAGAGAAGCAAAGAGCATGTGAACAGTAGCCACGCAGTCTGAAGAATTTCTTAGGTTTGAAATAAGATGCTATGATACCTCTAGAGGGAGACATTCAAAAGAGGGAAGAGAAAAAACATGTCACAAGCAAAGTGGTAGAGCTACCCTGTTGTGGATGTGCACTTGAATAACAAAGGGCAAGACCTTACACCGAGATTGCACATTACAAATCCCCACATACTAGGTTACACGTTAATTTTGCTACAAAACACTTGCAGAGAATGGCAAAGTTGTTGTTGTTGCTGCTGCTCTTATCATTATTTCAGCACCAAAACTAGGACACCAGCTGTGCTGGACTTTTATTTGGTTTAATTAGTTTCATTTTTGTGATAGTTTAATTATTCTTTAGCTTTTGTACACTCCAAATGCTTTACTTTGCCTAGACTGTTGCAAGCTGCCTTGAGTCCCTAGCAGGGAAAAAGGTGGGATAGCCCTCACCTTGCAGCTCTCAGCTGATCTGGAGGAAGCGGAGAAGATGGAAAGGAGAAGAGCAATCTCCTCCAGCTTCTGTTGAGCCATACCTCATATGCCTCTTTTTGCTGGACCTGAATGGCTATGGATTCTCCAATTGAGATTAACTGGGAGGGCTGATGGTAAAGAGGCGGTAACCGGGCAGCTGTGATATCATCCAAGTGCTTTTTGTTTCTACATCTTCTTTCCTCTGCCGAAATTAAAGAGAGACCTCCAGGTGAAGGAACATCTGGAGAGCCATGAGATGATCCACTTGATTCAGTGAGCAATCTAGGAGGAAGCCAAAGGTAAGTTCCAACCTGCTAAGGTGTTTGCTTAAGGGGTGGGGGAGATGGAGACCCAATTTGGAATTGCAGGCCAAGCTCCAAAACATTTTAGGGCTATTCAGCCTGCAGTCCTCTCCCATTCTTGTTTCAGTAAGTGTGAAAGAAAGCACACAAGGAACAAAAGACACCTTCTAGTCTATAAAGATGAACTCCCTTACTGTTTTCTCATATTGGCCTGCATTAATAAACCCAGAATAATGAGGAACTGGATATTAACTAGCTTATTCATAGCAGTGCCAACAAATCTATTTATAGGTGAAACCAATAAACATACAGTACTTAGTTGTTGTGTGCCTTCAAACTGTTTCCAACTTATGCCAACTCTAAGGCAAACAGCTGCAAACATAACACAAATAAGAGTGGTTGGTTTAAAAACCTCAGAAAGATCATGTGAATTTGTGGCTGTCTTTTTTGAAGGGCTACAAGAATATCTATGGTGGAGGTGACAGCGGCGATTCCTTCTCTCCAAAATACACAGCAGAAGCTACCTAGAATGAGCAACACAGCCCTGGAGTCTAACAAGAATTGTCCTCAAGGATACGGCGTTTTCTGTGGTACTCACGCATTTGTCTTGAATCTGCTTCTCTTTGTGACAGGGTTCATCGCTCTCTGCTCCAGTACTTCAATGTAATGGGGAGGTCTGCGCGGCACATTTGGAAGGTTTTGATAGGGGTTGCTGTTGCTTTGAACCATTTGTCCCTTTTCAGGTTTTCTGTCAGACTCATTCTCGGCAAAGGAAAGCCGTTCAAAGGCATCGCTTAACACCTGGCTGGTCCTGTTTGCAGACTGTGCTGCATTTTCAGGCTGATCCTCTGGGCTTTTTGGGAGATCTCCTTGGTGCCTGGTCTCCAAACTTCCTTGAGGAATATGGGAGACCTCCATGGTCTGCACTGAGAGTTTGGTTTTATTTTTAGTGCTCCTCTCCCGGATCGAAGCACTTCGGTTCTCTTGCAGGGGTGACTTGACTTTGCTGCGAATGCTGGCGGAAGAAGGTTCGGCAATAAGGCAAGCATCCTCAAACGCAGAGTTGTTGCTGCCAAGAACGGCGCCCCGTTTTCCGGAGGCTACTCCCTCCTGTTTTTGCTGGAACTCTAACCTTATGGCAGACAAAAGTCTGGCAGTCCTCCTCAGCTCTTCTTCTTGCGCTATGGCCGCCCTCAGTTTCTCAGCAAACTCCGCAATCTTTTTGCCTTTGTCTGGAAGCCTGGATAGGAATCTCCTATAAATGCACACGAGAGGAGATAAAAAGACATACAACTAAAGACCAAGGTTGATGTCTCTCTTGACTCTCCCTTTCAGGTTACACTCCTTCCCTTAAAGGCAAATAGAGGCTGCATCCACACTGGAGAAATAACCTGGATCTGGTTAGGCACTGCTCTACAGAATCCTAGCTCCAGGCCTATGGAATTCTGGGAGTTGGAGTTTGTGTGGTCCCCGAGGGAGCTCCCTTTCAGGTTACACTCCTTCCCTTAAAGGCAAATAGAGGGCTGCATCCACATCGAATAACCTGGTTGGCACTGCTCTACAGAATCCTAGCTCAAGGCCTATGGAATTCTGGGAGTTGGAGTTTGTTGTGGTCCCCGAGGGAAGTCTGTTCCCTCGGGGGACCAAACAAACTCAACTCCCAGAATTCCATAGGCTTTGAGCCTGAAAGACTCACCGCTCCGCCAGCAGCCTCTCCTGCCGCCTCAGCATCTCCCCCAGCTCCGCCAGCTCCGGCCCCGAAGAGAGTCCGCCCCGCCCTCCCCGGAGCCGCCATAACCGCCGCCGGCCTCTCACTTTCCGGTCCCGATTGGGCGCCGCCATCTTGCCGAAGTGAGTACGGACGGGCCCCGTCAGAAAAGCCTCGGCCGCTCAGCTCTCCTGGCCCCGCCCAGCCGCGGTTTCCCCGGAGGAGAGAGGCCCCGCCCACTTTCAGGAGGGGAGGGGGGAGAGTGTATCACGTGGTCATTGCTATAGCTTACTGTCATCATCATTACTGCTACTCCTATATTATTAGGTTTATATTATTACTGCTATATTATTACTCTTATTATTTTTATTATTGTTGCTACTACTATGTTCCTTTGTGAAAAAGCAAATACTAATAAAATATTATATTATTATTTATTATTATTACTATTACCAAGAGTACTATTGTAATACCTCTCCATTGATGCCCCCTTGTCGTGAGGGAGAGGCTTGCATATCCTAATGAGCTATGCCGGAGTGGTATAATGCCACCAGGTAGGGCCTCCCATGCCGACAGGTCACAACCGAAGGTCTGACCAAGAGCGCCAAAGGCAGATGGTCTCTTAGCCTTATGGCAACACATCCTGGAGAAGGAAAACTCTAATCCCAAACCCGGGCAATGGTGCCTCTAACCTGTAAGGTCAACATCTAGAAGAAGGAAACTCTAATCAAATCTATGACCGAGGACCTCACTGCCCATTGTCCATCTTGTCAAGCTCAGCAGACGAACCTCTGGTTTAAAGGGTGAGGCCAGTTCTGTGACGCTGCGCTCCACCAGAAAAATCCATTGCACCAGGCTCGAGGTAATCCAACTTCAAAAAAGCCCTGTAGCGATAGGCGAGGGATGAATGGCAGGTGTAAAGATGCACTGGAAGCTGCAGACCCCACCCTGCATGCAGGCAGTTCGGGACTTTGGTCGCTAGAAACTGAGCGCTGGGGATGACAGTCTTGTTCGGCAGCATCCAGATGACCAAGCAGCCTTTTTAAGGAGAGCACTGCTTGCTGCATATGGAGAGGGCCTAGAC
>NC_056527.1:146954166-147179781 GCF_019175285.1 Sceloporus undulatus | reverse complement strand
CCACTTTGGAAGAGACCCTTAAGGCCATACAACAGATGAAAAAAATGGCAAGGCTGCCGGGATTGATGGAATTCCACCAGAAGCTTGGAAACACGGAGGTCATGCACTCCATGCTAAACTCCACGAGCTCCTTGTGAGTTGCTGGGAAAAAGGCGAACTGCCATCAGATCTCCGAGATGCAGTCATCATCACCCTGTATAAGAAAAAAGGAGCAAAATCCGATTGCTCAAACTATTGAGGTATAACACTACTCTCCATCACTGGAAAAATCCTTGCAAGGATACTCCTGAACAGTATAGTTCCTGCTACTGCAGAAGAACTTCTTCCTGAAAGCCAATGCAGCTTTAGAGCTAATAGGAACACTACAGATATGGTATTTGCCCTTAGACAACTGCAAGAGAAATGTAGAGAGCAGAACAAAGGACTCTATGTAACATTTGTCGACCTCAACAAAGCCTTCGACACTGTGAGTAGAAAAGGTCTGTGGCAGATCCTGGTATGACTAGGATGCCCCCCCCCCAAATTCCTCAAAATGATTATCCTGCTACATGAAGGCCAGCAAGGTCAAGTCAGATATGGCGACACTCTCTCGGAGCCCTTTCTAATAACTAATGGTGTGAAACAAGGTTGTGTTCTTGCTCCAACTCTATTTACAATCTTCTTCAGCATGATGCTCCAAAGGGCTACAGCAGATCTTGAAGAAGAAGACGGCATTTATATACGCTATCGTACTGATGGTAGCCTGTTTAACTTAAGCCGCCTGAGGGCTCGCGCTAAGACTCTAAACTATCTAGTCCGTGAGTAGCTTTTTGCTGACAATGCTGCCCTTGTTGCCCATATGGAAGCAGCTCTGCAGCGCCTAACATCCTGCTTTGCAACAGATGCAGAGCTCTTTGTGCTGGAAGTCAGCCTGAAGAAAACAGAAGTTCTCTACCAGCCAGCACCACAGGAAGAACACTACCATCCCCACGTCACTGTGGGCAAATCTGTGCTTAAGTCCGTTCAGCAGTTAACCTACCTGGGAAGCATCATCTCCTCAGACGCCAAGATTGATAAAGAGATTGATCGCAGACTAGCAAAGGCATATAGTGCATTCGGAAGGCTTCACATGAGTCTAGAGTAACAAACACTTGAGGCGAAGCACAAAAATCAGTTTGTATAGAGCCATTGTACTGTCTATTCTCCTTTATGGGTCTGAAACATGGGTCACCTATCGCCAACACCCATGACTCCTCAAACCCATCAGCGCTGTTTATGCACAATTCTAAATATACACTGGACTGACTATGTGACAAATGTTGCTGTCCTTGAGCAAGCAGGGACCACCAGCATTGAAGCCATGCTATTGAGGACACAGCTGCTAGTTGTAGCTGGTACTGCTATATTACTACTACTACTACTGTATTATTACTATCATTATTGCTGCTAATACTTTCCAGGTTCAGTACTTTATTACTACTACCACTACTACTACGATGATGCCTCAGAGCAATACAAAGGCAAGCCTCCTCTGAACAAATCTGGCCCAATAATCCCCATGTTAAGGTCGCTGTTGGTCAGAAATTACTTGAAAGCACACAACAAGGAAGTCTCTCCTTGCAAGTGCCAACCAGGCCAGAATTTACTGTTTTATAGCAAAGCAAAGAAGCAGCCGAAGGTAGAATGGTAACTCATCTTATGCTCCAGAGACACAAGTTCTTCAGGAACGAACAAGAGGCTGAAAGAGAGGGAGGGCTCTTCCTTTGAAACCCAAATACTACAAACACAAGTCATTCCTGACCCTGAGACTTGGTGACTCCTGCTCGCCTGTTTAGTTTCCATTGAAAGGCAGATATTACAACCAGGGCACCTCCCCAGACATGAGGACACCCACGCGGAGCCAGGTAGCAGCATGGACTTTGGAACTCGGAGGCCTATTTGCCACAGAGCAAGAGCAACAAGAGTTTGCCTTGCGCCGTGGGATGAGCGTGTGGCCAGCGATCCATGCACTGCCAGGGTTGGACTGGATGACCCCTGAGTTTCCTTCCATGCTGTGATTCTGTGCATGTGTGCGTACACACAAACTTTAAAGTCCCCTCTTGCTCTGGTCTTCACAGACTAGGGCTGCCTGGCTCCTTTTCGGCCGATAGCTGGCCCCTTTCCAAATCCCATTGTTAAGCAGGAAAGCGCTCTGGCTCCCTTCCGCTGGAGAAGGGCCAGGCCCCTCCGTCGTCCATCCTCTTGATCTGGCTCTTGGCCGAACAGTCTCTGCATTAGGCATCCTTTTCTTTCCTCCTCTGGGTTATTTGGACCAAGGAGCAACTCTGGACATTTAAAACAAAACAAAAGCAGAGTAAAAACCCACCCACCAGGTGCAAGACTCTTCCTGCCGTTTCCTACTTAGCCGTTTAATGAAACCTCTGATTAGAAAGAAAGCCAAGGAGGGTAAAATGTGTTCTGCAAAGGGTGGAGTGGGCTGGGTCTTTTAGAGAAGAAACAACTTATGGCAACCCTTCTAGGGGTTTGCCACCATTGTCTTTCCTCTGAGGCTGAAAGAGTATGACTTTCCCATGGTCTTCCAGTGGGTTAATCAAAGTATTCATCACCTCTTTGCCCATCAGAGTCCCTGAAGCTCTATGATACAGATAATAATATTTTAGACATTAAACACACCAACAAAAAGCAGAATAAAACTTGTCTTAAAATAGGTATATAGACAGATGTTGTAGCAACTTTGAGACTCACTGAAAGAAATTGGTAGAATGAGTGTTTGTAGAATTGATTCAACTTCCCCAAATGCATCTGAGGAAGTAGCCTGAAGTCTATGAAAGCTTGTGCTGCCAATTTCTTTCTTTCAGTGAGTCTCAAAGGTGCTACAAGATCTCTCTACGTACTGATTCTACAGACCAACACAGCTATATCCTTGAATTCTTGTCTTAAAATAGTTTTAAATCCACAGTCAGAGCTGTCACCTCTGGTTTTAAGGAGCAAAGACCAAGCAAAATAATACAGATTTAGCTGCCCACAGAGAACTCAGGAGTGAGGCACTTCCACAGTTGTGGTGGGGTTACACAAAAGGCCCTGTTGTGTACATAGCAGCCTAGCTTCCCAGGAATCTTATTTCTTTAGAGCAAGGGTGATGAATTGTGGTCCTCCCCAAACATCCAACCTTGCTCCTTGCTTCCTTTTGCAGGAGAGATTGCTGGAGACTTCTGGCCCCTTGTAATATTTGGTTTATTCAGGAAAATACAAATAGAAGATCCCTGACACTGGTTTGCCTAGTTCTGTCCCCACAGCGGCCAACTTGATACCTATAGTAATCCTTATTCTCCATGAAAATGTGACAGGGAGACGTGACGCAGGCAGGAAAGGAATCTGTGCATTTCCCTTGTGCTTGTGGCCTAGAGGACAAACAATCGCCACCGATGCTGTGTGGAAACAGTTTTTCATGCCGAACCAGATGTCATATTGTGCAGTGTGTTACTTTATTGAGTACGTTAAATAGTGCAAATTCATAAAATAAAAACTACTCCAAATGCAATCAAAGGCAAAACACAGCAGCGACAGACCAGAGAGGCCTTAAAGCATGTTTAGGCTGACCATTTTAAATCACTATTTTTCCCCCTCTTTACCTCATACATATTATGCTTGAGGGATATATAGGCTTTCCAGATCTGCTGTGAAATGGCATTAAACTCAACATTGTGATAATTCAGCAAAACACAATTGAAGCTATAATATAAAGGATTTTTTAAAACATATGTCTGTAGACCAACACTGAAGAGATTTTAAATATACCAAAAATAGATATTCATTGGTTCTTTTGCTTTTTTTTATAAGGTTATAAAGAGAAATGTAAGATCTCCACGTGTTAAGACACCAAAGAACAAATACTTATATTGCTTGACAGGCAGTTGTAGAAAGATTTTTTAAAAGCTTGTTTCAAAAAATCAGAAAGGAAACTTCAAAGGAGAACTGGAAGGCGGCAGCTGTAGAAAATAAACTGGACACAACTAACATGGTGTTTGCATTCAAAGAGCCACATGCAGCAAATGTGCAACAAAGAAGGCTGATTCCTGGAACGCACTGTCCACTGGTGCCAGTTGTCTGAGCCACAAGGCTCACAGTGGCAGAGAAAGGCAGTGGCATGCTTTCTGGATAAATGATCCCTCCTGGCATCCAGAGACAGTATCTTGAGATCTGCAAATGGCACGCAGAGCTAATTGGCAGTGAAGGGCTCTCCATCTGTCCAAGGAAAAACATGCCCTTGCCAAAGAAAGGCAATGGTCCAACCTTGTAGTTATGCTACTAGCCAAATGATAAATTAAGTTTCACTTCATGGTTTGGATTTGCTGTGTGCCAACAACCTCTCCTGAGTTAGCACTGAAAATGTCACAGACGGCCATTGGTCAGCCCCTTCCTCTGAAGAGGCGGCAGGGTGTGCTTTCTCCCTTTTTGCTCCTTGGCAGATATAGGCCAAGGTAGAGTGCCTGAAAGGTTTCAGAGGATAGGCAACTTGTGCCTCACTCTGCGTGTCCCTCACCAGTCCTTTCCGGCAGCCGAGGATGATGATGCTGGCTCTGCTTGTGAGGAGGAAGGCCTGGGAGGCTGGATGGCATCCTGAGGTTTGAGGAATACTCCAAGACCCTAGCGAATGGAGTGTAGCTTCTGACAGGCTTTGAGGCCTCAGAAGGTGGGCTGCTGTTTTCTGTGCTGTACAGAAAGAAAACAAACACAACACCAGAAAATGTTAGATTTCCCATCATGTATTGTTGGACAATGTACATTTTAAGGTTCCAGACCAATGTAAACCACGTCACTAGAGGTTTGCATATGATTCTGGCCTTCTGTGTGAAGTGTTTTGTGTGATGAAAGGCGAGTAGTTCCTTTATAAAGTATGGGGTAGAAAGGGCCTTCTATTCCTTTTAGCATTCAGTACATGCTTTTTCTTGTAACTTTGAAAACTCTACATGACCTAGCCTCCTCAGTCTCCTTACTGGCCTGCTGGGAATCTTCAGTTTGTGAATGTCAGGTTTCTCCCCCAAGTTCCTTCTCCTTTGGCATGGTTTGTCCCTCTTCTCTTGCTGCCCCATATTCCTGGAAGTGTCTCCCTGAGTATTTGGAGATTGCTCCTTCCCTCACTGTTATTAAATCTCAATTAAAAACTCGCTTGCTTTCCAAATCTTTTAGAATTTTCATTCAATTTAGATTCATGAGCTTATACATTTTGTTTATATGTATTTGTTAGCTTGTTTTTGTATGGTATTTGCCTTGGTGTTTATATTTATACTTGGATAGCTTCTTTTACAATTGTACTGTATTGGTTTTATATGTGTATTACTCCTTTCTTCCGATGTTTTTAAAAATTAGATTGTACGCCTTTTGGCTTTGGGTAGAGCTGGCTGTGCCTTACTATTTTGTTCCATGAAGGGCCAAATGGACTTATGGTGCAGCATAAATAGAAGAGGAGGAGGCTGCCTCTCCCGGTCACTTGGCACAGATTGTCAGGTGGCTATGGGGAGCGCTTGCCACACCCCAAAACAACACACATTCCTCTGGTTTAGGGCCTGTGAGCTTTCCACAACCCACCCAAAATCATTAATTTTGGTTTACTTATAAAAAAATAAAAACAGGAAAAATAAAAGAACTCCATAAAGGTAAGTATCATAAAGGTCAAGGATAAATTTCCACACGGAGGCACATAAAGATGCTTGGGCAACTTAAGTGTTTCCAGGAAGCCTTCCATAAACAGCTCTCATCCTGCTTGGAAATTCTGTAACTTTCCCAATTTATGCCTGCCTTGAAGCTGGAACTGTGCAAACCAGTGTAGCTGGTTGTAATATCAGACAGGCAAGATCATAATTGGGTTATTTTGCTAGTGCCTCTCATTAAACCATTTTAGGGACAGGGCTTATTTCGCATGCCGGCTAAGACTTAAGGTACCTCTGGCAAATCAAAATACAGCAAACCTATTAAAGTTTATGACCCATGGCCAATAACTGCTTTCATTTGGCCTCAAAGGAGCACCCCTTCACCCATGAAAAGGCCCACACGGTTTTCTCCCTCCTTTCCCCACCACGAATTGTGCATTTCTGGCATCCCCACAAAGGGGGCTGCTCCACACAGGCCTTTAGGCTCAGTGAACCCAAGAAGATTCAAAGCTCAGATACCTCAGTGGAAGGTCGCTTCCCACGCCTACATCTCTGGTTTCTACATTAGGCCTCGACTGAGTCTCCATCAAATAATCCAAACGGTCTTGTAATTCTTTATTCTGAAACACACAAATTGTACAGAACGACTCTCTAGACTATCATCTGCTGGCATTTCCTGCCAACTATTACTTCTTCTTCTTCTTCTTCTTCTTCTTCTTATTATTATTATTATTATTGCTATATTACTACTACTGCTGCTGTGGCTGCTGAGAGACAAATAAGATCACATTTTTGCTGACCACATTTTTTAAAAGACTGTGTCATACAGAAGGCGTAGGAGGATGGGCCCAACCCTAACTGGCTTGCAATCACAGTACAAATCACAAAACTGAAGCACAAAATAATTAGATGCACGTGACAGGATTAATTTAAGTTACAGGGTGACTGAAATATGATGTTCAAGACCTTTTTTCCAAAAGATTTGTTGTTGTGTGCCTTCTAGTTGTTTCCAACTTACAACAACCCTATCATGGGGGTTTCTAGACAAAATTTGGTCGGGGTCATCTGAGGCTGAGAGTGTGTCACCTGGTGGGTTTCCATGGCTGAGCAGAGATTTGAACCCTGATCTCCAGAGTCCTAGTTCAGTGCTCACACCACTACAACATGCTTGCTCTCAGAAAAAGATAATGGATTAAATATGTGTTGGATAGCAACAGCTTCTTTGCATAAAGTGTTTATGTACTATCGATGGTTGGTTTACAAAAATAAATACAGAAACTGTTAATAAAAAATTCTAATATTACATAAAACAAATAAATCAGATGAAGCAGTGTCAAAAGGTTAAGATATCAGGATGTTAAGAGCCAAAAGAGTTTGTGTGTGGGTATGATAACACCAATTGAAACAGTTTAAAAAGATCGCACTACTAATAACTAAGCCGGGAAACCTAAAACTACAGCAGCAAAATCTAAGGAGCAAGTTAAAAATTGCTGGCACAGGGAGGTCTTAGCCTGTCCTCTAAACAATATTCACGAGGATGCCAAGTGATCTTCCAAAACAACGGGGTTACTATGGAGAAGGCCTGTAGCCCCCACAGAAAACCCTGCAAAGATGACCTTTAAAATTGGGCAAGAAGGCAGAGGAGAAGCAGGCGTTCCTTCAGCTAGACTGGTCTGATTCCATTTAGAGCTGTAAAAGTTGGCACCAACCTTATGAATGTATAGAAAAGGAGCCCAGGTATCATACTTACTTCTCCTTCAAGGAAAGAGATTTTCTCCAAAAGCTGTAGTATAAACAGTTCCTTTTGTTTCATCTTCCTCTTTTGCAGCTCAATCTATGAAAAACGAGAGAAAAATACTGTATTTATTTATTGGTAAATAGCAACACCAAAAGAGACAGAAGGAGCTACATTATTCAATGAGAATATGATCCCAAAATTTGATTGTTACTTATTCATAACAAAGTGCATAACAAGGCACCTGCAGGTCTCCGGATATTGATGGACTTCTGAAGAAATGGAGGTTACAGGTATCATTTTTGAAGAAACAAAGACCCTGGGGCACAATCCACAGGTGTGTTACACAAGCCCCACTGAAATGGTCAAGCGTTGTGCAAGGGCTGCTGTGATCTTCTGCTACCTTGGGGCTTTTCAACTAAGATATGCAAAATAACACTTTAGGGGATTGCATCTGCAGGCTTTGTTATGTTCAGTATAAAACTCCCAGCTATGAAAGCTGGGAAATGGTTGGGAAATGAGGAAGTGTCCTCAGCCCTTCCAAGCAAATGGCATATCTGAGGGGGGCAGGATGTGGTTGCTGTGTGTGAGTCTCCCTCTCTGTGTGCCCCAAATCCCTTTTGCCAACCAAGGGAAGTGAGCCCTGCGTCTCCAGACAAGAGCGGCAGGGAGGTTCTTGTTTTGGCTCCACTGGCAGGAAAGGAAATTATTCTCTTGCGAGGATTTGAAGGAAGCAACCCAACAAGAGACTGGCTCCTGCCAATACCTGTTAGGAATGGGATGGAGCCTAACAGGACGAACCATCAAATGAATGACTAGGAGAGTAATTATCTCTGGTTTCATTTGAACTTAATAGCAGCCCAGAGCAGCAAGCATTTCCTTATTCATCCCACTGTCAGCCAAGCTGCGGCATCATTTGCTTGTTTATTTAATAAATGGACCATTTTGGGTGGCCCAGAGTGGCTGACAAAGAGTTGTGTATTGCTGCAGAGCGTTAAATGAACCCACACTGAAATACAGAAGTGCTAAAACTCTAGAAGAGCAGCAAATAAACTCCAGTTTGGCATTAAAACTGTGTGGCTCCAACTGGGGAGTTGGAGTCATGGAATTGGAAGCAATTTTGGGTGGCACGGGAGTCAGTATCAGCAGAAAGGTACTGATGTTGGACTTCAAAATAAACACTTATAACAAAGTATGGTAAATAAATAATTTTATACTTATATTTTATACTTAAATATATTCTGTGTTCTATCAGTCTAAGTAGTCTGATGATTTAGGTGGAGGAGACAAAATGCCTTGTGCTACCATTCTGTTCTTATTCTGTGTCTTAAAGTCATTTTCAACTTTGACTTATGGCAACCCCAAGGTGAAATTCTCCTGGGGTTTTCTTAGCAAGATTGTTCAGCAGGTGTTTGCAACTGCTTTCCCCTGAGGCTGAGAGCATGTCACTTGCCCAAGGCCATCCAGTGGGTTTCAAGGCAAAGCTGGGAATAAAACCCTGGTCTCCAGAGTCGTAGTACAACACTCAAGCTACTATGCCATGCTGGCTCCCTGCTACTAGTTTACTGTAGTACATTTGTTATTACTAGTGAATATACATTTGCCATTTGTGAAGCCACTGTGGTAGGAAGTCGAAGGTCTAGCAGATTGACTCCACAGCCCCAGCTTCAACAGAGCAAATGCTAAGATAAATGTTAACCACCATCTTCACTTGATGTTTAGTGCTCATAAATGTAGGAGCTGGGTTTATGGGTCTCTGGACCATCCTCCCGAATACGGTGCCAGCACTGAAAAAGCCCTGCCTTTGGTCACCACCCATCTATATGCAGCAGGAGATCTTCCAAAAACTCCTTTTAGGTTGAGGGTGGTATACTGTTTTCTTCCTTGAACTGTGAGAGGAATCGCTCTTATTTCCTTTAGAGGAGAGAAAAAATGACCAGACCAAGGTCAAGAAGTAAGTCCAGAGCTGAGCAGAGGTTTCTCAGAGAAGTATCATGGAAGATGCAGGTTTCCTAATCAGAGGAATGGCTTGAAAGCCCATGCATACAAACATTGGGCAAAGGAGCCATTTTGTACTCCATTAGCCCAAAATGCAGCTTTTCCCCTTTGAATCCCATATTTTGGCACGTCAGGAAAGCTGACTTCCTCTGTGCTTTATATGCCATCTGCCACTCAGATTGGTTGTGAAGCAACACAGAAAAGTGTGCCCACAAAATTCCTTGTTTGGGCAAATAAATTTAACAACAGGGGCTGTGAGCCAAAGAAAATCATAATAAATAGCTTTTTATTATGTCACCATAGGAAAACCATTAAAAAGATTCAGGGCAATATAAACAGGAATTTTCTATAAAGAATGCACTCAATTAAATAGATTTCTAAATGGCTCTCACCTATGCCTATAAAGTTTGTGAAATAAACAAGGGAAATCTATATAGTGAGAGGGTTGTCGTTAAGAAACTCATGATGAAAAAGAGTTAGTTTCTTATTCAAAATAAATGAGATCCTCATCTAATTCTGTCACTGGGCTACACCCATTTGCATTAAAAATTTTACAATCTTTCAGTGGATCTTTAAACATAGATGTTGAATTAATCAATCCACCATTGATGCATTTGTGCAAAAAATGTTCAAGCCAAATGTTTGCAAAGAAGGAAGATGTAACTGGAATTCAATTAGAATTATTTCCCTGGAAAATTCTGTATTGGCAGTATTAAAATCAGAGGAAATTACCACGTCTTTTGATACATGCTTAGTATCAGAAGTGTTAGTGTTAGACGCTATGACTTCAAATGTTGTAAAAACATACTTCCTAACAGAAAAATAAACGTCTCAGACAGTCCCATATCCAAAATGTGTTTCATGCATTAATGTTAAATGCATGCATTTTACATATTATATATTTTATGTTTATATTTTATGTATACCAATTGTTTATTTAGAAACAGAATTTGACCCAACGTACAACTAGTCATCAAAACAGAATGGGCTCAATTCAGCCCAGGTTAAACTTTAAAATTCCAATTAATTTATATGTCAAAGTTGAGCATTTGCTTATTTCTACTTCTAGATATTCCTGTCCAACAGGAGCATGAGAAGATCTTATGGACTGAAATCAATGTAATTCCTAGAATTCTGGGGAAATTGCAAATTGACATTCTGTTATTGGGAATTCTTTTGCTTCAGCCAGGAATAATATAATTACTGGCTTAGCAACTACACAAAGCACTGGCTACCAAATTCTGTCACTGGGCCAGAGGAAGTATTTACAGTAAGGCATAAGCCAGCACTGTGGGCCTCTGTGGCCCTAAAGATGCTCTAGGATGCCAGGGTGGCCTACAATGGGCAGGTGTGTCCTGAAACATCTGGATGACCACAGCTTCTCCAGCTGTGATTTAAGCTTCTGCCAAACCAACCTAAGGAGGACTGAGCCTCAGCCTTACAGACCCAACAGCAAGCCTCTGAAGACATGACATGTGTGCACTGGAGAGGGGATTAGAAAAGATAAAACACAGCTTTCAACCTTAAGAATTGAAGTATATACCTAGAGGTTACATTTTAAAAGAATGTAAAGGGAAACTGTTTCAATTATTATAAAATATTTATTAAAATAAAGCACATCTTCTCCCAGCACAAAATGATGCTACATAATAGTACGTTTACAGAGTAACATTAACTGTTAACACTGTGTAAGATCAAAGTGCAGTGATAGATAAAGTCCTTGGCTCATTTTTCATAAAGTGTTTTAAAGTATCAGGTTAACACGTACAGATATTTATAGTTACATAGTTGTTTGAGACTTTGCAAGATCTATTCAAATGAATCCAAACCAACCTGGGAGCCCCTGACATATGGAAAAAATAAAGCTGCACTTAAGTCCTGTCTACAAGAATAAAACTAGCCAGATTAAGAAGATGCACACTTGGGCATTTTGGTTCAGTTGGGCTCCACAGATTCCAAGCAAGTACCGTCATAGTTAATTCCATGAGCCTTCACTGACTCGGCTGGGTAAATATTGCTTTGGGTATCCCAGGCACAACACACAATGATTTAGGGCCAGGGCTTGGTATGGTGTGGAAATTAACAGAAAAATGCATTTGGCACTTTCCCCCATCCTCAGACTCTTTTCTGACCCCATTTTGGCTTCTGCTCCTCTTCCTGACATAAAGGTCTTCTCCTGCCACCAACTCTTCGTAATTGTCCCGCTTCTCCAGATATTTAAACATGCCCCTTGGACTGTCTCTTCCTCTTGTCTTTCTCTATAACAAGAATTTTTCCTCCTCAAGTGGTTTTACATAAGCTTTTGCCCCTCTCCACCTAACTGTTCCACAAATTATAAAGTCATTATCAACTGAAGCCTTTCCAGGAACAGGGAGAAGTGACTTTGGCTTTGACTGCAATGAACACAGACAGGCTATTCCTCCTTCCAGCCCATTCTTGTTTGTGCTGACCAGTGGCAGCTTTCTGGGATTTCCGGCAGAGAAAGGCATTTCCCAGCTTTTGTTCATGAACATGAAGTTAGATATCAGACAAACACCTTAGGGACCTGACTGCTTAGAAACATACCCATACACATACAACATCAACGCAGGAAGGATAAGATGTTATCTAGCATCAGCTATGTACAAAGAAGGTAAGAAGTCTCTCTGCAAGTAAACATATTTTATTTATTAATCTCCTAATAGTTATTATTATTTTGTTTATTAATCCCTTAACATTAACTCAACGTGAACATTTTCAAAACCAGAGACCAAATTTATATTTTTATCTGTTCAAAAGCTGTATAGATTCTGCCTAGCTAAACAGGAGTGGTGCTTCCCCAAGAGATTCACAGAAAATTCTCACTGCCCAAATGTTCCCATTAAGATTTATGGTTAGAGTTTAATCTCCCTCTCATGCCCTTTGAAAATTCCAGGTTACATAATCTACATAAACCTTCAGTAAAATTGTCATTGCACTGAGTTGTTTTACAGGTACTGTATTTCCTGACAGTTTTACAGCAACTCCACCATAAGGACCTAACTAATAGTTTTGGGGATATATTGCAGAGGCCTTGGGATTTGAATTAGCAGCTAGTGCAGTTAGGGGGGTGGAGCGTCATCTTATGAGTAACCAGCACTCACAAGAGATGCTTCTATTACAATGGAGTCCAGCAACACAACCCTTTGGGCATTTGTAATGGTCCGGTTTTATGCCACAGGTCAGAGATTCAGCCAAAACTTGTGCACTGAGCCCACTTGTTGATTTCTTTTTCAGTTGCTTAATTCCATGTTCATGAATTTCTGCTGACCAAAAATATATGCAGTTCTGCACAGAATGCAATGCCTTGAGTTCTGGTAAACAGGATTACTTCAGTGTTGCTCCTTTTTGCAGATGGATTTTCAGTTAACTGCTGTGGTGCAAGCCTTCTTACATATTCTGCACAGGGGTTTTCAAGGCAGCTCCAGGCATCAAGACTCCTTCTGGCCAGGCACAGGGTGGATCTACTGAATGGTTCAGAGGAGATCTCTTGGCATTGGTGCATCCATGTTATTCCTCTCCATATGCAAAGGATACAGCATCTTATTTTTGTCCCAGGTGGTCACCATTTATCATCTTCCAATGAATCTGAGACTAAGTGTGGAGAACAGCTCATGGCCCATGACCTAGAGACAGTTTAATTCAGTTGGTTAGGGGAATGTCACTCTAAATCTAGACTCTGCAAATAAAATCTTTACCTAGGAATCCATGATTTCCCTTCTCTCTCTCTCTTTAAAAAAAACCTTCTTCTCAGGCTCATTCTGTAAATCCTTACCTATCAACCAGCCTTGTTTTACAATGCTTCTATTTTCCAAATGGGTGAAAAAAATATGATTTACTGAGGAGGGAGAACCAAACACTGTTCTCTATAATCTGCAGATGGCTGACTTTCCTCACTTGATTCTTAAAAGGCTATTTGACGCCACACAATTGCTAAAACTAAATAAAATACTTTTGTCACTGATATTCTAGTTTACTGCTATGAATTCTGCATGGACGTGTGACAGCAGATCTAGATAAACACACTTTCCAGGGAACATAAAGGATGGTTTGTCCATGGCTATTGCTGTGATCTGGTAGGGACACCCCTGCCAAACCCCAAGAGACTCTATCTCAGCTCTAAGGCTATGTTTCCCCTTATAAACTCCCTTTGTCTCCCTGCTTGACCTTTCTAAGAGAAGTACCAAGACAGTTGACCTCCAAGAAAGTCTGTTTTCTTATCATCAGGATGCACAGCTTTTAAAGAGCTGGTTTCTATATGCAGGCTCTGCAGAAAAGGTTACTTAACTTGGAGGTAATTCCACTGACTTCCACATGTATGTGCAAACCAGGCAAAGTGTACTATGAAAGTGAAACATGTGGGCATAAATATGGTTGTAGAAGAACACAGTGTATGTGTCCTCCTCACCATAAGTGCCCAATCTATATGTTAGGTCTTTTGTATGATTTGCCCTCAAGTGCAATCTTTTTCTTTGACAAATATCCAATATGGGAGCCTCATTCCAGACAGAGAAGACCCAAATCCAGCATGCTGTTCACAGCAGCCTCAGGATGTCCAGCCCTGCTCCACAGCCTTCTCCAGCACTGAAAACTGCCCCAGAGCATTTCCCACCCCTCAGGAGCAGATTTTTAGGGGTTTTAGGATGCTGCAAAAAGGAAAGAGGATCATGCCCCTGCCACTTCCACATATGTATTCAGTGTTGGCTAATGGCTCAGAAAACTATCTTGGCTCTAGAAAGCACCACACCATCTTTTTTCACATTCATGTGAAAACATGACAGAAAAGGTGAAGCGAAGCAATTGCATGGAATATCAACCTCACTGCTGTGAATACAAGAGATGAATGGAGCATCAATGAGATTATTCTGAAAGTCAAAAATGACATATCTTTGGGCGTTTGGATAAAGGTACTACTTTGAATTTCTGTTTGCTAGGTTTCTGAGACCTCTTTCATCATCCATCCATGTCTTATTATTCATACATTGCAGATTGCAAAAATAATTATCACAGTCAGTCAAAATATTTTTATTCCAATATAATTTCATATATACGCGCAATCATTCCTGCTAACGCTGGCAGAGTCTGGAGCTGACTGACTCCTTTCTAGTTCTATGTTATTTTTATTCCTTCATTTTGGAATGTAACTGTCTCTCAATCTCACCTGTCAAAAGCCCTCAGAGATTTTACACATAAACTCATTCCTATAACTGGTTTTTCAGGTTTGTCCTTTGGTTCTTCTTACCTATGTATTACACATTTACAACACTGTACAAACATTAATTTTACACAACTGCTTGGCATAAACATAAGATTTTTACAAATTGTACGTTGCTCAAGGTTGTTAAAAGGTTGTGTTGTTGTGTGCCTTCAAGTTGTTTCCAGTTTATGGCAACTCTAAGATAAATCTAACACGAGGTTTTCTTGGCAATATTTGTTCAGAGAAGGTTTGCGATTGCCTTCCTCTGGGGCTGAAAGAGCAAGTGACTTGACCAAGGTTGCCCAGTGGGTTTTCTTGGCTGAGTGGGATTCAAACCCTAGTCATAGTCCATAGTCAGAGTCCAGCATTCAAACCATTATACCACACTGGTTCTGTTAAACTATGAGTACCAAACCCAAGGACGATATGTTAGGCTATCAGTTACCTTTTAACCCTAGTTGCTATACTAGAAAGTGAAGTCTTTAAAAGTATCAAAAGCAACAATAAAAAGGCTTTAAAAATCGGCAACTGTATGCACAAGGTTACTAACACCACTGGACAAAATTTCACTGGTGACCAGGATCCTTGCAACCCTCACTTAGTATTTCAGGATTTATTTTGAGGCTCTATACCAGGGGTAGGCAACCATTTTGAGCCGGGGGCCGGGTTGCTGTCCCTCAGACAACTGGGGGGCTGAAGTCAAAAAATAAATAATTAAATAATTTTAAATAAATAAATAAATAAACTGGGACAAATGTAGGACAAACATTTCAAATGGAGGATACTTTTTTAAAAATATGGAGGACACACTAAAAAATTTGCTGATTTTTAAAAAAATGTTAATATAAATGCATGTTTCGGAGGCTTCTATAGACAATTGCCCCCCTTGCCCGCCGCTTGCTCCCCTTGCCTGCCCCTTGCCCCCCCTTGCCTGCCTCCTCCTGATAGGCCAAAGGCTCCGGCGGCAATCGGCGGCAGGACCGGGCTGAGGCCAGTCCGAAGGCCTTGCTGGGCCGCATCCGGCCCGCGGGTCACAGGTTGCCTACCCCTGCTCTATACTTTATATGAGTTCAACTTTTATCAATGTAAGATAATAATGCACAGCCGGTGATTATTTCCATTTTAATTCTAAAACCAACTGTACTATGAAAATACTAAGACAAGACAAGATCGCAGGAAGCCTGGTGAATTCACACTGGCATCTGTTGCCAGTGAAATAAGTTGAACTTGCCTTCTCAATCTGCATGGTTTGAGGCTCCGCAGGCATCCCACAGGCTTTCCATGTACCTTCACTGCCAAGGTCATGTCTAGGGTGACCCACAGAAGTATATAATTGCTGGTTTGAGACCAAGAGTGTCTTTAGATGTGAATCCAGTGGATCTCACCAGCCTTTTAAGTACCTGAATTCTCATTCATTAATAAATCTCTTAATTTTGAAGCAGCGATACAACCTCACTTCAGACTACTCACCATACCATAACCTGGAGAATAGTAAGCATTATTATTATTATTATTAGTAGTAGTAGTAGTAGATTCCTGAATCTTCGTTTGCAAAGCAAAGCCAGAGAGTAGTAGTAGTAAGCAAGCTGCCAATATTCATTCTCTTCCCTTCTCCAAATGAATTTCTTGGTTAGTGCTAATATCTTTGTCTCCTGTTTAGCACTAAGCACAGTTTGCTATATCTTTCTCAACAATCAGTACTTTTGAATTACAAATCAAAGTTTTACTGGAGGACAGGATGCCTACATACCATGTTGAAGTTAACTCATTTGTCCTGAATCATCCCTCTTTCTTTGATTTTATTCTGAGGCCTGAACCTCCAAATTATTTTTTAAAGTAGGAGCAATCATCAATGTTGACTTTTAAATCTAATCCACTTAGTACTTTGGATGGGGGGGCAGGAGGGAAGAGAGAATGACCGACTAGATTACATGGGCTATATTTCTTATTTAAACCCCCACCAATGCATTGGTCCTTTTCCCCCCTTGCTTTGAACCATAAGGTACAGAGGTCAGTTTGCACCTTTCAAACAGCTATGCCAATTCAGAGAAACTGGATATAGTAAAATTTCTGGCACACAATGTAAAAGGTACATTTTCTGTGGAAACGAGTATACAAAATGGGGGGGGGGGGGGGGACAGAAAGAAACGTCTAGAACAGGAAACAAATGGAGGCAGAAAAAGCCAAGTTGCTTATGTCACAGCATGGACACACCACAGATAACAGGCTTGCGAAAAGGACATGCTGCCCTTCTTTTCCCACACCACCATAAGACTTTTGAAAGTCTTAATTCCACTTTCATTTACCAAGAAGTTTTTGGTGCCATATCAGGGAATCCACCTTATGGTCTGGCTACCAAACTGATCAAAAATGACAGTAATATACACACAAACCTCAGACTGGGGACAGCATTAATTTTGCTGAGCTCTGTAGGTATGTCATAGACTTTCTGTCACATTTCCCAGCACAAGTCTTGCAATTCAGAATGTTAATTCTTTTAACAACATCTTCAAGATGTCTTTAATGTCTTTTAACTATGTGTTTCCTGACTCTGCTTTAAGAGAATTTTAGCATCAGGATCCTTTCTTATACCGAGTAAATATGCGAACGCATGCACGCACAGACATAGACATACCTCCTCCACCATGTGTTTGACTTTCTTCTGTTGGCAAAGAACCATATCATCTAGGTGTTTGATTCGTTCTCGCAGACCAGCTGTAACTTCCTCCAACTTGTGTGACCTGGCACAAAATGATGACAACACTACATTAATGCTTCTGCAGTCAATTATGTGAAAATAATTCCCTCTCCAAACAGCATAATTGCTGATGACAAAACAAATTGCATATAAATCAGAAGTACAGATATATCTATATCTATATATTCAATACATAACTGCCTTCAGGAAGCCAGCTGCCACCTGCCACAGTTTATATACATCTTCTTGAAAGGAAAATTCCCTTCAAAATAACAAATTAAATTCTTTTAGAGTAGGGATGAGTAAACTGCAGCCCACTAGCCGCATGCAGCTTTTGGACCCCAGTTTTGTGGCAATTTTTGTCTTAACATCATGCAGAGAGCCCCCTAATCATGTGAAAATATGCAAAAATACCCTGATCCCATGGGCACCTCAGAATCCCATACTATACCCCAATACCAGCATTTTCCTATGCAAACCCTGTCAGTGACACAATATCACTTTCTGTTATCATTTTGTGAGAGGCGACAGAGGAAAATAGAGGTATCTAGGTTTCCTGTCAGGGATGGGGAGAGTATGGCACACAGATGCAGGAGAGGGGGGGACTCTCCCCTACAAAGTTCCCCACACCTGTTTTAATGTATAGATCCTTTATGCCTGGCCATGAGGTTTTAAGTTGGATCTATAAACAATCCCATCTGTGTGGTCTTCTAATGACATTTCCCCACTTTTGAGTGAAAGCTGAAAAGTTTTTATTAAATTTGTTATTTGTATTATTTAATGGCAACTGCATTAGTTTTGTCCCCATATTTTTGCAAGTCAGAACTAACAGAGTAAGTTTTTGGGGGGCATGTAAACTAGCCCCTCCCTTAAAAGCTAATGTGTGTGCTCTCTGCTTATACAATGGTCAGCTATCCAAATCAAATGATCCCTAAGAGATGGGAGTTTTTAAAAAATGCATTCCACCTGAATGATTCTCTTAACACAATTGTGATCCAATTTAATTATCAATAAGAATCAACTAAAATTTATTAGTATTCAAGAATCCTAGAAGAATTCAGGACCTCACCTCTGTCTGCCTGACTGGCTGTGAAGGTTTGCTCCATGTAGTTGTAATTCATACTCTATTAGTTGTTTCTGCAGGTGATGGCGTTCCTAAATGGGAAAACATATAAATGCACTGTTATAGTTTAGCTACAAAATACACATTTAAATTAGAATGTACAGTACATGCTAATTGTAGAAGCCCAAACATTCAGACCCAAAGAACAAAGTTTCTGGGGGCCCAGCTGAAAGTTTGTGGTGTAATGGTTTGTACGCTGGACTAGAGCTCTTCCAAGGGACCTCTGAATTGTATTTCTGTCCTTGAAATTTTATTATCCTCTGTGAGGCCAAGAGTCATAATTTTCAAAACACACTTACATATACCATCGATTTATATTAAGGAGTTGCAGTCACGTGGATATTATTTGTCCTTATGGTCACGCGGGCACTTACTAATCTCCTCTTTCGCTGAAGAAAATTACCATGCTTGTGTTAACTACCACTATAAGGATTCCGATATTAATTAAAGTCCTTGCTGATGATCTTGGGATTACAAAACTAATCTTCAAACAAAAAGGAAATCTAATACACACAAGAGAGTCTTGCTTGGGCAATATTTCCTGTAGTACAGCAGCAGCTGCAGGTTGCATCTCAGTCAAGTGGGTAAAATGCAATGGGTTGAAAGTGTCTAGGGAGGCCTCCCACCCATCCCCATGCCTAAGAATTCCATTCACCACTTTAGGGGGCTTCACCAATAGCCTTCCTGAAGGGGTATACCTGGGCTCATGTTTGCAGGTAGAGAGTTGCTCTAGCAAGTTTTCCGGAACCTTTCTCTCCTTGGAAGATGTTTGCTATGACTTGTTCATTTTGATGTGGAATTCTTATCATGTATTGATATGTTTTTGTTCTAAGTCTTGAGCATATGTTATACTGAAAAGTGTGATATCAATTAATAAACCAAACTAAAAAAACATGGCAATAAGAGAAAATAAGCAAGCCTTGGAGAGTAAGCTTATTTGGCCTGGGAAAAGGGTGAGATAGGGTGGGGGGTGTTGGTGGATGCCAATTACCAGAAGAAGACTTTTTTAGACATGGGAGGACATATGTTTATTTGACAATCTGGTAGAGATTAAATTCAAGGCAAAACCCCTGTTCATTACAATAAGAAACAGTCATCCCCATGAAACTGGCATGACTGATTTTTACCTGGAGGCAAAGTCCATGAAAAGAAAGGGCAGGGCAGGGCAGGGCTGGAGATACAAGGATGAGGGGGGAAGAGAGAGAAGCTGCCACAACTTGTTCAGCAACACTACTCTTCACATGAGAAATGTGGGCTGTAAGTTTGTTGTTCTTATGCACTTAAAATACACATATAAAAACCTAATCTATGGCATAGCTGAGCAGTCTGGATATTCAACCATCTCAATATATTGAGATGGTTGCCTTGTAGCAGCAGAAGTAAATGGAGCTGAGTGCCATTTTTGGAGAAAAGGCAGGATATGAATAAAGTGACTGATTGACAGAATTTAACTTCAGTCCCTGTAACCAGTCAGAGGACTAACTACCACCAGGAGGGTGTCCCCATTCTCTTCCAGGAGGAACACCACAGAAAGGGAAGACCAGTCTGGTCTCAACCATTACCAGAGAGCAGACAAGTGTAGGAAACATCCTCCTCCTCTTCCTCAGGAAAAAGACAACAACTCTTAGCTGCCATTTGCCCTGAAACAGTTGGTTGCAAGGGGGCAACAAAGTCTTTGGCCTCCACCACAGGCCGCTTCCAAGGACACAATTACCTCTTCCATGCACTGAATAAACCGATCCAACTCCCCTATTCTTCTGTCTTTTTCCTGTAAACTGATTTCTGAAAGTTTCATCCTCTTGTTTGCATCTTCAATAGCTGTGAGCAGTCTATTTGTTTCAGCCTAAGAAGAATTTTTAAAGTAAAACTATTAGGTTATAGCAACACATTGGGAAGGTATCTGATTAATCTTTCTGGAGGAAGCCTCCCACCCTCAGTGGGAAACAGACATTATGTGTCTGCAGAAATAGAGAGTCCTCTTTCTCTCATGGTGCCCAAATATTAAAATACCCTCCCAAAGGAGATAAGATGGCGCCAACTTTCCTTTCTTTTTGGCGACAAATCAAAACATTTCATCTTCCCTAGGAAGGGTAATATTTTTAATGATTGAATCGTTTGTTTGTTATATAGATTATTTCCCTCTCTTTCTTTAATGTTATTATTACTATTTGTTTTGTTTATTTAAATAGTGTTATGTATATGCTTGTCCCCCTCCCCAACCGGGATTCTTTCTAATAAGGGGCATTTTATATATTGTCTAAATAAACAAGCAAGCAGAGCCCACCAGCTTCCCAAGTCTCCTCTCCCAAAGCTGATCTACCCCGCCTCCTAAAGGAAAACTCAAGATCCCTCAGACTCAAAGGAGGCACAAATGCAGTTTCCTACATACAATTAGAGTTTCTTTTTCAAGTTTATGCTTCTTCTCTTCTTCCTGGAGCTTTTCCTCATATTGACTATACAGTTTTCTGGTCATCTCTCTCATGACTTCTGCATTTGCTTCTTGCGAGCATTCCACCTACAGAAAGAATTAGGGATATCTTTCACAGTTGAGCAAAACAAAGGCAAGACAGAAAGGGCAAGAAATATTTTTAAATACCTGCAAACGAAGAAAACAAGGGGCACACGACCAGGACTGGTTTAAAATTTTTATGCCTGAGGCTGAAAATCCAAATGGATTTTTCACTTCCACTGATCAACCTGGAGCCAAAGCTGAATCCACCAGGGAGTCTCCCATGCAAGTCACCTCAGAATGAAAGAGATCCACTCACGAGCACTACTACTTTTGCACAGCTCACAGCCATTTAAATACAGATTGCGAAGGACAAGACCCTGGTAGGTTCTGGATAATGCTTCATGATGATATGTGGAAGGAGAGTATCACAGTGAGTTGCAAACCAGGAAGGTAATGGCTCCCCAACAAACAGGTGCAGACTGCTTGCTTTTAAAGAAAAAGGAAAACAACTAGGCTTTCAACCTACTCTTTGGCAACCTACACAACTGTTCCCCACCATTATGGCAAACAAAGGGCTGAATCCAATATTACAAGGAAAGCCACTCAAAACCTCTAATCCATTTGTTCCATTCTGTCTCATGAAAACACCTCCCTTTTTATTTTAAAACAAAGCAATTGTTTATGAACTTATTTCTGGACAGGGGAAAAGGAGCCAGAATGCATGGCCTCTTACACAGGATAACCCAAAACACTGTAGGAGAAGGAGCTTCTTTTAATCTTCCCTGAAGTTAAGTATTCCCTCTAGACATGGGCTCCTCTGATGGAGTGCACAGTGCAGAGAGAAACCCTACATATGCAAAGGGAATTGCTGGATCAAGACTTTTGTATAGAGGGAAAAGCAAAACCTGTTTGTTGCAATTCAATATTCTCCTACTTTTTCAGATGACAATGTGGACCAGATAATATGAAGCATTATTGCAAAACAAAAATTCTTCAAACACATCCCTTACCTGTAAAAAAAACTTGCTTTGTCAACTAAGCTGCTAGAAAGAAACTGAATGCAAATTTGAAAGGGGAAAAACCCACTCCAGAGTGCTAATCCAAGCTTCCTAAAATGTCACCTCCTACTCCTTGACACAGTTGGCTTGATACTACCAACAAAAACAAGGTGTGGGGAAATGGGCAAGGTTGAAAGTAGGGCTTGCCTCATAAATCCATCCTGGCTTCTGTGTCAATAAAGGCATAATGATCTCGCATTCCACAGATTCTGTCACAGATGCTCTCCAATTGGTCAGTGTTTGGGAAGGGTCAAAGAGTTCCATTCTTCATTTTGGAAGGTGCTGTGATTTCCTTTTCCAAGGAAAAAGATTACTCTCCGCCACCCATTTGCCACTGCTGTGCCTTAGCTCACCTTGAGTTTGAGCAACTCATTTTCAACTTTAGCAGTCTCCAGCTGTTTTTGTTTTTCCTTTAGCTTTTCCATAGACTGTTCATGTGTTTGCTTCAGACTTTTTATCTGATCTCTTATGACTGTATTCTCCAAAGTAACATCAACCAAGGTTTTCTGTAAACACATATGCCATGAAATGAAATATTAAATTAGTTCACAACTGACTAAAAACCTGAAGAGGCAAGGAGAAGACTGTTATTATCCAACACCATTTTAAGGTACTTTTTGGTATGGACCATAAAGATTGGGGTTTTCCTCCTAGTCAACACACACTGAACAAACCACAAACATTACACTTGCCCAAAATCTGTTGCATGAGGCAGCCTTATCAAGTATAGCAGACTATTCCAAGAACTCAGTTATGCATTAAATTCCTTAAGAGTATAATTGAAGAACATGAAAAATAGTTGTGGTGTAACTCTGTCCAGAAATAAGGCTAAATTAATTCTGGATTATGATGAAACAGCAGGCCAGGAAACACAAAAGTTTGGCTTTAAGGCAAAAAATAAGGATGCCAACACAATGCATTAAAAATTAAGGGATGCTTGTAGAAAACTATAGCTGGATTTCCTGTTGTAACCATTGATAAATATGTATTAAATGTGCAATGACCTCTTGGTGAGCTTCTAAATGTCTGGACTATTGGCAGACGTTTGAGCCAATTCTCCAGTGAACTGTATGAAGTACTGTAAATAAAAATAAACCAATTCTTAGTGCCACGTTCTTTTTTCCTGACCACAGCCTCATACAAAGAAAACATTTAACCTGATGCTAAAATCATTGACTTCAAAGGTCACAATTCCTTTCTCCTCCTGGTCACTGGATATTTGAAGGAGCAGACTCATGGCTCCCAACGTTTACCTAATTGTCACTGAGTCCAACCCATACTTTAAACAAATGGCGCAAGAGCAAGTGATGTTTGCCAACACTATCAAGTGTCTATGGCAACAACACTATCAGCAATTTACCTGCAACTCAATGGAGGCTGACGTTAAGGAGCTATTCATTTCACTGAAGCTATCCAGAGCTGCAGAGTGTGTTTGTAGGTTGTTTTCCAGTGATCCTTGCTGAGCATTTGATACCTGGAAAATATAAACAAGATTTCCACCAATTCAGTGTAGGGGAACAAGAACCACAAACCTAGCAAGAGTTTGCCTTGTTTCCAAGGTACAGGCAGTGATGGAAGCATACTGCAGGAAAAATGGGCAAGCCTGAAGCAGAGAGGCCACATTACTTGCCACTGTGCAGAGCTCTGTGAGAGCACATAAAGCAGAATTCATCCCTGTTTTACCACTCAGCCCCCTCTAAAATGCCCCTCAGCCACTTTCTTTAAAGAACAGCCACAAAGGTTCAAAGGCTATACCCACCACAGCTATTTTTCTAATCAGTCTCATGGCAACAGGCTTCTGACCCTGCCCATCCACTGTGTGGCCGTTGCTGTTCTTATAATATTTATTTATATCCCACCTTTTCCACAAAGTGGCTTACAAAAATTAAAACAGATAACAGCTAAAAATGTACTGATGATCATATTTGTAAATATTCATTTATTTATTCCAGTTTTAAAACCACCCGTAAACCAAAGTTCATGAGGGTACAGTCTGTAAAGATGCCCTGTACTTTAACATGGTTAAAATACTGATCTCAAAATGCATTGGGCTTCCAATATAGAATGCCTTCTAAGACTAGAGAGAGCAGTACAAAAGCATTAAGCCACAAACAAAAAATACATTACACTGGCCATGCATTCAGAGATTAGCCAAATGTTTGTTAGGAAGAGAATAGATCAGGAACGCCGGTGACTAGGTTTCTGTTCTGAAGGGGGGAAATATGAGCTGAATCAAAACAATTAAACAGAATAAAAGAAAATGCAACAGCAGCAGAATGTAAAAGAGGAATATAGCAGAATGAGCAGCATATATAATTATGAATCACAAAAAATAAAATCAAAAATTAAAAAGCCACAGTCATGCAAATGATTTCAATTAAGGCAAAAGGTCTAGACTTGCTAACAACAAATGGAGATCCCTTTCTAGATAAAAGTCCCATGTGCTGGAGACCAGTTCCTGTAAATATCTATTACTGAATTACTCCATCACATGTTTCCTAACCAGCGCTAAAACTAGGCCAGCACGTGCCAAGTGGGTGTTACTCCTTGAGGCGTACTTCTGAGACATGTGCAGGATGCAGGACATAGAGCCAAAGCACCCAGGACAGATTTTAAGGATGAACAAGAGGAAGGAGATAAAAGAAGAGAGAGTGACCAGGGCAGGAACATGTAGATAATTCAACCATGTTTCCAGACTAAGCTGATACAGGTGAAGGAAGAAATGTGGGTGGCCAAACAAAACAGTGGTACCTTACGCAGAGGAATGTCAAGTACAGAAATGTCATCCCTGTCTTGTGAGACTTGATTTGCATTTCACAAACAGAACCATAATTGAGTATCAGGCAAATATTATGTGCAACAAGGACAGATGTAAAACCTTCCTCAACAGCACCAGCATCAGCATAATTTGGAAGAAGAGTATCTTGTATGTGGGGGAGGGAGGTCATTGCTTCTATCCTCTTTAAAGTATGCAGGTACTTACTGTCAGTTCACTTGTAAGTTCTTGGATCTTGCGTTTCATTTCATCATACTCGCCATACATTTTCTTCCTTACTTTTTCCAAAGTTAATTTTACCTGGGGGGGGGAAGTGTAGTATTTAATCTCTGTATAGGTACTTAGATTTTATTTTTTCAAAGTACATAAATACTCAGGAATTTACCATGATTACAGCCAAATCATTTAGTTTATTGTAATAAAATACAGGAGTGATTTGCAATAGTTCATACACCTCACTATTGACTGTAACAGAAAATCAATGAATGGCTGTGGCATTTTGCTTTTAGACAGAACTAGATGGGATTCATTCTTAATTCTACCTTTTAACACCTTTCTTACGGAAGAAATGGAAATTGCAGTGGATCCTTTGCTTCTACACCCAGATAAAACTAAGACGGTAGCAAAGAATAGTGTGCAGAAACATAACTCACATCTCTTATATATTTCATTTCTTCTCTCAGCTGGTGAGTTGACCATCCATAAACCACCATTTCTTTGTTATGATTGTCACTGGGTCTGTGCACCACACCATACACCACTCCGTGAGATAAGTTCCCAGCAGATAAGCCATTGGGAACATGGTAGACTTGCTAGATAGGAATAAAAGTTCATTTTATCAAAGTAAAGTATGGCAGATGTAGCAAAACCTCATTATATAACCAACATTTGCTTCTTGCCCCCAATCTCCCAATGCTGAAACCACATACGGTAAGATAACAAAAAGTACAATGCATTCTATACTCTCCTTGAATACACTTTAAGGCTTGGTATCATTTTTAAAGTAAATTAATGCTAACACAAGCATACTAGTTATTGTTGGTTGGGTGAACTTCAGAATATTTTAACAAACATGGAGTGGCTAACAGTTCATTAATACTAGCTGCTTCTCCTTGTCACTGTGAACTGAACAAAGAATAATCTATGCCTACTTATTGTAATCATTGAGTATTACGTCCAGGATGAAAAACAGTGCGATTTTGAACACCAGTTACTGCAGAACAACATTATGACCACAATTGCTGTTTGATGACTTTCATGTGGCTTCTCCCTGCAGGAAACAGTGTGCTGGTCTAGATAGGCCTTTTGGTCTCATCCCCTATGGATCTGCACATCCCCTTATCTGCATGGTTTCAACAGTTGCTTTCAGGATTCTATTTCCAGTGGAGCTGTTCAGGAAATCTCACAGATAATACAAACACCACTATGAAGGTTTAATCTGTGACTTCCTCTTTAAGCACTGCAGAATCCAGAGGGTGCAGTAAACTATTGTGGACAGCGTGGTAAGTGAGGAAATGACAAGCAAACTTGACTGAAACTGCAAATACACAACCCCATTATTTATTTGTAGAGGGCATTACAGAGTGTTTATTTGACAAGGTTTCCCATGACATTCTTGCAAACAAGCAATGTGACGAGACAAAGTAACTGTTACATGGATTGTAACTGGTTGACCGGCCGAATGCAAAGGGTGCTTAACAATGGCTCCTTTTCATCCTGGAGAGAAGTAACAGTGGGGTCCCACAGGCGCTGTCTGGGAGCCAGTGCTATTCAACATCTTTATCAATGACCTGGATGACAGAATTGGGAGCATACTTATCAGATTTGCAGATGACACCAAATTAGGAGAATAGCTAACCCAGAGGACAGGATCAAGATTCAAAATGACTGAAGACAGAAAGCTGGGCCAAAGCTAACAAATGAATTCAACACGGAGAATGTAAGGTTGCACTTAGGGCGGAAAATGAAATGCACAATAGAGGATTGGGGACACCTGGCTGAATGAAACTACGTGTGAAAGGGATCTAGGAGTCCAAGTAGACCACAAGTTGAACATGAGTGAACAGTGTGATGCGGCAGCTAAAAAGGCCAATGCAATTTTAGGGTGCATCAATAAAAGTATAGTGTCTAGATCAAGAGAAGTAATAGTGTCACTGTATTCTGCTTTGGTCAGGACCCACCTAGAATATTGTGTACAGTTCTGGGTGCCACAATTCAAACAGGACATTGAGAAACTGGAGCGTGTCCAAAGGAGGGTGACTAAAATGGTGAAGGGTCTGGAAATCATGTCCTATGAGGAACGACTTAGGGAGCTGGGGATGTTTAGCCTGGAGAAAAGAAGGTTAAGAAGTGATATGATAGCCCTGTTTAAATATTTGAAGGGATGTCATGTTGAGGAGGGAGCAAGCTTGTTTTCTGCTGCTCCAGAAAACAGGACCCGGAACAATGGATGCAAGCTACAGGAAAAGAGATTCCACCTCAACATTAGGAGGAACTTCCTGACAGTAAGGGCTGTTCGACAGTGGAATGCACTCCCTTGGAGAGTGATAGAGTCTCCTTCCTTGGAGGTCTTTAAACAGAGGCTGGATGGCCATCTGTCGGGGATGCTTTGATTTGGATTTCCTGCATGGCAGGGGGTTGGACTGGATGGCCCTAGTGGTCTCTTCCAACTCTACGATTCTATGATTCTATGATATTGTTCTATTGATTCCAGGGAATTTAATTTGACTTTGTTGCAAGATGTTATATATGCACATAAAGAGATGTTATGTACATTTGAAATAGCAATAAATGCCAAGTACTGCTCATCTGTCTGAATAGCTATGGATTTCTTCACTTTCCAGCTGCAACTGATTTTTATGAACAAAGGAGTGTTTTAGTATACAGCATAAAATGGCAAATGAAGAATGACAGCTTCTGTTGTAATACATACCAAGAGGCTTCCTGTAATTTAACTGAATTATGACATATATTGTTTTGTTTAAGACTGGGGGAATTGAACAGATTCAATATGAATTGGGTGTGGAACCAGATTGAAAAGCAGTTTTTCATTTCCTGGGTTAAATATTTCCTTTGTTGATTTTGTATCAACCACTCCCCTGTATGATCATTCGTACTTAAAGTGTCATTTCTCTGAAATTCCATAGTGCAAAGTAACTGCTTCAAGAGCAGGTACTTTTCTAAAGAATCCTAACAGTGTACAGAACAAGAAGTTCTGGAACCACATTCTTCTGTTATGATTTGATACTGCCTACTTCCACAAAACTAGATGGCAAATTTCACAAGGGAAACCCCCCAGATTTGCCAATGACAGCATTCTGCCATTTATCCTGTGGATGACTGAAAAACTTATGTACATGTACCTGGGAATCACATTGAGCTCAACAGGATTTGCTTCTGAGTAGTCATGCTTCATAGGTGTGCCATTCAAATCCCTACTCTGCCCAAAGAGGTTAAACCACCTTGCTCTTAGCTCTGGCTCTAATCATTTATGAGGAAGTTTACGTGACCCTGGTACAAATCCCTTGGGAAACCTCATTGTTTACTTCCTCCCACTGTGACAGCTGTTTTATCTATTCCTATTTTCTGCTTCCTGTGTTTAACCAATTACTGATCCTGCCCAGTCTTTTCAGAACTATACAAAGATATAGCTGGCATTTCAAGAATATGAGATAATGCTAGGATGCCCCTTTCTCAGGCTCCAAGTTGAGTCGATCAATCTTCACCTGCCAATTTTAATATCATGTTACTCCTCCTCATGTGAGGCACAGGAGGGGAAGATCCACATTCAGAATTAATACTTTTCTTTATCAGTCATAAACACACACACACACACCATCCCACATCCACTCACAAACTGCTCCTCAGTGCCATGTGCTGTAGCCTGGATAAACCAGAAAGGGTCTTGCTATTATATACAGAGATAATACCAATTGGGTATTAAAATTATTTTTCAAAGCAGCACTCAAAAAGTTAATGCTACACGCATATGTTTCTAATCTCTCATGTAATGCCCAGAAATCAATATTCATGTATTCTGTGGTTCACAATCTATTTTACCAGTAGTAAATTACTATACTTTATTGTTGTGTGCCCTAAAGCTGTTTCCAACTCATAGCAACCCTAGAGTGAAACTATCACAGGGTTTTCTTGGCCAGTTTCTTCAAAAACGGTTTACCATGGCCTCCTTCCAAAGCTGAGAGAGAGTGACTTGCCCAAGGTCCTTCAGTGGTCCTTCAATGAGCAAGTATTTCTGAACCTTGGTTTCCCTGAGTACCAGTCCAGCACTCAAACAACTACACCACCCTGGCTCTCTCGTTGTTGTATTTTTGAGACATCAATTTACTATTTATCTACACTTTAGAGAATGTGGGGCTCTCTGGGCCAAATCAGACATACATTTCATTCACACAGAACAAACTGCCTTCACTTCTTGCTTTTCCTCACCTATCACTAACTCTGAAAATCAGGCCAAGCTGGAGAGAACTTTGTTGTAGGAAAATGAGATGAGTGAGGAAGGAAGCGGGGCAGGACTTTGACCGCTGTTCCCACATGCTCCATTTTATGTCTTTTTCTATGTAAATATACAAATTTCTAGTCTCTGTGTGTGTAAGAGAGAGAATAACAGAGGTAATGGGATATTTTTACATATAACATGTATTTTATATGAAATTTAAAAATAAAGTTTTACATTTCATATAAAATGTAACATTGCATATTTGAACAATTCTATTACCATTCAAACTCCCCTCCTAACCGCCCACCACTTGAGATACACCTCTGTCCCCAGAGGTTTCACTCCTTGCTTCTGATGAAGTGGAAGTCTATGGCTGCTCTTTTTTATGTTGGTTTCAAAGGTGCTTCAGGAGTCCCTTATGTGAAACAGACTAACACAGCTATGTGTCTTTAAATAAAATAAGCATTGTTGTCCCATATTGCCTTGTTGGACCTAACCAGATTTTAAGAGACCTTTGTGTTTCCTTGGCTATAGCAAACAAAAAGTTCAGGAGATAAAACAGGGAAGTTTCTACAAAGCAGGAAAAAAGTTAGTTTTTCCCCCCACTCTGGCTGTTGTTGTGGCACAACGGTATGGACACACTGACAAGTCTAAAACTTTCCCCAGACTAGTAGCTTTTGTAAATTTATTTGCAAGGCTACCTCCTGGATGGCCCTTGTGGTCTCTTGCAACTCTATGATTCTACTACAGTGGCATCTCAGAAGCATGCCTTTACTCAGGAACCTGATGAGCCAATAGGGGCTGAAACACAATGCGCTTATTAAGCCTTAGCTGTTGGACAGGGCAAACCAGCTACTGCCACTGAAGCACCCGCCTGCCACCCCACCTTCAAAGAATGGAGCCCAGCCCCATTGGGAAAAGCACTTGGGCATTCAGCAGCCGGCAGCTATTTCCACATGACCTCCTGAAGTCATGGATGTGAGGATGACAGAGCTGTGAATGAGCTCACCTTGACACTGCCTCATAGTGCTGCCAGCCTTGCTTCACAACCAAGGACATTTCGTAGCAGGGGGTGCAGGGAGGAAAGGGGTCACATGTTCCTGGTTCACTTGGAAGCAACCCCATCCTCATCTAAAATTCTTTGATCCCAAACTAGAAGAGTGGACACTAGTCCCCAATTTATATTTAGGGGAGTGGGATTAATTTCCTTCACTCTTCTTTACTGTACTTTCCCAATTGCCTCCTCTACCATCCAGGCTGCTATTTGCACTTAATGGGAAAGCATGCAGGTAGCATACAGGCACCAGCAAATGTTCCCTCAAGGAGGAAACAGCAGCTGGAGAGGAGGACACAGCTTTGAATCAGGGAAGCAGCACAGGGGCAGGGCTACATATCACATCTAGTTGTGTCAAGGGAGTCAGAGGCTCTGACTAGAAACCTTTGCTATGAGTCAAGGGCATAGTAAATGAAATGCTGTTCAGGAGTCAGAGTTGTCAAATGACTGGAAGAAGTCTGAAAGAATAACAGAAGATGCAGTGCATCATTTGTCTCACAACACAACACAACATACTAGGGGCCAAACTACACATTATGTTATTCACACTTTTAAAATGTGCTTCAAACTATCTGCTTTTGTTCTGAAGCACACACAAGTAGGGGATTCCAAACTAGAACACACTCCCATTCAGGAACTGTCTGAAGGAAATTTACTTCTTCTTAGCTGTCATTTCTCCCCAAAGCTGTTGCCTTTAGTAAACGGTGCAGTAAGGGACAAAATGTGGATGGCTGCACTCGTAAATGTGTGTTTATAAAAGGAAACTGACACCGGGCCCTGATCCAAATTGGGAATACTTTCCAGATTGGTACCCAGTAGCTCCCCTTCCTTCGAAAGGAAACAGGACAGCTTTAGCATGCTTTGTGAAAAGGATGAATGACATAAGGCAGTGATGATGAACCTTTTAAAGGCCGAGTGCCCAAACTGCAACCCAAACCCCACTTATATACTGCAAAGTGTCGTGTCTGGCTTTCTAGTAACAAACTCTGGCAAACTTTGCGCTGGGATGATGGCACATGTGCCACAGAGAGGGCGCTGAATGCCACCTCTGGCATGTGTGCCATAGGTTCTCCATCACTGACATAAGGTGTAGTTCCCAGAAATGGAATAGAGACATCTTTCAAAAGGACCCTTGCAGAACCTAGGAAACTTAGTACAGATTTCTTGAACCTTTGCTTAATAAACCTGACAAAATTACCTGACTTTATTTTCACATGGTTGGAAAATTTCATCTAATATTTACTTCTTTTTACAGGGGCAAACAAATTATACTTAAGTTTTTGTTACTGGCTGTGGAGTCTGAGAACCCTCAAGAACTTACCTTTTTTGTGCTTTCAGTCTCACTTTTTTCTTCCTGGGAAACTGAGCCTTCTTCAGGGGGCAGGGTTAAGCGCAGGCGACAAACATTTGGCTAAAAGAAAGAAAAAAGTCTGCTCTCAGTATATTAATAACATTCCTTCCTTTGTGCAAAGGGTGAAAAGTTACTTTCTATTGAAGAGTTCCTCTAATCCAAAAGAAAGAAAAAACAGAAGCCAAGGGCAACTTTGTAATTAAATGTTGCTGAAAGACCAGGGAAAGGGCAGAGAGAGGAATGGCTAGAGAAACAGAGTAACAATTTTCTTTATCAGTTACACTTAGCAGAAATAGAATTACAGTATTTGTATAAACATATGGTTGTGGAGCAACAGGAATTTGGAATGTTATACATGCAAAGAGCGCAGTTGACAGTGGAAAAAGGAGATTTAATACTGGCATACCCCAGTTAACAAAGAAGCTTCTTTTTACCATGTCATTTTTTGCCTGCCCAGCCTCCCCTTTTCCTTCTTGTCCTCTGTCTGGCTGGACTTTTTAAAAGCACCATTATCATTTGGTAAATGGCGAAAGAGGGATGGAGAAACACAGACTTTTGATGCTGAGTTGCACCACCATGTCTGCAGTAAACAACACAATAAATCTTGGGTGCTATTCTGATCTAGCTGCTCCTTCTTCACCTGTTTCTGTGTGCAAGAGGCAAGTAACCAACCTCCAGAATCCCTTACTGAACATGCATGGATACAAAAACAGAGAAAAGGGGAGAGCAGCATGTGAAGGAAGTATTGCCCTGAAAGTATGGCCACCAAAATGGAATTCACAAGAAAGGAGGCTGGCAAAAGAAAATGTCGTCCCTGAGCACCTTTTGTAAGAAGCCAAGTGCTGTCTGGTGTGTGTGTGTGTGTGTGTGTGTGTGTGTGTGTGTATATATATTTTTACTCATCTGACCTGTTGTCTAATTTACATGTGCATATTGTTACTTCTGAATAAAACATTTGCTGAAACATGTTGAAATGTTCGTCTTCTTTAGTGGTGTAGAAAACTGTCCCCATTCTTTTCACGTTATTTCTGCCTCCAGTACCAAATTTTCTGCCAAAGAGGGAATGTCCAAGAATAAACTGACTTCATTAACGCCACCTGTGCCCAATTCGTATCCATAAAACTGCAAAGTAAGTGTGGGAAGCAAAAGCCTAATTCACTTGAACCTTTGTTCTCAGCCTCTCAGGTCTGTTTAATTTTTTAAAACCATTTTGAAACACCTAGTTTTATGTACATGTCTAAGGATAAAGTAAAATACAGTACTACTTTTTAATACAGAACTACCTTTGCTGCACAAACACAAGATTTACAACTTTCCTATCAATCACAGATGACAGAAAGTAATTTATTTTATTACTTTCTATCATCTGTGATTGATAGGAAAGTTGTAAGCTTCCTGGGTCTTAATATAAGGCAAGTGTTACTTGACTTAACATTTTACCTGCAAGAAACAAATGTTAAGCATATCTGCCAGTTCTATTGTGGTTGAATCTAGAAGGTCAAGCTAGTGTTTAAAAAACTATTTAAAGGAGAGTAACTGTTACAAACACTCCTTCTCTAGCTCTGCCAGTGTTTTAATGCAGCCTGAAAGAAGCAGTCAAGATCTTAATCTTAATTATGAGACATTTCAAAAATAATTTGAACACTTTTAACTAAGGCTTTAAAGAGATAATTGTCAGTATCCAGGGCAGCTGTAAAATCACAATTGTTCATTCCTTTAAAGCCTTTTCACACATTAAGCTATGCTTAAGTACTTCTAAAAGCATGTTTCAGAACAGAAGTGTGCTTCTTTGGTGGGTCTGGGTGGGGCACCCCAACTGATAAAAATGACCAACAATGGAGGGGAAAACAAGCAAAATCAGACCTAGTAAGGCAGAAGGCCATTTCTGGTTTTTAAATGTGGATTTTTTTAAAAAGAAAAAAACCTGTCACCTAGCAGAAAGGTAAATCAGTGTGGCTGGTGAGCAGGAGAGTGTAAAAAGCGACTCGGGGCCACATGTGACTCCAGGGGCATCTGTTACCTGTCCCTGCTTTAGAGCTCCCTTCCATCAAAGATTCTTGAATGTAAGTGTAGGATAAACACGCTTACAAAACAAAGCTCCCTACTTCAGTTTCCACCTTCTTTTTAAAAACAGCATTCTTCATGGAAGGATTCCAGCTGCAATCAGACCAAATGCCTCCATGCTGACCTCACAACCAATGTCCATCTAAGCTCAGAAAAATGTGTGAATTGTTTTCAAATGAACAAAAAACAAGGCAAGGCAATTCTTCTGGGGGGAAAAAAAGACTAATCTTACAACAAAACAAATGTCTTGTAGGTGCTATTACAAAAACACATGCTCATCTTAAATATGATCCAAGCCCAGTGATGCACACAACAGGGCTAAAGCCATTTTGAGAAGCACTCAGGCGAGTTTAGCCTCCGCAGTTTCAATTACAAGTGAAAGACCAAGTGAGAATGAAGCAGATTAAGGGATTAACTTCTTGAGTAGTCACACTCTTATAAATAGAAACTACTTTTTTTTAAAAAAAATAGACCGAAGAGGTAATTGTCCAAAACATTAACTAATAATATTATACACAGCATTTGCTCTGAGCTTCTAAGTTGTTTTATCGGGCCCATTCCCAGAGATGGCCAGTGATTTTTCCTGGTAGTGGAATAATAAAACCACTCCAGTTTTCCAACTTATGCTGACTCTAAGGCAAACCTATCATGGGGTTTTCTTGGCAAGATTTGGCTTTTCCTTCCTCTGAGACTGAGAGAGTGGGACTTGCCCAAGGTCACTCAGTAGGTTTCCATGGCTGAGTGGGGTCTTGAACGAAGCAAAAACTAGTGTTTTTCTTGAGATTTGAAGCACAGGTTCAGGCAAGAGACATAGGCTCCATAGACAGCCAGAGTCAGCTTTGCCCTAAAGCAAAGCAATAAAAACTCTGGGTGGCATACATGTACCTGCATCAAATAAACAGGATCTATTATTCCAGATAAATTAATTAAACTGTGATGAAAAGATAGGAGCTTTCTTCTGAGTTCCAAATCCTCCTCCTTTTCCAGAGATCTTGTAGTGAGGAAGAAATGTTAAACAGTGTGGAGTCGGAGGAGAAGCTTGCCGCTGCCAGAAGACACAGTAGTTCTGGAGGACTAAAAGAAGAGTCAATCCAATTCACAACTAGCTAGCAGTGCCACAGATCCATGTGGCTAGCAGCCATAAATGTCTAGCCATAATCCAAGAAACTTCCAAACATACAAGGGAATATCACCTCGAGATTGCAAATCCAGAAGTCTTATTCCACCGAATGGAAGTTTCAGGAGGAAAGGTCTACTATCCTCATGCCAGACATCCCTCTCCAGTCAAACTATTCAGACCACATAAGATGCAAGGTGACAGAGAGAGAGAGAGAAAAGTCAAGAGGTTATTTACGAGAACATGTTTGTTTGTTTTTTAAAGTAAAAAAGATTAACTATTAGAGGGGTATGTTTTTAAAGAGGCCAACACTCCAACATCATCTGTGGGCCGTTTTGCAAATGTACCAGGATTGCCCATTCTTGTTCCTCCAGTTTCTGAGGATTAAGGGACAAGGTCTATATACAGACCGCACTAAACATGCAGAAGTCACCATAGGATGATGCATTAAACATGAGGAGAGGAGGCTGAATTAGAGCAGCAACGCTAGCGTTTGTGCACAAGCCAGCTCATATGTTGAATTGTCTTCATTATCTTTGCCCAGATAACAAGCAGCTTAGGAGAGAATACATAGGGAGGGTGCCTTCTTTCATTTTATTCTGACTTCACCCAGAGTAAGGTAGAGCCTGGGGAGTTTGTATGAGCTACCCAGCCATCTTTACATTTGAGCAGTGTTTGTGACTTATACAAAACACACCAGAGTCTTGCAATCTTTACAGAAGAGCTTTCTCTCAGACCCAACACCATTGCAGGCACATTTGCTGAAGGCATAGGAGAAGACCTTCTCTGTAGCTGCTCCTAGGATGTGGATTTGTGGGTTTCCCTCACACTGGAGGCTCAGTTGGCCCCCTCTCTGGTCTCTTTTCGTCAGTAAAAGCATGGTGCAGTGATTTGAGAGTTGGGTCTACAGCTCTGGAGACCAGGATTTGAACTGCCATTTGGCCACTGAAACCCACTGGCTAACCTTGGGCAAGTCCCACATTCTCAGCCTCAGAGGAAACCCTCCTCTGCACAAATCTTGCCAGGAAAACCTGTCACAGCTTTGCTTACGGTCACCATAAGTCAGAAACAACACAAAGGCACACCACCATCACAGCCACCTTTTCATTTAGGAGGCTTTTGGCTCTCAATTCGTTGTGGCAGAAGAGTCTTTTAATGGGGTCTTGTTTATTTACCTGTAGGCTGGCTAATGCTTTCACTATCTCTTTATTATGATTTTTTAAAACATATAAGTTGTTAATCATTTGGTTCTTTTTGAAGACCAAGTAGGATACCATGTTTTTAAACAAACAAATACCTATAAGGTGGAAGTGAATAAAACGCAACTCCTTTCCCTTGTCTTTTCTCATTGCAGAACTTGGGAGGGACACCCAGAGAAACTGTTTAGCAGCAAAGACTTCACACAAAGCATAGGAAAGTCACTGGCTTAGGATACATCCACACTGGAGAAACAACCTGCTCAAGGCTATGGAATTCTGGGAGTTGGAGTTTATTGTGAGCCCATACTGGAGCCAAACCGGGTTATTTCTCCAGTGTAGATGCAGCCTTAGAGAGCCTGAGAAAAGGATTATTAGACCAAGGCCCTGAACAGGTGTGACCTATCACTGGCTATTAGCAAAGTTGGTTCAGTATTTTGAAGGCTGAAACCAGCAAGACAAAAGAGTTCAAACCCATTTTTTATTTATTGTAATATTTTTATTCAGTTCTTCCTCTAAATCCATCCCACATTCCCCTCACACAGTGTGTTTTGGATCACAGAAATATAAACCCATGCTTCTTAGGTCCAAAGCACACTGCAGAAATAATCCAGTTTGAGACTGTTTTAGCTGCCTTGGCTCAGTGCTAGGGAATCCTGGGAATTGTAGTTTATTGTGGCCCCAGAGCTCTCTGACAGAAAAGGCCAAATGTCTCACAAAAACTGCAGTTCCTAGAATTCCCTAGCACTGGGCCAGGGCCATTAAAGTGGTCTCAATGAACCTCAATTATTATTTCTCCAAAATGAGGCTGAAGAAGGAAAAAACCAAAGTGAGGCTAACTGCTGCCAAGGGCGACAAAATGGCACCCTCTCCACCTGAAGTCTTCCTTTCGGTTATGTTTTGTGATGTGCTTTTATTTTTACTCTTTGTACTGTAGCCCACCTCCATCTGCAGGGAGAGGCAGGATAAAGATAAATATTATGATCATCACTATTATGTTTATTATTCTTAAGTCAAAAAGAGGCTGAAGAAGAAGAAGAAAAACCAAAGTCAGGCTAACTTCCACTAAGGGCAACAAAATGGCGGCCCTCCAACTGAAGGAGGCGTTTGAAGCCCAACCGCCGTCGCCCTCCCTTCCCGCCTTTTTTCTGCGCAGGCGCAGTCGCGCAGAGTGGCCTCCCTGAGGTAAAAACCGTCGAAGCTCTCTAGTCTCGGTCTCCTTCTCTTCCCTCAGAGGCCGCCGCTCGGGGCTCCTTTTTTCCTTCTTAGAGGCGAATAATTAATCCCCTCATTAATACTTAATTAACTGTCTCACGCACGAGGCTGAGCCTTGGTTGCCGGAGTCACAAACGGCCATAAGGCGAAGGAATAGTGTCGCCTCACGACTACTATTAAACTCTCGCCTGGAGCCTCACCTTCCTCTTGGGGGCTTGTCCTGCTCCGTGCCCGGGCTTCCTCGGGACGGCGGTGGTCAGGGTCAGGGCCGAGCTGTAGCGGGACATCGTCTCCCTTTTCTCAGCCTTCTCCCTCGGTGGCAGCCGCTTCTTGGCCGAGCGAGACTGTGGCGGCAGGCTTCTTCGCGACGAGGCTCAGGGCGGGGAAGGGAGGCAGGCAGGCCAGGAGGAGGCAGCCCCGTCCCGCCTCCGGAAAGCGGCCTGAGGCGGCGACGCCTCACAAAACGGCTTCTCTGAGGGGAATCTAACTCCCTCACGTTTAGAGCCTGTGAGGGAAGGGAAATTATAATGATAATCAGTAATAATAAATAGACCGAATTGGTGATATATTTATGTAGAAAGAAAGGGATTTAAGGTACTAATTTATCATGGCTTCTCTGGGGGGAATCTAACTCCCTCACATGAAGAGCCTCTGAGGGAAGGAAAATCATCATCATCATCAGACCTAATTGGTGATATATTTATTTAGAAGTATTATTTAAATTTACAGCGCTATTTAAATAAAGGTTAATAATAATAATAATAACCATAACCTTAAAGGAAAAGAAGGATAAGAGAATATTAATAATGGCTAATGTCTTGTACTGAGGCGTATAGATAGATGGATTTGGGTTACTGAACGGAGGTAATGAGAAAGGAATTAAGATTTACACTTTTAAAATACATTATGGGTGTTAAAGTAGAATTTGCAGACAGATTAGTCATAAGATAAAACTACACATTGGATAAATGGAGACATGGCTAGTAGGAAAGTTACAGTAGCTTATGTTAATATGTTTTTATACTTATCTAAAATGTAGAATAAATGTAATGTAGAATGAATAAAATATAAATGTAATGTAGAATAAATGAAACATAAAATAAAATGTAGAATAAAAAAAGTTGAATGTGAAGTATTGGTTTTGTATGTAATTGTATACGTAATATGGGTTGTTATCTATATGTAATGGATAGTTAATGTTGGTTGAATGATGTAATAAATAATTATATATATATATAGAGAGAGAGAGAGAGAAGTATTTGTTTATTGGAATGTTTTGCTGCCTTGAATCCCTACATTGGGAGAAAGGCAACATCTAAGAAAATAATACTAATACTAATAATATTTGAATGCTTCTATTCTTCCCTATGAGCTCAAGGCGGTGCTGATAATGGGTTATGTTTGTAGTCAAATAATACATTTTGTTGGTGTTGTGTGCCCTTCAGACATTCCTGACTTCTGGCGACCCTAAGGCTGCATCCAGACTGGAGAAATAACCTGATTTGGTACTGCTTTAACTCTTTTTTGGCTCAAGGCTATGGAATTCTGGGAGTTGGAGTTTGTTGTGAGTCCAGAGCCTAGCAGAACTCCCTGGACCCCACAACATACTCCAACTCCCAGAATTCCATAGCTTTGAGCCAGAAAGAGTTAAAGCGGTACTAAACCAGGTTATTTCTCCAGTCTGGATGCAGCCTAAGGCAACCTTATCACAGAGTTTTCTCTGCAAGTTTCTCCAGAGAGAGTTTACCATTGCCATCCTCTGAGGCTGAGAGAGTGTGACTTCTTGCCCAAGGTCACCCAATAGGTTTTAGCCAGGATTTGTTATAGGCAAACGCTCAAACCACTGCACCACCACACTGGCTGCCATTATATATTATTGTAAGCTAAAACAAAATATATGCAGTACAGATTGTGGGATTTAGATTAAATAAATAAAAGAGGAGAATGAAGACAGTGTGCAAATAGGTATTGTTTACCCAGTGATACCATAGAACCCAAGGCAGCAGTGACTTGGTTACAATTAGGTGAGATGGGAGGAATATATCAGAGCGTCAATAAAAAGTAATTCTTTTTTTAAAAATCCCTTTCAGAAGTCACTGAAAATGGAAGTTAATGGCACAGAGAAGAAGATTTTGTTTATTTACTTAATTATAAGAAGAAAACAGAAATTTAAATTTATGCATATGTTATTAGTTAAGACCTATGTAAAATACAAGATGTATTAGGCTAAAGTATAAGCACATTTGGCTGTAATGAGATAGATGTTACGTAAATTTGTATAAAAGTTCATAATAAAAAAAGGTTGAATGTGGTGCCCTAGGGTCCAAGGAAGATAAATAAATGTAGGACCAATAAATAACAGTGTTTTAAAAGGCTGAAACAAACATGCTAAGTCATTTGTCACTTAAAACTGTAAGACTGTAGCACATGTGCAAAGGGCACAGAATGAATTAGTAGCCCCTTCACGAAAGCCATGCTTTGACTTTGGTGCCTGAAGCACCCAAACATTGATGCCAATTGGTCTTCCAAAATAAAGGCTGGAATGTAAAGCTCCCAGCAGACCAGTTCTTCCGCAACAGATGTCCAAAATGCACTGTAGAAATAATCCAGTCTGAGACCGCTTTAACTGTCCTGGCTCAATGCTAGGGAACTTTAGGAACTGTGGTTTTATTAACTTTTAAATTTACAGCGCTTTATAAATAAAAGTTAATAATAATAATAGTTTTGTGAGACATTTAGCCTTCTCTGTCAGAGAGCTCTGGGGCCACAATAAACTACAATTCCCCAAATCCCCTAACACTGAGCCAGGGCAGTTAGAGTGGGCTCAAACTGGATTATTACTGCCGTGTGTTATGGACCAGAGTCTCTTAAAACATCCATAGACATGTAAGAAACATTTATGTTCACCCAAAGTCTTCATGAGGCTAAGTTGTATCAACTCCTCTCAAGTGTGTGTGTGGGGGGGGGGCACATTTTAACAATTTTGGGGGATTTCTCTGCTTCTTGTATTTACTACATGGGTTTATACTTCTCAGAAAATGGATTTCAACTTCTGCCATTTCTAATTCATTCTTTTCATCAACAGAGCGTCGTACTGTGAATAACACAGTGGACAACAAAGAATGATCAGACCTACTGCATGACACAGTAGCAGTAACTGTTTTTCCATCACCAAATGAGACTGGTATGCATGTATTTTCAGGCTTTTAAAAATGGTTTTTGCACTGATGAAGCTATGCATATCTTCTATGGGGCAACTTCCACCATTGATTATGGCATTACTGCTGGGGGGGGGGGGGGGCGTTGTGTATGTGTGTGAAGGCAAGGATGTTTAAAGCAGGAGCTATCACAACCCACAACAGAATCCCGGTCATAATTAACTCTCAATCCAGACTGACTGATTTTTTTTTTCCTTGCCAGAGAAGATTTCCCTGCAAGACATATAAGCTGAGTGGAGTTTTTGCATCCCTGTCTCTGATGAACAAAAGCCAACTGGGTAGATTGCCACATAATAGTTATCAATGTCCTGATGTTCTCTGGGTTGTTTTGGCAGTGGCATAAGTGTGTTTATATAGCCCTGATTTGTCATCTCTGGAGTATGTGGCAGCTGTATTGACAGAGACTTGGCACTAAGCCCTGGTTTTGTCTCAGATCCACAGACAGAGGCATTGCGGAGGTATCAGGATGGCCCTAGCTCCTAATCCTCCTTTTGACAATGAAATGGCAGCCTTTATGATATAATTGGTTTTTAATATAATTTTATTAAGTTTTAAAAAACATATACCAATCAAATTCCAGATATGGTAGAGTATATGGAACCTGTCTCCTTGGCACACTTCCAGCACAGATTGCTACAGTTCTTACATATTTTACTCATTCTATCTGGGGTCAGATACCAACGATAAAATACTTTGTAGTAATTTTCTTTAACATTCAGGCTGCAAGTGTATTTTAGTCTTTTTCCCCATGATGTCTCCCATTGCTCTAGCTCTAACACATACTCAAAATTTTGGGACCACTTAATTATATTTTGCGTAACTATTTCTTCCCCCATATAGAATTTCAAAAGGTTTCCATATAGTCTTGATAACAATGCTTCTTTAGTTAACATTATTTCTTTCTCTAACTCTGTCTTTTCTTTCCCAATATTTTCATGTTTATTATCCATCAGGTAGCGTTCCCTCAGTTGTCTATAAAGAAAACCAGGATACTACAAAACCTTCTTCTTTACGTTCTTCTAAGGATTTCAGTCTATATTCTGAACCTTCAGGTGATAAAAGATCTTTATATGTAATCCATTTCCCATCATTTTGCAAATTGTATTTAAAGAGGGCCTCATGAGGCGAAGCCCATAAGTGGATTTTCAAACAAATTCTCCAGTTGTATTTTTTCCAAACCTTCATTAATGATTGTCTCACATAATGATTATTGAAATCCTGATTAACTCTTTCCTTATCATAAAAGAGGTAGATGTACCAGCCAAATCTCAGGTTAACTCCTTTCAAATTCAATAGATCTTTATCTTTTAATGTCAGCCAATCTTTTACCCAAGCAGCTTCATAGTATAGCTTGATATTGGGCATGGCAAGTTTGCATCCTGTAAGTACTTCATTCTTATCCTCGTTTGTTCCCCATTCCACACAAATTTAGCAACTCCTCTTTGCCATTCTTTAAATGGAATGTCGTTCTTGATGATTGGGATAGTTTCAAATAGAAAAAGAAATTTGGGAAGCACACTCATTTTAACTGCTGCTATTTTGCCTAAGAGTGATAATTTCTTATCTTTCCAAGATTCCAAATCTTTCTTAATTTTTTTGCCACAGTTTACCGGAGTTATTCCCAAATAGATCAGAGTTCTTGTTAGTTCTTGTTCCAAATTCCTAAATATTTTACTTTTTTTACTTGTTTTTATCCCTGTAGTCCATTCCAAATTCTCCACATCGACCAAACTCATATTTTTAATCAAAATTGTCGTTTTTCCTTTATGATATAATTGTAAGCCATCCTCATAAAACCATAAAGCTGGAAGAGGTCAGAAGATCATCGGCTCCAAATCCTCCAGCTTAAGGCAAGTTCATATTAGCTTACTTGCTAATTAGCTTACTTGCTGTTCACCGCTATGATCTTTGGAATAGCGGTATATAAATAAAACAAATTATTATTATTAATTATTATACATATTTATTCTATGCAAAGCAGAAGGAAAGTAGGCACCTCACATTAAGGTGCTTTCAAAACCAATAACCACATTGCAGAGGTGAGCCAAGTTGTGTGATAAAAAGCTACATCAGATAGCCAGTCAGATGAACCAACACTTGATATGTTCCAAATATAACAGATCAGACTTGAAATGGAGTGGGGTGTGTGTGGATTTACCAAGTCTTGAAAGAAAAAGTAAAGGGAGTGCAAACTGGAACATAGCTTTTAAGAGAGGTTCAAATGATCTTTCATTCCTTGCTGGCACAATTTCAGCAACATTTCTTAAACAACACCAACTCATACACAGAGAGATTGCTAAAACAGGCACAGGCCAACCTATAGTACAGATAGAACAGCCAGGCTGCATTATGGTTAGGATTCAGCTTTACAACATAAATTGAGCAACTAAGCCATCTGAAAGAACAGGAAAATGGTGGAACCTGCATGATAGTTACAACAACACGTGCAGGAAAACTACATGGATGTCAATTGCATGTTTTAGCTGAGGTTTCCTCTTGTATCATATCCAGAATGAGGTGGCCAGTTACTTTCTTGTTGATGAATGAGAGGAAATTGCAAAAGCATAAGAGTCATGGACTTGGCTGATGCTGTAGGACATAGTAGAGTGTGCTTAGGAGGGAATGCAGTGAATATCAAACCATTTGAGCGCTTAAATACATATTATATCAGTTGAAAGGACTGGATTGAGAACACTAAGGGTTTGTTCTGTGGCAAACAAAGCATGAGAGAATGATATACAGTGTCTCCCTTTCTGCTCCATTGGATACAAGCACAGAATCTTGAATCACCAGTATCAACAAGATATCTTCCTCTAAGTTACTGACTCTGCTGTTTACATATTTTCTTGAGATTGTTTTGTAAGTGCTTTCCTTTATCACTCACTCTGGAACTTTCAAAATTTGTTTCAGGTGGGTTTGCTCAGAAATCAAATGTGATCATTTCAGTAAGCATGTCATTTTTTACTCATGTAGAGGAAACGTACATGTGCTTTCTTAAAGTTTTTAGTTTTCTGCACATCTATAGAATACTACGCCAATTTAACTATTGAACCATGAGTCTGCAGTTCTGGCTAACAGACAGCTGAGCTCAGAAATAGAGAAACTGGAAACATTAAAAATGAATGGTGTTGCCTTTCTATATAAAGTTAAACTCCATCTAGCCAAGTATTTCATCTTCATCATTGATCTTCCAGATCCTTGGGAGCTATTTATCTACTCTTACTATATTATTCTGTGAATAATCAAGAATCAACATAGAGAAAAAGTTCAGAAGGAGGGCTAGAGATTCAGTGACCATGTAATTGAGTAATAAGATGATGAGTATTTCAGTTGGAGGGATAATTGTTTTAATTGCATGATGAACCTGCCTATTAATGATATATTTGCTGAGGTCATGAGGAATGCAGTCTGAATGCTTTGGAAATGTTTTTATGTACTTTTATTACCTGAGCCTCTGTCCTCAAATGTTTTCAAAGTCTCATTTATTCATCTCGCACTATAACTATCCAATAGCAGCATCATCAGATGAGTTCCTCATCTTGTTCATCAGTAGTAAATCTCTGGAAATTTACTGTTGTCATTAACAGGTAGATCTACTTTAAAAGCTCCTTATTCATACACTGAGATAGATTGCCAAACCAAAAGTAATGATCAAAGCATTGTAACCAAATTTTAAAATGTATACATGTTTGAGACACTCTTAGGATCCAGATAAACATGGGGCAGAAGTCTTCAAACTGAAGTGAAATTTCTAAAGGAAGCAGATGGACTGCCTGCACCAGTACAATTATGGATCATTAAGATATGATAAATCCCAAACTCCATTTGCTGGGTAATGCTAGCCCTTGAAATTACTTGTCCCTTGTGTACCACCATGGTGCTAGTTGAAGTGGGCTGGTTCACCTTTCCCTATAGCTAGGCCAAAGCTGTCTCTAGACAGCAATTTCTTCTTCGTGGTCTCTGCGAATCATACAAATGGGTTTCACTGCGCCTGCGCAGTGCTGTTCGGATACTTCTAGAATCACTGGGCAAAGTACACTTTGCAACATATAGAAACTTTTTGGCGGTAACCCCGCCCCCCTCCTATAAAGCCCCGGTTCCCACTCTTTTCCCCAGTTCCATTTTTTCCGCCGCGTTTGGCTGCTGTTTGGAACTTCGCTCGTCTTAGCTCGTTTTGGATCACTGGTTTTTTGACTCGGACTGTTTTTTGGACTTTGGCGTTTCTTCTTCCCCCGTGTACTAGACTTTGGACTGTTGACTTTGGCTTTGGATTTCGTTTTGGATCTGTCGACCTCGCTAGCGATGTCTCCTCCGTTCAAGAAGTGTGACATTTGCGGGGGAAAAGTGCCGGTGCAGGACCCCCACACCTCCTGCCTCTTCTGCCTCGGCAAGGACCATGATGTTAAGTCCTGCTCCCTCTGCAGATCGATGTCTTCTCAGGCCAGGAAGAACCGGGAATCGCGGCTCACCTCAGCGATAGCCCAGGGTAAGATCCGGGAAGGGGATCCTCGTCCGTCTTCGGCCCCTGTGGCTTCTGTTTCTGCGGCTCTCTCCGCCAGAGATGGCCCGTCAAGTGCTCCCCCGTCGACATCAGATCGTTCCGGGGGTCCTAACCCTGAGGCTAATGTGGCCCGTGGATCTGACAAGCCCAGTGCCACCACCAAACCCACCAAGCACCCGCATAAATCTGGGTCTGTGGGCACCGCCGCCGCTTCGGCGTCATCTCAGAAACGAGATGTCTCTGCTAAGACCTCGCGGCCGGCATCGGAGCATACCTCCCGTAAGGAAGCTCCGTCGGACCCGAAGGACGGATCGGGTACCGGTAAAGACACCCCCTCCAGGGCGAAGGCGGCCCCCCATAGGGAGGATACACCCAGACCGGGTGGAAGGCTCACGGAGTCTCCTATTCCCTTCTTCCCTCCGGATGCTCCGAGGGGCTCCGCGACATCCAAGAAGAGGAAGTCATCGGCTTCAGTTCAGGAGGCTACGGCTCCCAAGAAGTCCAAGCATGCTAAGGACCGTTCCCGTAAAGAGCCTCGGGTGACTAAAGAACCAGAGCCCTCGACTCGTCCTCGCATCCGGATGGATTCTCCAAGACAGGACACTCTGTCAGTCGTGTCCGATAGGCCTCTACTGAGGGAGGCCCAACAAGATTTGTCCACCCCGGGACCTTCGGCGGCCGCAACCGTGCCTTTTCTCCTCTCGAATGAGGAGGACTTCCAAGACAGGCTTTCGAGGTCCCCTTCTCGGGAGTTACCCTCGCGATCTCCATCCCCAGCTCGGAGGGATCGCGACCCGAGGTCACCGTCGCCAGCTCCCCTGTCTCCCTTGCCGGTGCCCGATGATGACGGCGTGTTTTATGACTCCGAGGCAGACCAGTTCTACCTGAAGGTGTCTAGGAGGGTCGCAATGTCCAGGATGCCCTCTCGTGATCACCCCCGTGACCGTCCCCGAGAGGGCTCACGATTAGACAGACGCCAGCGGGACCCCGTTCCAGCTTCCAGGGCTGATTTGCTTCAACCAGCACCGCAACCAGCTGATAAACACAAGGTCGTGGTAGAGTCCTCCGATTCAGACGCGGACGCTTCGGTCGCGACGGACGACCCCTCCGATGTGGAAGACCCCCCGCGTCAGTCGCCGCAGGATCTCCACTTTCCAGAGGCAGCCTCTCCTTCGGACGATGTTCGTTCCTTCGCGGAACACATCATTAAGATGTCCAGGGCCCTGGACATCGACCTTGTTTATCCGGAGGCGGATGCAGAAGACCCAGTCGAGCGTCGGGTCCATGGCCGGGTCCCAACACCCCCGTGTGTCCCATTTTTGCCGTCCCTACAAACGATTCTCAAGCGTTCCTGGGACTCTCCTTCATCCCTCCTTGGGCCCCCAAGGAAGATCGAGTCGCTCTACAGGGTCGCGGCTCCGAATGCTCCGTGGCTCATGTCACACCCTCGCCAGAATTCGGCTATTGTAGAAGGAGCTCAGCAGACCTCCACCCAGCGCCAGACCACCTCACCGGTCGATAAAGAGGCCAAGAAAATTGACGCTCTGGCCAAGAAGGCGTATGCGGCAGCGGCTCTGGCGGCGAAGGCCTCTAGTTACACGGCCTGTATGGGTGCTTATGTCCAGACGTTGATGGAGGGCATCTCCCCAATTGTGCCTGACGTTCCCGATGAGGTTCAGAGGACCCTGACCCAGATCAGGGATGAGACCCACTCGATTGGTAGCTGGCTCATCACCGCGGCTAGGAACGTCACAGAATGTGTTGGAAGGGCGATGTCGGCCTCCATCGCGTTGAGAAGGCACGCGTGGCTCCGAGGCTCCGATCTCAATCAGAGTGTGAAGTCCACCATCGAGGACATGCCCATCGACGGTTCGGGATTGTTCCATGCCGATACCGACGAGAGACTTAATAAGAAGTTCCGCATGAAGGCGGCCGCTCGCAAACATGGCATGTCCACACCGGGCCCTTCCTCCTTCCGCAAGCGTCTCCGGCCCTGGCAACATCACCAAGGTCAGTTCCAGAGGTTCCCTTATCAGGAACGTCAGTTCAATCAGCAGGGGTCGCAGCGGCAGGGCTACCCCTCTCAGCAATCATCTTCCTCGGGCCGTCGTAACCAGTCTCGGTACAGAAAGAACCGTCGACAGGAGCCCGACCAGGGGAAGAAAAGAGCATGAAGATCCCTAGCGCACTTCGCCTCTCCTAAACTGTTTTTCCTTGACATCTTGAGGCCCTTTGCCACCACATGGGCCTCCATCTCCTCCGACTCCTGGGTCTTAAACATCGTCTGAAGGGGCTATACCCTCGAGTTCGAAGAGCTCCCGCCCACCGGAGCTTTCATTTCTACTGCTCCCTCGGGCACCCTTCTCGACGAAGTGCGCTCTCTCCTTCAAAAAGGGGCCATATCTCCATTGCCTCAGGATTTATGGCCCAAAGCCTTTTTCTCCAGATATTTCACGGTTCCAAAGCCAGATGGAGGAATCAGGCCCATTCTGGACCTAAGGGAACTGAACTCCTTCTTAAAATATAGACGTTTTCGCATGGTAACGTTGGCCTCTATTTTGCCTCTGCTCCAGCAGGACCTCTGGTTCGCGACGGTGGACCTGAAGGATGCTTATTTTCACGTCGGGATAAGGGAATCCCACCGCAGGTTCCTCGCCTTCGCCATCGGCTCCGACGCCTACCATTACAACGTCCTCCCATTCGGCTTGGCCATGGCGCCTCGAGTCTTCACGAAGTGCATGGCCCCAGTGGTAGCCTATCTCCATCAGAAGGGATTCAGCGTGTTTCCTTACCTCGACGACTGGCTGCTGACGGCTCCGTCAAGACCGGAGCTCCAAGATGCAATCCACTTCACTCTAAACCTCTTGTCGGACTTGGGACTGGTAGTCAACCTAGAGAAGTCCCACCTGACTCCATCCAAACAGGTCCGTTTCATCGGCTCCGTGCTCGACTCCGAAGAATCGATGGCCTACCTTCCTCAGGACCGCTTTCAGGCCCTGTCAACCACAGTTCGCACCGTCCACTTGAGCAGGAGGCTCAAAGCCAGGGACATCCAGGTCGCATTGGGACACATGGCCTCCACCACATTCGTTACCCCATGGGCACGACTGCGCCTCAGGCCTCTTCAGACATGGTTCCTCTCCATGTTCAACCCATTGACAGACTCACCAAACAAATGGCTCACCGTCCCGAGGGCTGTGACTTCCTCCCTCTTATCGTGGCTAGACTCCCAAAACGTGTGCATAGGTATGCCCTTCGTCCAGCCTCAACCACAAATGACCCTGACGACAGATGCGTCGATGGAAGGCTGGGGTGCACACCTTCGGGACCTATGTGTGAGAGAGAAGTGGTCCCTGCAGGAGCGTGTGCTACACATAAACGCGCTCGAGATGTTGGCTGTCGAAAAGGCGCTCAAGGCGTTCGAACCTACCGTCACAGGCAAGGTGATTCTGCTCAGGACCGACAATACAACGGTAATGTTCTATGTCAACAAGCAGGGAGGCACCAAATCCAGGACCCTCCTGGACATCACGTTGAGGATCTGGGACTGGTGCATCCTCAGACACATACTTCTCCAGGCGATTCACCTACCAGGAGAAGAAAACATTCTAGCAGATCAACTCAGCAGAACATCAACCTGCCACGAGTGGCGGCTTCACCCAGAGACAGTCACCGACCTATTTTGCAGGTGGGGAGCCCCCCAGGTCGATCTCTTTGCGACAGCCTCCAACACCCACTGTCCCCAGTTCTGTTCTCGGATGCGTCACGAGAGTCCTCTCGGAGATGCATTCGCCTTCGACTGGTCCCGGGAAACGATTTATGCCTTCCCCCCGTTTCCGCTGCTGACCAGAGTGGTGTCCAAGATGTCGAGGGAGACAGTCGACGCGATCCTCATCACCCCGTGGTGGCCGAGACAGCCGTGGTTTCCGCTGCTTCTACACCTCTCCAACGGCGAGTTTCTCCGGCTGGAACCGAGGCCGGACCTCCTCACCCTCCAAGAGGGGAGGGTCCGGCACCCCGACATCGACTCGCTGCCGATGGTGGCTTGGAGGCTCCTGCATTGACGGCGCTGACACCTTCGGTGCGGAGGGTGATCCGAGCCGCGCATAGGCCTGCAACTCAGAGATCCTATGCCTCCAAATGGAAGAGGTTCCTTTCCTTCCTTGCCGAAAGGAATTTGTCGGCACAGAGCATCACCGTGCCAGTGGTGCTCGATTTTCTGATGTCATTGCTGGATGCGGGACTGTGTCTCTCATCCATCAAATGTTATCTGTCTGCTATTTGTTCTCATTTTCAATATGATGGTTTGCCTTCTTTTTTCAGGGACCCTTTGGTAAAAAACTTTCTGAAAGGGTGTAATAACCTCTACCCCCAGATTTCTCTCCCTGCCCCGGCTTGGAGTTTGGACATTGTGTTGTCTGCCCTCCAATCCAAGCCTTTTGAGCCCTTGGCCACAACGGACTTAAGACTTTTAACTTGGAAGACAGTCTTCTTGGTGGCCATTACCTCAGCTCGCCGGGCGGGAGAACTCTGTGCCCTGCGGAGGGATGAGCCATTCCTCCGGTTCCATAAGGACAAGGTGGTGCTCCGGACTGATATCACCTTCCTACCTAAGGTGGTCTCCCTGTTCCACATGTGCCAGGACATTGTGCTACCGACCTTGGCTTCGAACCCGTCTACCGTGGAGGAACGAAGCCTCCATATGCTGGACGTTAGAAGAGCCTTGGCATTCTACCTAGATAGGACTAAGGGTTCGAGCCGTTCCGAAAGACTCTTCCATTGTTATTCGGAACCGAAAAAGGGCTTGCCGGTGTCGCCACAAAGACTCTCCAAATGGGTGGCCAGCACCATACGTCTTTGTTATGAACTGTCGGGAAAACCGATACCGTCCAGGGTCCGTTCGCACGCGACCAGGGCGGTTGCAGCTTCCTCTGCCTTTCTGGCTGGCATCCCTTTAGAGGATGTTTGCAAAGCTGCTGTTTGGTCCCAGCCATTGACTTTTATAAAACATTATAGGCTGGACACTAGGGCAATTCGAGATGCAGCCTTTGGGAGGGCTGTCTTGGTTTCTGGGTTGCACTGATGACTTATTGTGTATATTGTGTTTGTCAATTTGTCTATGATGTGTTCACTTCCGTTCGCTTCTGGGGAGATGGGTCTTGCATGACCTTACAATTCCTCCTCAGGTTCTGCAAAGTTATGATTGCATTCCAAATGTGAATTATGTTTGCACAATGCCAATGGGTATGGTCGTGCGTGACCCTACATACCCTTCTTATGCCTTGCATGTTATGTCTGCATTGGATATGTTGTGCAAAAAACAGGACTGACTCTTTGATGGTTCACAGTTTATTGTTCTAATAAATTTACCTTGGTTTACCATAGCTTGGGTTTCAGGACACTCCCTCCGCCGTATACCTAAGCTTGTCAGTCTAAACCCATTTGTATGATTCGCAGAGACCACGAAGAAGAAGGACAGGTTACTCACCTGTAACGGTATTTCTTCGAGTGGTCATCTGCGAATTCATACAAATCCCGCCCATCCTCCCCTCGGTGTCCTGCTCGCTTTGGCTCTGTCTTGCATCGCCTACTTGGCTGGAAAAAATTTGGAACTGGGGAAAAGAGTGGGAACCGGGGCTTTATAGGAGGGGGGCGGGGTTACCGCCAAAAAGTTTCTATATGTTGCAAAGTGTACTTTGCCCAGTGATTCTAGAAGTATCCGAACAGCACTGCGCAGGCGCAGTGAAACCCATTTGTATGAATTCGCAGATGACCACTCGAAGAAATACCGTTACAGGTGAGTAACCTGTCCTTCAGTTTCTTTGTGATTCATCAAAACTTAGTTCATGAGGATTTGGGCTGGTCTTCAGGCAGAAAGGCTTTCCAGACCGAGTACTGCATCTTGCTGAAAATAGTTGGCGTTCTTTCCACACCACAAAACTATCACAGCCAGCTTAGAACTAACTAAGCATTTGCCCCACTTGCCCAAGAAGTGAGAAGTTCCAAAAGAGACACTGTTATGTGCATTGACAAAGAACAGTGGAGACTTACCTGTGGTTTTATTTACAGATAAGAGGTAGATAGGCTGTGGATCTGTCCCACATAGGACCCTTAGAAAATGTATTCAGTCTTATGGCTCTCTTTTTTAATGCTGTATCAAACTCTAAAATATTGTTTAATTACACACCTACACTAGCTTTATAAATGTAGGCAAATAAAATATCCACATTTTAAATTAACCCACAATTTTCTGTCATGGATCATCTGCCCAATCACCTGTCTGCCCCATTAAAATATGTTCCTTGTAATCTCAGCCTACTGAGATACGTTCTTCTCATGGAAAGCTGTTGCCTTCTTGATGTTCCTCAATAGTTGTGATCCCCAGCTGAGTGTGTGAACCAGTTCTTTAATACAAAGCAAAGGTTTCTGTGATCGCTTTGCATGGAACTGAATGATGCGGTATGATCTAAAGAAGAATGAAACTAGCACAGGCCAAATTTGTTAGATAGGTAACAGGCAACATGCAAAAGAGCATTTCGGGTGGAGGAGAGTTGATCTGGCATGGAAAACAGGATACTGAGCTAGGTGACAATCAGTTTGTTCTGTTCCATCATGGTTATTCCGGTGTTTGTTCTCTTAGAAAAATATTTACCATAGGACTAATATAGCAACAGGTCCCAATCCTGCCTCCTAAGAGGTTAGTGTCAAAACCACTGTTGATGTCTATGGCTATGTTTAAACCAGTTATTGCTGCGCAAGCTATACCCTGAAAGGAAATTGATTAGAATGAACAATGAGCACCAAACAGAGAAAGGAAACACCTGTGTGTCACGCCCACCCTGTCTCTTTATGTTGTTTGGGTGATAACTGGCTACTCTTAGAATCAGAATCGTCAAGTTGGAAGAGACCGCAAGGGCCATCCAGTCCAACCCAATTCTGCCATGCAGGAACTCTCAATCAAAGCACCCCCAACAGATGGCCATCCAGCCTCTGTTTAAAGAGCTGAACGAAGGAGACCACCACACTCTTAAGGGAGTGTGTTCCACTGTCGAACAGCCCTTACTGTCAGGAAGTTCCTCCTAATGTTGAGGAAGAAATCTTGGCCATTTTATTTTCAGGCTTTTAAAAATAGTTTTGCACTGATGAAGCTATGCATATCGCCTATGGGGCAAATGAATCATCTGAGACAAAATAAAAACAAACACGTAGAATCGTAAAGTTGGAAGGACCATCTAATCGAACCCCCTAATATCTGGGACAACAGAAAACAAGCTTATTCCATCTTCTGTATGACATACTTTCGGATATTTAAAGATCGCTATCATGTCAACATTCAGTCTACTCTTCTCTATACTAAACATAACCAGTTCAACATGGCATTCCAGCTCGTTGACATCCTTTTTCAACTGTGGTACCCAGAACAGGACATAGTATTCCAGGTGAGGTCTAACCTAAGTACAATAGAGGGAGACTACTACTATTACCGACAACAAGGTAAAGGAGAATCCAGTAGGACAAAGAAAGAGAGGGTAGGCAAAGTCCATGTCAACCGCCATCCTAGCCCCATGGAAGGAAAAAGGAAGCAGCCAGCGAAAGGAGGAAGGGAAGCAGCTTGGCACTTGTCAAAGGAGAATCCAGTAGAACGAAGAGAGAAGGAAAGCAAAGTCCATCTCAACCGCCATCCTAGTCCCATGGAAGGAAAAGGGAAGTAGCCAGCAGAAGGAGGAAAGGAAGGAGCTGGCTGCTTGGTAAAGGAGAATACAATGTGACAAAGAGAGAAGGGAGGCCATTTCCACCTCAACCGCCATCCTAGCCCCACGGAACCAAAAGGGAAGCAGCCAGAAGAAGGAGGAAGGAAAGCAGCTGGCTACATGTTAAAGGAGAATACAATGGTACACAGATAGAAGGGAGGCCATGTCCATCTCAACCGCCATCCTAGCCCCAGGGAAGGAAACGGGAAGTAGCCAGCAAGAAGGAGGAAGGGATGGAGCTTAGCACTTGTTAAAGGAGAATCCAGTGGGACAAATAGAGAAGGGAGGCCTTGTCCATCTCATCCGCCATCCTAGCCCATGGAAGGAAACGGGAAGCAGCCAGCAAGAGGAAGGGAAATAACTCGCACTTTTTAAAAGAGAATCCAATGGGCCAGAGAGAGAAGGGAGGCCATGTCTATCTCAACCGCCATCCTAGCCTCATGGAAGGAAAAGGGAGGCCGCCAGCAGAAGAAGGGAAGCAGCTGCCCACAAGGTAATAGGCTTCCATTTTCCTCTTCCCTTCTAAAAAAAGTATTGACCATTGGATGTACGTCAGAAACCATCCACAAATGTATTAGGAGAGTTGACTGAAAAGTAATTAATGCAGGAAACAGCCAGAAGAAGGTGGAAGGGAAGTACCTTTGCACTTGTTAAAGAAGAATCCAATGGGACAAAGATCAAAGGGAAGCCATGTCCATCTCAACTGCCATCGTAGCCCCATGGAAGGAAATGGAAAGCAGACAGCAAAAGGAGGAAAGGAAGGAGCTTGGCACTTGGTAAAGGAAAATCCAATGGGACAAAGAGAGAATGAAGGCCATGTCCATCTCAACCGCCATCCTAGCCCCACGGAAGGAAATGGAAAGCAGCCAGCAAAAGAAGGAAAGGAAGGAGCTTGGCACTTGGTAAAGGAGAATCTAATGGGACAAAGAGAGAAGGGCGGCCATGTCTATCTCAATCGCCATCCTAGCCCCACAGAATGAAAGGGGAAGCAGCTGGCCACTTGGTAATAGGGAATCCAATGGGACAAAGAGGGAAGGGAGGCCATGTCCATCTCAACCGCCATCCTACCCCCATGGAAGGAAATGGGAAGCAGCCAGCAAAAGGAGGAAGGCAAGCAGCTTGGCACTTATTAAAAGAGAATCCTATGGGTCAAAGAGAGAAGGGAGAACATGTCCATCTCAACCATCCTAGCCCCACAGAAGGAAACGGGACCAGCCAGCAGAAGTAGGAAGGGAAGCAGCTGGCCACTTGGTAATGGAGAATCCAATGGGACAAAAAGGGAAGGGAGGCCATGTTCATTTCAACAGTCATTGTAGCCCCATGGAAGGAAATGGGAAGGAGCCAGCAAAAGGAGGAAGGGAAGGAGCTTGGCACTTGGTAAAGGAGATTCCAAAGGGACAAAGAGAGAAGGGAGGCCATGTCCATCTCAATCGCCATCCTAGCCCATGGAAGGAAACAGGAAGCAGCCAGCAAAAGGAGGAAGGGAAGGAGCCTGTCACTTGTTAAAGGAGAATCCAATGGGACAAAGATCGAAGGGAAGCCATGTCCATCTCAACCGCCAACCTAGCCCCAGGGAAGGAAATGGGAAGCAGCCAGCAAGTAGGAGGAAGGGATGGAGCTTGGCACTTGGTAAAGGAGAAACCAATGGGACAAATAGAGAAGGGAGGCCATGTCCATCTCATCCGCCATCCTAGCCCTACGGAAAGAAATGGGAGGCCGCCAGCAGAAGGAGGCACGGAAGCAGCTGGCCACAAGGTAATAGGCTTCCATTTTCCTCTTCCCTACTAAAAAAAGTATTGGCCAATGGCTGTATGTCAGAAACCATCCACCGGTATACAAATGTATTAGGAGAGATGATTGAAAAGTAATCTAATGCAGGATTCCTATTGGGAATTACACAATTAGAAGGCAAGGTATTTCTCTAAACTTGTATACAGATTGCTTTACAAATGTGTGTTTATTAACATTTGGGTTTCTTTTAGATTAATTTTTAATTTGGAGAAATACAAATAACCAACATCTAAAATGTTACATATGTTTTAGGAGATCTTTATATACATGGAACATAAACCTCCATCAAAAGCTTAAGAATAAATGACTTCCCCTCCCCTAGAGTGCCCACTAAACTTCTTAATTTTGAAATTATTGATTTTTCCTTTATGTCATTATCTCTTAGAACTTGTTAATGTATAAACGTATAAAACTTTTAATCTCATATATCTTTTCACTGTTTAACCAAAGTTCCTGCTCTTTAAATCCACCTCTTTTTACAAAACCCTACAATTTTGGACCATTCTTCTCAAATTTCTCCACATCTTTATGTTTCAACTATGCTGATAATTTATCCATTTCTATCATTTCGTTAGGTTTGAGTAACCAATCGTCTATTTGTGGCATTTCTTGACTTTTCCAATATTGGGCTTTTGTCAATCTGGCTCCTTATATTGAGTATAGAAGTATACGCCAGTGCTCTTTCTCAATACTTGGGGGAATGTTATTTAGCATATTTAGCAAATATATTTCAGGTCTCATTTCATATTTTGTCTGCAACATCGTCTCAATGGCTATATGGACTTGCTTCCAATATTTTTTCAGTTTTTGGACAACACCACCATATGTGAAACCAAGTCCCACGAGCTATTTGACATTTCCAGCGTGAATCAGAATTTTTCTGGTATATCTTTGCCATTCTCCTCAGGGTCAAAGACCACCGTTGCTCCATCTTCCAGTAATTTTCTCGTAGGGTCTGTGCTTGGTGCGTGTGTGTATTTGTATTGTTTTATACTGGGGAACTGAGTTAACACCAAAGGATTGGTGTTAAGATTGGTCCAAGAGTTTTGGGGGTAACATAAAGAAATCCAAATGCCCTTGTCTGTTCCATTCATTAACTTTAGCTGTAACGTCCTCAACCTCATCACGGTATAGTTGCCCTTAAAATGGTAACTTGTGGATTTTGCTTCTACTCAATGGAAAGAAGTGTGACAAAGAGAGAAGGGAGGCAAAGTCCATCTCAACCCCCATCCTAGCCCATGGAAGGAAACGGAAGCAGCCAGCAAAAGTAAGAAGGGAAGGAGCTTGGCGCCTGTTAAAGGAGAATCCAAAGGGACAAAGAGAGAAGGGAGGCCATGTCCATCTCAACCGCCATCCTAGCCCACGGAAGGAAATGGGAAGCAGCCAGCAAAAGGAGGAAGGGAAGGAGCTTGACACTTGTTAAACGAGAATCCCGTGAAACAAATGGAGAAGGGAGGCCATGTCCATCTCAACTGCCATCCTAGCCCCATTGAAGGAAACGGGAAGCAGCCAGGAAAAAAAGGAAGGGAAGGAGCTTGGCATTTGGTAAAGGAGAATCCACTGGGACAAACCATCCACCGATATACAAATGTTTTAAGAGAATTGATTGAAATGCCATCTAATGCAGTATTCCTATTGGAAATTACGCACTGAGAAGAAAAAGTATTTTTGTTAACTGGTATACACAGATTTCTTTACAAATCAAACAAACAAACAGGCTCCATTTATATACTGCTTCATACCGCCTAAGCAGTGTCTAAGCGGTTTACAACTGTAAGCTAATTTGTCCCCAACAATCTGGGTGCTCATTTTAGCTCCCTCCTCGGAAGGATGCAAGCCTGAGTCAAGCTTGAGCCCTTTTGCTGGTCTTGAACTTGCAGCCTTGCGGTTTTGAGTGAGTGGCTGCAGTACAGGCATTTAACCACTGTGCCATCAGGGCTCCTGTGTGCTTGTGTGTATTTGTACTGTTGTATTTTGCAGACTATGTCATCATTGGGCAGTAATATACTGGGGAACTGAATTAACCCTATAGGATTGGTGTTAAGGTTGGTCCAACAGTTTTGGTGGGTCACAAAGAGAAATCCAAATGCCCCTGTGAGTTCCATTCATTAAGTAGGTAACCATCTGCTGTTACATTTTCCTATGCAGTCCTAAGTTCCCATTAGTTTCAGTGGGATTTATACAGAAGATCACACAGGTACATGAAAAGCCATCTTCTGGTGGGATCTGCACCTTCACAGTGCTGCTTTAACAACCTACTAGAACTGATTTGCAAATGTTTTCAGTATCGTAGGAACCTCACAGAGCATTTTCAGTATTTTTCATCAATTATCTTGTTAATTCGATAATTTTATTGTTTTAATGATACAGTATTTTTCATTGTTTTGGCAAAGTTTATTCTCTCAGGTCAGTTTAAGGATTTAGGATTTATTTGACAGTGATTTTGCTTCACAGGCTATGGATTTGTTATATTTAAAAATCCTTAGTAATGGCCTCAGCAAGCACTTTTAGAAGTCTGTGGAGTGTTCCAGTAAAATCCCTGAGAAGTATGGACACTCAAAATGCCTCCTTTGCTTGGGAGAAGGGTAAAATGTGCAATCCTATAGGCACTGCCAAGATTTTATGCTGCAAGCCCAAAGAAATAGAGTACTCTTATGGGAGCACAGCAACCCAGGTGACAAAGAATAAATCTCTTCATACTGCTTCATCGAGTACCTTGGTGTCTTGTGCTTTAGCTCTGTCCAGGGCTACTTTGACTCTGACATCCTCAACCTCATCACAGTGCGGTCGGTCTTAAAATGGTAATTTGTGGATTCTGCTTCTACTCCATCAAAAGGGCAACCATAACAAAACAGACCAGTTTCAGAACTGGCACTGGACATCTACTAACCCCTGGTCAATTCTTCTTTACCATACCATAAGCTGTAGTATGGTCTTCTCAGACCACATATAAGTGGCACAAAAAGAAGAAATGCTAAAGACCTTCGAACCTGGTCTCTCCATCAAATAACTTTGGGTTCTCCAGGTTGCCTTCAGGTGGAAGGAGTGTCACTTCCAGTTGAAACATAGACTCTTTGCCAATTTGAGTTTGTTCTGTTCAGTCTCTAGTGTGCTAGAGTGTTTCTATACACTCTCAAAAAGAGCAGGTTCGCCAATCTGGCAGGCAAGGGATTCTCTGCATCTCAGACACATGTCTAGGGTTTAAATCTGGAGTCATCCGGATACAAAGCATCTGTTTGACCAGTGAGCTAAGACTCCTTTCAATTCTCTTGGGAAGATTCCCTATGAGATAGGCAAGATTATCCCATATTCTACCAACCAAGTACTCACTACTTCTGGTTATTTCATTGAAATGGAAGCCATGGGAACCCTGGAAACAGTGTATGAAATCAAGCTGAAACCTAAGTTAATCGAATCTGAAATGACAACACTTAAGAAGATTTTTCAGTGCTCTATCATTTGGGGCTAGTCATAGGTTTCTGTCCTCCCATGCCTGCTTTCTCTCTGCTTCCCTCTGGACTTGTCTACAAATTCTCTTCCCGTTAAACAAATGGCCAGTTTCAGAACAGCGGAGAATGTATTGTATACACACAACATCAGCCATTACAAAGACTTGATTGTTTGAGCCCAAGTTCCAAAGCAGCCAACTTCAGGTTTGATTCTTGCACTGACTCATAGCTGGCTTGACAAATCAACCATTTGACAGCCCTGGTATAGATTCTAGATTCACACATTCAAATACCAGTCTGCTTCATTGAGATTGGTTCTTTACCCTACGTTGTTAAAAAAAACACCAGATGGCTTTATTCCTTGGGCCATCTATGGATCAATGTGCAAGAAAATTAACAAAAATCCCATATGCAAAGAAATAGCCATGCTTTTCTGTATTAGTATACAAAGGGATCTTGAAGTACTTTTGAGACTGAGAGATAGAAATTGGTAGCCTAAGCTTTCATAAACTTTGTGAGATGTGAGTCTACAAAAGTTTATAGTGCAAACTCTGGATTTTCATGTAATTTGACTTCTGCCAACAGAACCATTTGACTGAGGTTATTCTGGCCTTTTGATTTCAATAGCCAACCCAGTCATCGGATGACTATTTCATCTGACATTAAAATTTGGCCCTTAGTCTCAATCTTTAGCATTATAGCCAAAGGCAAGCCCTAATTGTCAAAATAAAAATCTAATAGCATTTTGCTAAAAATTCTGTCAATGGAACGCTTCCTGATTTGGACATTAGGATGTCTCATTTGGTAAAAGATTTCGAAGATTACAGATGAACAGAGAAAAGGAGTAAATAGTCAGTGGATGCATAGAACAGCAGATTGTAATAAAACCTTAGAATCCACAGATGAATCCTCACAATGTGCACAAAACCCCCTGCAGCAAAACAAAAAAAAAAAATTCCCCCCCCCCCCCAGGTAGAAGCACTTTTCTTCACCAGTTTATGTTGCAGTACTTTATAGTCTACAACAATATACTTAGGCCTGTTACAGACTGCCAAAATAAAGCTGCTTAGGGTCTCTTTGGAGGTATGCTGTTTAAATGATGTGTGCACCCTAAGAATCTGGAAGCTGCACCAAAGCTGCACTCCAGTGCTTAGGAATGGAGTGTGGCTTTGGCATGACTCCGGATTCTTAGGACCCATGCATCATTTAAATAGCATACTTCCAAAGAGACCTGAAGCAGCTTTATTTTGGCAGTCTGTAACAGGCCTTAGTGTATTAGCAGGGCTTTATGAACAAACTGACATGCTTCAGCTGCTGGTTCAAGATTGTCACCAGCTACAGTTTGGATTTAAGCGATTTTGCACCTGACTACAGCAGACAGTGACACCATCTGCTTCTCTTGAGTTCAAGGGCAAGGGCTTTGTGTCAAGCCTACACCCAAGGTGCTTTGCTGGTTTGAAGTAAAACTGGCAAATGCATTTTCAATGCAGCTCTTCCTGAGAAAAGGGGAAAAAACCTTCAAATCCACAAGAGAAGTTTTTAGAAACATCAGAAGGGCTCAGAGGCAAGAGAGGCTCCAGATACCTTGGATCCTGCTGCAGCTCTTCCATTGGACTTGAAAGTTCCACTGAGAATTGGTTCATTGATCCCATGGTCATTAGGAATAGAAATTATGTCTCAGAGGGAAAGTTCCCTTTACCAAAGTGGCACAAGACTAAACTGCAAATAACTGATTTATCTATGGAAGGTAGTAGGTAGACGAGCTTATACTCTGTACAGCTGTTGCAACTTTATGATTGGATAAGTGGGTACAGTCTTCCTGGGCAAGACCTTGTTCCTAACAACGTACAGAGCTGGCTGAGTAAAACATTTAGCAATTCTTTCTGGGCCATCTTACTTGCCTTGTGACCATAAAATGTGCTTGCTAAACATATGGAATGTAACAGGTTTTTAAAAATAGTATGAGATCCAAAACAGATTTCTGCACTTCACACATGCGTTACAAAAACATGAAACTACATAAATATGTAGAGTGGTCCATACAAAGGTCTAATTTAAAATATGTACATTCTTTCCTCTACGTACACTAATTAAATAATATGCCTTGCACACACCTACGCTTTTCGTCTGTAGCATCTATGGCAGACAAACTCAGCTGAGCTCTGCTGAAGCAGAACACTTCACCACCTCAGATCTGAATATTTAGCAACAATCTGATGAGAAGCATCACCTTAACTGAGCAGTAGGTCCCTCCAGAGTTAAAGGCACCTGTGGTATTTCTACATGGTTTGGAAGAGCAAGTCCTTTGCATATTAGGATGTTTATTTCTCAAATATCTAAATCTCGTAAAATTGTGCATTTTGGAAGTTCACTCAGCACTAATAGTCATGCATCCATTGGAATTTTCAGCTGTTAAGGCACAACATCTGCAGCTGACTTCCTCTTTAGCTTTTGATCTCATCATCCTTTAAGAATTTAAATCCAGAAGGTGCTTCATAGAGGCTCTCCCCATCAGTGCTGAAGTCATCGTCTTCATCATCAAGATCACTCAGCATTTTACTGGAGGTCTTTTTCCGTCTGAAAGCAAATCAAGCAATATAAGAATTAGCATTTTCTACTGTAGAAATGGTCTGCAAATAGGGTTGCCAGAGTGAAAACTGGAGAAGGCTCCTGTAGCTTCAGTGGTTGTGTAGCAGTGGAGATCTCAATGCCGTACCTGCACACTATTTGGACTGTTTTTATATTATGCTTTGAAAACATGATTAAGTAGGAGAGTGTTACTCCTGTGCTTGCAAAACCATGCAAATAGCCACTTTGAATCTATGAAAGACAGACCCAGTTAGGCTTGGGGACTGTTAGAAGCAACAAAGTTCCTGAATGGACAGTGTAGTTCTTTGGGCCATACACCTCTCTGCAAGCATCACCTGCCCCTAAAGACTGAACAAAAAATGGTCTAGAGTGACATCCCAATCCTGCTTGTTTCTGGACATAAACCAATTTGGGCACTGATTTTGTGGTTTAAGCAACTACAGTTTTGGAGACTAGGGTTCAAGTCCTCACTCAGCCATAGGAACCCACTGGATGACCTTAGTCACACTCTCTGAGCCAGAAAGGAAGGCAAAAACAACCCCATAGGAACAAATCTTGCCAAGAAAACTCCGTTGTGGGTTTGCCTTAGTATCACCCTAAGTCAGAAATGACTTGAAGGCACACAACAAAACTGCTTCCCTGGAAAAGACAAAATATTTTGGGAAGGGAATCCAATCCATGTACAAAGGAACTCTGAAAGAGGGCCTAGAGGTAGCAAAGCTATGTTTGAAATCTGAAACCCAGGCAGCGTGGTAAGGCCCCAAAGCAGAACTCTCTGGACAGAGAGCAAAGAAAAGGGGGAGGGGGATAAGGCCTCCCATATCCTAAGCAAGGAGCTACAGCAGCAAGAGAAACCTGCAGTTCTTGATCTTGGAGAAGCTGGGCCATGGCAGAGAAGCCACCATGTCTTCTGAGGTTCCTCCTTTCCCACCTGAGTTCCTGTTTGATTGCACTCAGCTGCCCTTGTAGTTGGTCATTCAAGTCAACTTGCTCTTCCAGCTCCCGCTGAAGCTTCTTCTTGTTGCTTTCAAGTCTGTCTATTTCTTCTTCTGCTTCCTCCACTTGGCGTTTCATCGCTTTCAAACGCAAACTCAGCTGTGAAATATGACAGGCCAGTTAGAATTTGAATGAAGAATATATCTCCTTAAACCTCAGCCACCCATGATGGAGATTGGAGAAATTGTCTATCTACACAGGAGCAAGACAGTCATCACACAGAGAGGGAAATTCAAACCCCAACCCTACATTTCTTTGGCTGCACCTCAGTCACATTTTGCAACAGAACTGCTGCAGCTTCAAAGAAGAAAAGTTTTGCCTGCAGAAACCAGTCAGTGCTGGAAGAAGGCCCACAGATCCACTTGCCAATTGCGCACCCACACACACCAGCAAACGAAATAAAAATGGCCTCTAAATCCCCTCTAGGAGAAGAGGGGGGCATGTTTGCAATGTTTTATGCTCTCTTTAGGCCATCATAGGCCCAGGAAAGGACATTTTTAACAATAGGAAGGGACTGAAAGTTCCTGTTTACTTTCTGTATTTTCTTAAGACCTCACTTTTGCCGTAAATAGCCCAAAATAGCCTACCAACCTCACCCCCAAACAGGGAGACCAAAAAAAAAAATTGAACCAAATTTTTTTGACCCTAGGGGAGTTAAGAGATGACATAAAAATGGCTCTGGATTTGTATGCAGTCTATGGGCTGTGCTTTGCCCACTTCTGACCTAAAAGAATTTTGATTAAAAACCCTGTGCTTAGAACTCAATGTTCAAAATATCTCTTTTATTATTACCCCCCCCCCCCCCTGATAGTTTATTAATAGCAGTCCTTAAGCAAGGTAATCAAGGAGAGAAAAGGGCTTGGCAATTGAGGATGTAGGGCTGAAAGGGTCATTTTTACATGAAACAATGCAGAGAGCCATGTAGACACCCAGCTTAGCTGAAACCCATCTCTATGATGTCTGAGGTGCTCCAGGTGCAACCATAAAAAGCCTTTGTGGTGGCTGGTGTTGGATTGGGACTTGAAAATGGGATATCCAGCTTTGAGTCCACACTGAAATCTGCAGTCATCAAGCGGAGTCGGCCTAAGATACTCTGGTGCAGGATGTAGACTTTGCAAATGAGTGCACATGCTGCAGTGAAAATGAAATACAGCCCATTGGGAAGCTTTAATTTGAAAGTGCAGTTGAAATCACTAGGGACTACACAAGAGCACAGTAGGAGCAGATACAAGTCAAATTTTGCATTACTCTGTTGTACTCAAGCCTAAGGGCCCCTTGGCTTGTTCTGGGCATGTGTTTACCTTGAAAATGTTCATCTGAAACTTGAAAATTATAAAAATGGGATTCTTATGGCTGACAGTGGAAGTGGAAGAAGACTAGGATTGGGAAGGGCAGCTATGAAAGAACTGGACAAGATCATAAAGTGTAAGGATAGAACTCTGAACATTAAAGTGAGAATAGTCCAAGCCATCGTATTCCCCATCACCATGTATGGATGTCAGATCTAGACAGCCAAAAAGACAAATAAATGAGTCCTTGAACAGATCAAGTCTGAACTCTCTCTGGAAGCCAGGATGACTAAATTGAGACTGTCGTACTTGGGCTGCATCATGAGAAGGCATGATTCATTAAAAAAGACAAAGATGCTTGGAAGGGTAGAAGGCAGTAGGAAGAGAGGAAGACCACATGCAAGATGGTTAGACTCGATCAGGGAGGCCACAGGCATGAGACTGCAGGACCTAAGCAGAGCAGCTGAAGACGGGGGATCTTGGAGATGTCTCATCCTACAGGGTTGCCACAAGCTGAGGGCGACTCAAGGGCAGTTAACAACAACAACAACAACAATAAATGGCAAACCTATACATTCTATCATTTGCTGTTTGTTCAAAGAGATAAAATCATCTATGGGTAGCAAAGACCAAACGTTATGAAAAAACTAGAAAGAACAAATGGGAAAAACAGAAACCATTTTGTGGTGGGAAATACCACAGAAAACCCCATAATAGGTTCACTTTTAGGATCGCCATAAGTTGGAAACAACTTGAAGGCACACAATAACAAATTTCTGCAATGTTTTTAGAATGTTGTCAGTCATCCCAAGAATTAATTTTGAGGTTAAGAGAAAGCCATAAATGCAGACTAAGCAAAGAGACCCTTTCCCACCATACCTGGTCCTTTTGGTCTGTCAGTGAGAGATGCTCATCATCAACCTGCATCATGAGCTCTTTAACTTTCCTTTCAAGCCGACGGTTGCTGAGTTGGAGGTTAGCACGATCCCTGGCAAGACAAGGACAGAGTACATGCAGAGATGAACTCAAACAACATTAAGAATCTGGATCTAACCTCTAGCCTATCATCTGCTTCCTTTCCACCAGGTGTCTCTGGAAAACCCACACAGACATGATGGCAGTAAGCCCTCCCACACTATATGCCCTCTGCTTCTGATAATCAGGTGTATATACTGCCTTTGAATATGGACGTTGCATGTTCCTAATTTTGAAAGAAATAAATGTATGGGTTTGTTTTGGTTTAATATAGTTTTGCTTTCAGTAGTCAGTTTTCAGAAGAGGGGTCTTTTAAAGTAGCTGGATGCCTCCCACAGATGCCAACTTCTCTGGGTCTGTTTACCTCTCTTCGTTCTCTAGTCGCTCCTCCAGCTCCACAATCCTGGTTTCCATCTGGACAAGAAGCCCTTCTTTGCTGGACCTGTAAGAACCCTCCAGATGCAGGATCCGACTTTTCAAGTCTTTGTTCTGGAATAAAAAAAAAGAGTTTCAGTCACTGTAAAACAAACAGAGCTACCTCAAGACATTTTAATATCCAAGGTGGAAAGAGAAAAGGAAATTCAACAAAGATAAATGGAGAACTCTGCATTTTAAGCATATGAATTCAAACCCACAGGAAACGGATGGAGATGGCCTGGCAGTTTTAAAGGAATTGCCCTCACTCCCTGTACACTGCATTAAAGGTGCTGATGAGGACACTTAAAGCCCAAAATGGCTTGGGCCATCAATAGTTGAAGGAGCCCTTCTTCCCATATGTACCAAGCGGGAATGAGTCAGGAGATACACCTTGTAATATAAACTCAGAGAACACTTCATCATAGCTAAAATCTGGGTCTACCACCAGGTGGCACTCTATACACAATATTAGGAGGGTTTTCTAACTTGAACAGCCTTTATTCTTACATAACTTTCCACATTGTTGCTCAAATTTGCTAGTAATCCTGTTTTGCTCTGGAAGAATGCTTTGTTCCTTAGTCCTGATTGTGTGGCACTAGACTATACAAGCCAAGTGGCAACTGGAAGCACCCTGCAAACAGTCTTTAACAGTCACATATCCCAGTGCTTAGCCCTGCTATCTTAGTTGTTCCCAAACTAGTTTTAGACATAAACCAAGCTTCCAGTACATACCTGTCTGTCTAGAGAAATCTTGTCACACTCAAGATCTTGCCGCACAGACCTTTCCTGAAGTAGTTCACTTCTCATTTGTTCAATCTGCAATTGACGAAGAAAAAGAAGGTTGGAATGGCTGCATGGATTACTTAAGATGTATATGATGCTGACATTATTGGTACTGAATACTGTTAACTGACCTTTTGCTAACCTAAAGAGAGTCATACTGGATCAGACCCAAAGTGAATGTAGTCCAGCATTCTGTTTCCACAGTTACCAACCTATTGCCCAAGTAGGAAACCCACAGACAGGACCCAAGGGCAACTGGATCCTCCTGCTAATCTAATGTTACCAGATACTGATATTCAAAGGCACACAGACTGATGAAGTTCCCACATTCAGTTTACTCTCAGTCGGCTCCAACCTCCTTGATTCTGATGCCTCTGACTCCAGGGCATGCCTTACTTGCTTCAGATTCAACACTTCTGATTACACCTTGAACTGCTTTGATGTCCAAAGAAATGACAACAACTCTACAGTATTCTTTTTCTTTATCTCAACTTAAGGAGGAGCAAGTCCTGCCTTCCATTTCAGAGAGTGAATTGAGTACAGCTTCCCTCCAGTTAAATCTGAGTGCCTTGGTTCCTACTGAGATTTCTCCCAGGGTGGAGGGAGAGCGAACAGTGGGGTCTCCACTTCCAGTCCTATCTTTCATCCAAGAACTATTACAGACTGAAGTTTTGCAAGAGTTTGAGCTGCCATTGGAAGAACAGGTTCACTCTAGGACTAATGGTGGGAAGCTATTCCAAGGGAGAATTTTAGGACTCATCTTCACGCATGGCTTCTTTCCAGTCTGGTGAACCAGTGGATAAAACAGACAGTGTTGACCAGTGTGATATCTGCAACACAACAGCTTCACTCCTAACTAACCTCAATTGCTACAGCATCCCTGACTGGAGCACACATGCTAACCTACCTATCTTGAATCATGATTGGTCTGCCCATGATAAATGCCCATGACACCGAGAATGAACCACACCTCCTCAGTTTCAGTAATTTTATCGCTATCAACCAGATGGGTTCCAATTGATCCATGCCTGGAGTTTTAGGGACGTGCCCAACAAGCCCCGCTATCAACTTGTTGGAATCTACCAGAGTGGGAACCACCTTCTCCTTAGTATCCCTACCCACCAGCCTTTTGGGCATATCCTTCAAGGATTGGGTTTTGTTTTGTTTTTCAATCACATCCTTTCACCTTCAGTCAACCATCTGCTACTTTGTCTAGGCCTTTACAAACATAATCAGCTTCGGGAGTCTATTATGAGAAATACAAAGGTCAATCACAGTCTGAAGCCTGGGTTCCAACATCTCCAAACCATGTCCAATTCACGATCCCTTAGCCACTGCTCTGGCATTGACCTTGACCGCATCTTCGGTCCCAAAGAAGCCGATCGCCCCGTCAGCTTTCAGGATTCAGGTTCCAGGGAAGTACAGACCATTAATACCAAATGGGATTCATCATCAGTTTCCATAGAAGGAGCAGATACATCACTGGATGTTGTTGTTTGGGGACTTTATCTCCCTCTGAAGATATGTCTATACTGAGCCAGTTTGCAGAATGGCAAAATCCCTTGACTTTCATGCCACCCTTGTGAAACCATCAGTCTTGGATCCCAGGTTTCAGAGGATAGAGGGGAAAAACCCTCCTCCAATTCTCCTACCAGTGCTACCTTCATTGCTCTGTATATCATAGCAATCGTGGAAGAACTCGTCCTCCATTGTTCCTACATCTCAGTGGATTGAAAATTTGTATAGGTTACAATGACGGTCTGTTTGTGGATTTTTATTTAGGCATCCACAATTAAATTCTATTATAGTGGAAGCAGCACAACAGAAACCCTGGGATTGGCCACACGCTACTCTTAGGATAAAGTGGGCCATAAATTAGATGCCATTGGCAGGAAAATTTACTCCACAGCTGCCCTTTCCCTCCAAATTGTCAATTACCATTGTGCATAGCTTCATATCAGCAACTTCTGTGGGAAAGAGCTGCCCTATTTTTCAGTAAGCTGCTTGAAGAAGATAAAAAGGCCATCCTAGTTCTACAGACATCTCACGAATTGTGGAGTGAAGGTGCTGTCTGGAACAGTCACCCTATGACAGCATGTCTGGATGAGCTCTTCTGAAGTTAAAAGTGACAATTGAAAGTATAGGACCTAAGGCTTCTTACAACATGAATGAAAAAGAAAGAAAAAATCAACAGCTAAAACCAGTTATAAGATTGGATAAAATATGTATTCGTACTTTTGATATGCCCTAAGCCCAACCCAGCACATACTAAATGCAAAGTGGCACTACGTCCCACAAAGGCACATGTACATACACTCCACACGACAAGAACTTTCCAAATCCTTGCTAAAATTTGCCTGATGGGAGATTATATCTGTGGACTACACCTGTCTTTTCCAAGACCTATTTATTGGGGTCATGCGGAAAACTCTGCTACAGTATAACTGCTTGATGGGGTCCAGGCAAAATAGATTCTGAATGGGGGAAAAATTAATGAGCAACTAATTAAAAACAAATCTCTTAAACAGAGAAAGTTTGTGGGGCATATTGGATGTAGTTGGTCACTGTAAGGTTGCACACACCAAGGTATTGTGTTGTGCTCAAAGGCTGTGAAAAATGTGGGCAGCCATCACTGAGTGTCATATTCAGGACAAGGGTAAGACAGTGAGTGTGGCACCACAATGGAGATGGCTGTTGCTGAAAGAAGCTTCCAAGTAGAAGGGACAACACTCATTTACAGGGACATACAGAGGCCCTATCTGTTTAATTTTTATGCAGGACACAGGATATGGAAAGCAGGATTAGACAAGAGGAAGCAGGCATGAAAATTGGGGGAAGCAACAATTTAAAATATACAGATGGTACCATATTACAAAACAATGGTTGCAAGCTACAGGAAAAGAGATTCCAGCTCAACATGAGGAGGAACTTCCTGACAGAGCTGTTCGGCAGTGGAACAAACTCCCTCAGAGGGTAGTGGAGTCTTCTTCCTTGGAGGTCTTTGAACAGAGACTAGATGGCCATCTGCCGGGGATGCTTTGATTGAGATTTCCTGCATGGCAGAAGAAGGGGGTTGGACTGGATCAGGGCCCTTCTTGGGGTCTTTTCCAACTCTGATTCTATGATTCTACTTGCAAAAAATAGCAAAGACTATTGAAGAAGGTCAAGGAAGAAAATGCAGAAGCAACATTGCAGCTAAACATAAAACAAAAATAATGATCACAGATAATGTACATAACTTTAACGTGGGCAACAAAGACATCAAAATAAATGTTTCTTATACTTTGGCTCAGTCAGTAATCAAAATGAAGATTGAGTTGAAGTCGACTTGAGGGCAGTTAACAACAACAAATCAATTAAGCCTTGCAAATTATAGCAAGCGTCTGCTCTATTAGGTGAGCTGGAGATTTGTACAGAGCCTTTCCTTCTTGCCAGAGCAGACACTTCCAAAACTGAAGAATTTTCACCCTTGATTCTCACCTGGAGATGATCCCTGAAAACTGGGGTTTTAGTCCTGAGATATTGCAAGTCCTGACTAGATTCTTGGTCCTGCAGCCTCCTAGGGCAGGATCTCACCTTAGGAAAATTCTCTGGAGGTGTTAACTCCCAGTATGGGCTCAGGCCTACAAGAGTCCTTTGGACACCTCCAGACACTGACCCTCTTGTTCATCGCAGTACCCTTGGGAGGAAGTCATAATCATTGCCTATGTCTTGGCATGTCAACCTCTGCTTGTTCTCGTCCTCTCCAACGCTCCTCAAGTGACAAGGACAAGCACCACTTCAGGTAGCAGCTGCCCTAATTGGAGAAGGGGCACATTGGTGAAGAACAGCCTCAAACTCCATGAGGCTTCATTAGGGAACTCTGACTGTGGGCCTGATTTGGAATGAGGAGCAGCTGCAAAGTTGGCTGTCAAAGAAAAAGTAATTTGATTTCTAATAACAACGTGAAGATAGCTGTAGCCACTGTCTTTCCTTTCCCACTAGGCACAGTTGTGCAGTAATTCTGAAGAAAGGAACAGTAAAACCTCACCTCTCCCTGCTTCCCCAAACTGGCTGACTCAGCAGAAATGTTCAGCTGTTCAATAAAGGGCGCTAATGGAAATATCAGCACATCGCTGGCTGAATCGCTGCCTGCACCTCCCACATTTTCCTCTGCCTGTTCCACACACCTGCGCCAAGGAAGGAGCAGGTGTGTGCCATCCACAGAGACCACTGTGCCCAAGGAAATGAATGACACTGCCCGCATAACTTCATCCTTTGCTCATTTACTCTGCCATTGCCATGGAAGCAGGCTTCTCACACAGTGATGAGAAGCTGTTTTCAAGTCCATTAATTCATCCTCTGTCTGCCTTCTTTCTCTTCTTCACTTACAGGCCAAAAATGTTCCAAAGCAACAGAAGAATGATGGCTGCTTCAAGAAAGGGCAGGAGACCCAGTGGTGAAAAAATGAGGAATCAACACAATCGGAAATTGGGATGGGAACATCCAGCTTCACAACACAATGAGTTGCTGAACGCACGCTAAACAAAGTTCTCTGAAACCAGAGGTGGGCCAAGTATGGGCTCCCAGTCTTCCACAGTTGCCACTCCTGCCTTAAACTCGCAGCTGGCATGGGGTGCTTGGCTGAACTGGGATCGTCAGGGCTTTCCCTGCCACTTGGTAGACTGAAGAGGCTGCCTCAGGCAACAGATGCTGGAGCCAGAGGAATACCAACAAGGTACTGGAGGATGGGGCTTTACAATGCATACCCCTGGTCCTATGTCCAATTTTGTTAGTCTGTTGCCTTCAGGTGCACTGCCCTAATGCCCCCAGGGATTTAAAAAATGAAGGAAATGCTCCAAAATGCCCCTAAAAAGGATAAGGGGGTATTTTCAGCAAGGTGGGGGGGGAGGGACATTTTAAGCCTGTGAGATGGCTTTTTTCCCCCTAAAATGGAGTAAACAGGAAGTGCTTCCTGTTGCTAAAACAAGCCTTTGCTGATTCCCACCCCTGAAATAGCTAACTGGTGCAAGTAACACGTAGATCTGTCCATGCTAGAAGACGTTCACCTGTGTGTTGCTGTCAATCACACAGCCGCTGCTGGTGAAATGCACAAAAGCTCAGGGCACAAGGGGAGGGGGGCCGTTTGGTCAGTTGGCACCCTTGATCATCACTGTTTACCAAAACAAAGCCATGATTCTTCCTTGCCTTATTATAAATGCTTAGCAGACCCTGAAATAGTCTCCTGGGAAGCCATTCATCTTCACCATCCCAGTGTGGACTTGGAAAACAAGGCAACCTTTGTAGCCCATGTATGCAGTCAGGGGTTCCAGAACCCTTGGTACAAACACCTATTTTGCCACAACCCACCTCCCCACCTCATGTAATTAGCTGGCTAGGCTGTTGTGGTTTATATTTTCCTTAAAAGCATCAAATTAAGTTAACTGTTAAGTCCCCTAAAGTGAAAGCTTCCTGCGTTCAGGTCTTCTAGCCTGTAGATGGGATGCAGCTCTAAACCCTAATGCAGCCTCAGAAGCTTATGAGCTCTTCATCTTCCGAATGCCTGCAGAGGCCAAGCAAGCACCCACATACATGGAAATAGCACAGTGAAGCTGCAAACATGCCATTAGGCTCCAGTACTCACTCACAGAGGCTATTGTGAGGGTAACTCTCACCTCTTTAACACAGGAAGAGACCAACAGATGCAGAACAGCTCTGTCAACAAGCTAATAGCTAAAAGAAAGTACCAGATCTGGAGGCAGCATATTCAAAACTACAGTATTGGCACTTGGGATGAAACAATAACAAAAGGCCTTTGCCTTGGTGTTCAACAATTACTGTGCAAGGATAAAGAGAATTACTATAATAATCAGTGCAAGAAAATAGAATCTGACAACAGAATAGAAAGAACAAGATCCAGGAAATTAAAGGGAAATTTTAACAAAGAATAAGCATGCTCTTTGATCAACACAAGAATATAATAAATGATCAAGATGAAATAAAACAAACAATGGAAGCATTACACAGAAGAGCTATATAAAAGAGAAGAATGAATGAATGGCACATAGGAAGAAGAAAAATCATATGAAGATGAGCTCCAGATTCTGTAAAGGGAAGTAAAAGTGGCACTCTAAGCATTGGGGAAGAATAAATCACCAAAAACTAATGACACACTAATAGAACTCCTACAAGCTACAGAGACAGAATTGACTTAAGTATTAACTAAAATCTGCCAACAAACATGGAAAGCAAAACAATGGCCTACAGATTGGGAATGATAAATACAGTGGGCCCTTCCCTTATCCGGGGATCCATTCCGGACCACCACCACGTAAGGGGAATTCCACGTATGCTCAAGCCCCATTTAAATGAACGGGGCTCATGCATGCAGCAGTGGTGCACACAACATTGCCCCTTACGGGGCGGAGCACCCCTTTTCCCAGCACTGCTTTCAGTATATGCTGAAAGCTATGTAAGGTACACCCACGTATGATGTGGGTGCACTGAATACATTCCTATCCCCTAAAAAGGAGACACAAAAGATTTCACCATTGCATTGATTTCTCATGCAAGCAAACTATGTGATCTTAAAGAAATGGGCATACAATTCCATTTGAGTGTGGGATGCATAACCTATACTCAGGACAGCAGGCTGCCATCAGAAAAATCAGAGAAGCAAAATGGTTCCCAATTGGAAAAGGGGTCACACAAGGTTGTATTCTATCACTCTGCTTGTTCAACTTGTATGCGGAAAATACTGCATGCGGATCAGGTTTAGATATGGAAGAAGGAAGAGTGAAGACCAGAGCAAGGAACACTGACATTTTAAGAGATGCATACGATATCATTCTACTACCAGACAACATGAGAGACTTGAAACAATTACAAAAGAAAGTCTGAGAGGAAAGTGCCAGTGCATGGCTTACTGTTGAATATTAAGAAAATGAAAATAATGACCACAGGAGTTTCAGAAATTTGATCTAGACAACAAGGAAACTAAAATAGTTAAGGATTTCCCATCCCTTAATCAAAACAGGGATTGCATTCAAGACATCAGAAGACTAGGGCAGCTGTGGAAGAACCAGACAAGATATTGAAGTGCAGAGATATAAAACACTATGTATGTATGCAAAGCTGGACAGTAAAAGCCAATAGAAAGAAAATCAATTAATTTGAGACATAGTGCTGGAGAAGAGGGCTAAGGATACCATGGACAGCCCAAAAGACAAAAAAATGGGTCTTAGAACAGATCAAATCTGAACTCGCGCTGGAAGCCAAGATTTGAGAGTGCTGAAAAGTTCTGGCCCAAACAACTTCCAAAATCTGATCATAATTTTGTCCCTGTAGCTTAAAAAACTGTTCTTTTGTATGGTAAAATGCCAGTTTGCAGGATCATAGCTCTAATTTCTGATTTCATCTTTCACTTTAGTGACCCAAATCAACACATAGGCAGTATTCAGCAGCAGATACAGTGGCTCTCATTCAATTTCTGATGGTTTGTGGCCAGTTAAAGAAATCTAGAAGATTTTGGTGACCTTTATGTTCTCCCCTGCCCTCATACCTACCATGCCGCCTTAGCTAGGCAAAGCTGGCCAATGAAGTTTCAAACAGGCTAGTCAAGTACCTGCTCTCTGCACCGGCTTATCCTTTCAGACAAGATATCCGAATTATTCCGTTCCTCTTCAAGCTCAAGTTCCAGTTGTGTTATTTTGTCCTAGAAGGGAGGATGCAACATTGGCTGAGTTCAAGATGACTCCTTGGCAAGTGAAGGGCATGTGCTCCAGCTTGCAAGGGACATCACCCATATTGAAACTGGATCAAAGGAGAGCACAGCTAGATTAGAGCTTGGGAGAAGCTTTTTTGGAGTACAGTTCCCAGTATCCTCTAGAACATGGCCACTGGGCATGCTGTTTTGGAGATTTGTAGTCCCAAAAAAGCTCTAAGATGGATGAAGAGGCAGCTAAACAGCACCACATTTTGTAAGGCAGGGCTAGGGTACATGTGGCTGTATAGAAGTTACTAGACTTTAATTTCATTAGTCAAGTCAGCATAGCTAGTAAACAGAGATTATAGGAGTTGTAGTCCAAATGATAACATCTGCAAGGTCATGTTTTCCCCACCGCTATTTCAAGGAAGGCCCACCATAGCAGGGGATCTGTAGGGCTGGGCATCAGGGTAAGTGGAGAAAAGGATGTGACTAAATCCTCCTCCTCCTGCCCTCGTAGGCATGGAAAGGACTTAAGAGGCAGGTGAAGCCAGAGGTGGGCATGATGATGGTCCATCTGTCATGCTCAGTGTCTTAACTGCATGAGAACATTACTCCTCTTTGCTCCCAGCCCAGGTCATATTCTACCTCCATTATCTTGGCTTGTCTTGCCCGATCTTCTTTCAAGTGGTTTTTGGCTTCCAGTTCATATTCCAGGGCTTTCACAGTCTGTTCCAAAAGCTGAGTTTTGGTAATAGCTTCATCTTGGGCTCTTTGATGATCCCGTAATTCCTCCCCCATAAAACGCACCTGAAATAAAGGGAAATATCAATGCCGAGCCCCTGTGGTCAGGACCCCAGTTCTGTATAAAGAAATTTACTAATGAGTTCATAAAAGAGAATTCTGCATGGGATTAGTTTAAAGGCATGCATCTGCCCAGGAAAGGGGGCTAGGTAAGACCTCCATGAGGCTTTCTAACTTCTGAATGGGTTCCAGAGTGCTCAAGCTCCTAACCAGTTTGGCAACAGGCACCTGTATATGGAGATCTTTTAACATATAATGGAAGTATTTTACTCCTGTAGTTAGGATGATCGAAATGCCGTGTAGAAGTTTTCTCTTCCACGAAAAAGGATTGGGGTTTTGTTATGATTTTATCTTTTTGACCCCGTTTTGGATGGCAATGTACTGCTAAAGTGTTCAGAATAGACACGGAGTTATGTGATAGGGATATAAGAAATTATTATATTTTTTAAGTATTCACTTTTACACCAAATCTGTACTAATAATTTTTCTATGGTTATCTTTTAAATTTTGCTTGTCTTTTTAACCAACATAGTAATTCAGGCATTTCTGAAGTGTGCTGGCCATTTTGACCAATAAAGGCAATTGAGCCATTCTTTGCTTTGTTTCCACTATCCTTTTTTTCTTTCTTTCTTCAGCCATCCAAGGCACAACCATGGCCTCCTGTGAGTGCCGTTGGTGTACAATTGCAACTGGTGTTCTTAAACAAAGTTTTCAGCATGGATATGTATGCCCCTTGTGAAGAAGCAGTAGCTCAAGAGAGTTCCAGTGGCTGGGTATACCCTCCATTGACTGCAACTGGATCCTGTGTTTCCTCTTCCTGGATGCCACTCTAGAATCTGGGCAGATTACGAATCCCTTGCACTTTAATGCTTCCATGTGGAAGCAGTCACACAGCTGCTTAAAAACTGAACTGCATCTCTCAGCTGTTTGTGCTGATGATCTTAAATAATTTCTTCCACCCACAAGATGGCAGCAGTCCAACAGCTTTTAGAAGAGGCAATGGTAGCCTCAAAATGATGGGTTCTGTAGTTTCACAGGCCTTCCTTAACCTTAGACAGCAAGCTAAATTCGCCCAGCTTTCCAGAGCTTATTTACACGGTCAGTAATCCTGGGATAAGGCCCCTTAAAATCACCTCAGTCTTTTCAGAGAACTATTTATGGGTGTGTGCTAGAACGGTGGAGGAGGAGAGGAGTGTCCCACTGAACTTGAGGCTCCTGACCCACCTGTTTCCTCGCGTGGGAAGGCATTGCCAATTCAAAGTTCTTACTTGGATGCAGGGTTTGTTAAGAACCAGTTTCCTAAGCTAAACAGGTTCCTGTGTTTTTTAACTCTCCTCTTATACGATTGATGAGTTCTTAATTTTTTATACATCTTTCAGCTTTACCCATTTTTCATTCACCTCTCTTGATCCTAGTGACCATAACAAGTTCCTTGTCAGTAAAGACTTTGACAAACCAAAGCCAAACGTGTTTGGCATTTCTCTCCCTTCCCAGCCATTGCACTAGAAAACAAGATGGTTGGGGACAGGGGATAAAGGCATCCACCTTGAAGATTTAGTTAGTGCTTTTGATTACCTTTGATGCAGTCTATGACTGGTTTAGAGCGGCAGAGTTGTGACTGTTCTGTTGTACAATGTGATGCTTCTAACTACTAGTTTTTAGAATATCTTTACTTTAAATGAATAAAATAAAGGGCTTTATTTATTGTGGGGCCCAGATAATTCTTCAAGGTAAAATATTATCAAATGCACTGGCCTTGGAACCATTATACCTCATCCTGCAATTTGAGAGTTGCCAGATGTGCCTTTTCTAACTCCAGGTTTTTGTCTTTCAGCTGCCTCTGCGTTTCAACAAGTTCGTGACGATTTTTCTCTTTGTAGTCATCAAGCTGGTTCTGGAGCTCCAGGGTTGATGCCCGCGAAACCTCTATGATTTCTGCCATCTAGCAAAAAGGGAAACAGGTTCATGAGGTGCAGCACATGACACTTTGACCAGGAAGTTGCGTCTCCATACACTTTGGGAAAGAAACAGATGCCCAAAGAGCAAGTTGCAAGTGATTTTCCTCCCAATTTGTGTTGCTCATAGGGATGCAGGGGAACAAAATGGGGGCATTGCCTCCCATAAGAATTCTGATCCACCAAATGTAATTTTCCTTCAGTCCCTGAATTTCTAGCATTGCAGAGAGTGAAATACTAAAGCCTAAACTATTTCTAAACAGCATTTCTATTTTCTATATACATTACAGCGGTGCTAGAAATTTGATGCTGAAGGGTGCGTAGCCCTCCAAGGTCTCCTGGAGGCTAATGCAGCTGCCTAGCCCTCAAGAGTTGTCCGGCTGGGTCTAGGGCCTCCGTTCCATCACACCAACCCCCAGTTTACCACAAGGTACTCAATGCTCTTCATAGCTTCTAAAGGGGGCTTTGCAAAGTAACATCAAAAGCAAAGCCCCCAAGATCAACCAGGCTGGGTTTCTAATCAGTTGCTCCCTGGGGATGCTGGAGGTTGTAGTCCAAGGCATTTGGAAAGCTAGTCAGAAAAAGCTGCCTTAATAGCACAGTTCTCTCTGCCAGATTGTGGACAGAATGCTTCAGGATGGGTACATCTTTAATATGCTCTGCTGTTTGTAATGCTGGGTTTGATGTGACCCTTTGGTTCTCTGTGTGGCAACCAGTACTAGAATGCTGGATTAAAAGCAGCAACGAACATTTTTATAGTTTTTTGTGGGGTTTTCGGGCTCTGTGGCCATGTTCTAGAAGAGTTTCTTCCTGGCATTTTGCCAGCATCTGTGGCTGGCAAAACATCAAGAAGAAACTCTTTTATAACATGGCCACACAGCCCGAAAAACCCACAAAAAACTATGTATGCCAGCCATGAAAGCCTTCGACTTCACAACAAACATTTTGTTCTTAAGTCTTGCTGGAGATAACGCCCATGATGGGGGTGACTTCAGGCCCAAGTTGAAGAGAGCATGGCTTTCGTGGACAAGAGACTCTTCCTGCCACTTTTCCCCAGAGACAGAGATATTCCTGTCTGGACTCAAAGCTTCCATTGATCTTCTCTGGCTCACAAACATTCAGTGCAAAGTTCACATTTCACTTTCATTTGTCTTTCTTTCTTTCTTTCTTTCTTTCTTTCTTTCTTTCTTTCTTTCTCTCTCTCTCTCCCCCCCCCCATCTTTTGTACAGCTGGTCCTTTTATCTGCTTCCTCCCCCCATGCACTTGATATTTAATCTCCCACCCATCTTACCTCCTTGTGTAACTTCTCAATAGTCTTGTCCAGTTGCCACCGCTCATTCTCCAGTTCACTCTTCATTCTCTTTAACTGATCCTTCTGGTTGGCTTCATCTTTCAACCTGTCAGTTAACTGTTGCTGCTCCTGGCTCAGCTGACTGATGTTCTTCTGGAGGTGTGAAAAAAATCAACTTTGTGAAACATGAACAACAGCTGAGATTTTATTTTGATCCACAAATCCTCCCAAGCAAAAAGTAACAGTGAAATATTGCAGTGTTTATCCTCCTCTTTCTAAGAAAAGGGAACATGGGCACTCAACTACTCTCCGATCAGTCAGCACTGGCTCTGTGAGAGAAGCTGGCCCATCTAAGAAGGATGTGTGTGCCACAAGAGGACAGATGAGACAAAACACTGAAGGGAAAGCCCACTCAGGAAACTCTTTTGGAAAAACTGCATTTTCAGCTGTATTGCTATAACTATGGGAGCTAGAAATCCATCCATCTTCAAAGTGAATGCCAATAGTTTCAGGGATCCAAATTCTGCAAGCAAGAAACAAGCAAGAAGAGGAACACACTAGAAGTGATAATCTGGGAAGACTTAAGGGGAGCAAGTATAATTGCTGGCCTGGTCTCAGAGTTCACACCAATTTTGGCACAAAGAAGGACTTTCAACAGCACAAAGAAGGAACAGGCGGGGGACACCAGTGTCAAGAAAGGAGTGGAAGGACGCACTGCACAGCCCTCTGTTACTGAAGAATTCAACACCACAACTGAAATGGAAGCTAAGAGAAGAGGACTAAAAACCATCCATTTGTAGCTGAGCTCTTAAACCCTGCAGTCTCCTTAAGGAAAATGGGCAACACAACATTTCAAAACCAAGAAGGAAATCTGGCAATAAAAGCTCTTGTCTATGCTGTTGTCTATGCTGTTGGTGAAAATATTGCCGGGTGCCCCAAGATGATTCTGCAGAATCCAGGTTTTCCAGGCCATTGATCTTTAGCATTGTTTGCATAGCCTGGAAAATCAAGAGGCAAGAACTGAGGCCAGAGGGAAGTGGATGATGGGGGACCGGAAATGTGTTCTATATAAGATAAAGAACTTCCATAGAGGGCTTCCAGCGCCCTATGCAATAACAGCAGCAGCATCGAGCTCACAAAAGCCAAAGGAGGTGGAACCACAGAGGCTCCCTAGGAAGGCCAAACATGGCTAGAGGGGGACAGAGGGCCTGGCCTGACAGGTCATGGTTACACCTCCTCACATGGTGCTCCAAAACAAACTTGGATGGATGACACATTCATTCCTGAGTGACACAGAGCCAAACTCAAATGATCAACACTATACCAAGAGGCACAGTCATACAAAAGGATAGGATGCAGTGAAAAAACCTGGAACAGCCGCTCACTGAAGGTGGACCAGAGTTGTAGCAGCTGGAGACCTTTCAGGGAGGTGAACTTTTCAAAGAGCACACTCTCTTCTTTACCTGTTCATCTGCCAGCTGGGCTTCCAAAGAACTTCTGGTCAACTGAAGCTCCTGCATCTCTTCTTTTGCTCGCGCCAGAGCCTCTTCCAAGTGCTGCTGCTTTTTCTGCCATAAGACACTTGATTACATTAGGAAAGACTGAGACAGCAATGCTGCCCCCATTTTGCCTAGCCCATCTGCCCACTTGGGACTCCTAGACCTCAAAGCCTCTTTAAGGTCCTCAATCATCTATAGAGAAAGTGTACAAAATGCAGCCTGCAGAGCATATGCAGCCCCCATGGGTAAAAAAATTAATGACTTCTTCTTGCCCTAGCAGAATATCCAACTTTATTTACCCAGCCTGTTAACAAAAGTGGGTTTTGTGCTTTCTGTCAGTTATGCTTGCTGCCACAAGAAAAGTCCCACTGGATTACAGTGAAGGTCCATATAACCATTCTCTTCACACAGTGACCAACTGGATACTTCTAGGAAGGCTGCAGCAAGACAGGATTGCAACAACAGCCTCCCTTTTCTGTTCCTCAGCAACAGATACAGAGGTCCACTCCCTCTGGCCCTGGAGTGAGTGCATATCCATCATGGCTAGTAGTCACCAAGAGGCTCATTTTATTTATTTCCACAGCTCATCTTGATAATCAGCCTGGCAGCCTTGTGCCAAAGATTTACCAAACAAAATAAAAACAAAAAGACTATAGTTGCATGTAGCGTAGAGGCTTTGCCTGCTATGCTCCAAACGTTTTGAGTTTTGGTTTTAGTTTTAGTTTTGGGTTTTGTGGATACCCATGCCCAGAATCCCCGGAGTCACAGTCAAAAAGAGTAACTTTTTAAAATGCTATTTATTATAAACCTTCTTGCATGCACCTTTACTGTAACTAAGGACTCAAGCCCACCATTTTGGCTACAAAATCCTCTTGCTATAAGAGCCCATGATCTCACCTCGTAACTGTTTAGCCTTTCTTCCATTTTGTCTCTTTCTCCCCTCAAATTCTCAAGCTCCTGTTGGAGTTGTTTCTTTTGATTCCCCAGCTCTGTGAGAGTTTCCTTCAGTTGCTGGTTTTCTTCAATCATTTCCATCACATGATATTCTGCACTCCTTTGCATCTTTTCAGCCATGACCTTTTCATTGAACAAGGCATCCACTTTCTAAGAATACAATGCATGAATCAGCTCAGAAGGATACAGTGCAAAGGGCGCAAAATTTTAATCCAAAAAGAAGGATCTGTTGACTGGCTGCTTCTTGGTCTTTCCTTTCCACCCCACTCGCTAAATGTACATTTTGGAACACGTGCCCGTCCATAAGTGATTTCATTCTGCATTGAAAGGGATGAGTGACACCATCATGCAGTTATTGTACATCTCAAGCAGGATATTAAGAGAATGCATCATGCCAGCATCAGTTCTTGGTTAACTGGGATTCTAATGGAGGGACAGGCTGCATTGTGGTTTTTGACCCCAGGAAGCCAAGCAGCTGAAAGGACTGTCATTGGCTGCTACAGCAATCACTGTCTCCTATAGAAGAGATTGCCAGTTTCACATTTGAGCAGTTTCTCAAAATGAGGCATCCTGAATATGTGAAGGGGAAAGGGGTTGAGACGACACGCCGTGATGGCATGGGAGCTGGGAGGTCATGTCTGCCTGGAGTGGTTCCATCTGCAGCCTGTCTGGATGGGTGTTAAGAGGGTGTGGTGTTAGTAGATGGTTAGGAAGTGTTCCTAAGGCTGAAATTCAGATTTGATTATAGTGTTTATCTCCTTGGCAAGTACATTAAAAGCAAGAGAAGATCTCTGCAAGCATCAACAGCAAATGCCAAGAGTGGAAATGCGGTCTGGGAAAATTAAATTAGAAGCTTCCAGTGTCTTTAACTTGACTCTGTGATTAACTGTGTGAAACATCTGATAAGATGGAGACTACCCACTCTGTGGCATTTGTCAAAGTACCTTCCTCCAACTTGGTGGCTTTCAGATGTTTTAACCTACAACTTTCATTATGTTGGTTGTAGGTGATGGAAATTGCAGTCTACCAGATGTAGTGGGCATCAATCTAAGTTGGTAGGTGAAAACCAAGGGTATTCATTTGAATAGTATTCTTACAATACTTAATGCACCTGATAAGGCAGCTTGCAAAAGGTTCAATTGTGTAGCTATTAGAAATATGCCAGCAAGAATTTCCTAAAAGTGTGTGGAAAGTTGGTGATACAAGTTTAAATAAATAAAGATGCAGGTACTGGAATAATGCAACAAAAATGTGCACTGGGTAGCAACCAAGTGAACAAGCAGTGTGTGTGTGTGTCTGTGTCTGTGTCTGTGTGCGCGCACCCTCATGTCGCCTGTGGACTCCATTGTTTTTTCACAGGGTCTTCTTAGGCCAGAGATACTCAGAGGTGGTTTTGCCAATTCTTTCCTCTGAAATAGAGCCCAAAGCACTTGGGATTCATTGGCAGTTGCCCATCTAAAACTAAGCAGAGCTGATCCTGCTTAGGTTCCAAGATCAAATGTGATCTTAGGGTATTTAGACAGCCGGGGGGGGGGGGGGGAGAAAAAAGGAAAGGAAGGGAATCTTATCTGCATCAAGAGTGACCTTAAGTTAGTCTTCCCTCTGCAAAGGTTACTTCTTTGAAAATGGAGCAGCAAAATTATAGAATCGCCCTGCCTCCAAGATCATGAATTCTCAGTCCGCAGAGCCCCTCTCCCGGAAACAGCTAGGTGCCTGCAGAGGACCAGTGAGAGACAAGAGATCCAAGATGCAAACCCTTGACTCACACCTGGGAACACCTCACTGTAGATATGCTCTTTTGTGTTCACTTGCACATCCTTCAAAAATTACTGATGCCAACACCTGCCAGCAGCACCCTTCAGCAAGGGAAGGGGACTTCATAACAGGGGAGTGGTACCAAGTGATTTGCCAAGGAGCCAGTCAGCTAGGATTTCATTTCTCTGGGGTCTTCTCTTTCTGAGCTTTGCTTATTTAATTGGAAACATTCAGTAGACCTTGGGAAACTTTAGAACACCAATTTATTAATAAGTCTAATGATACTTCTTTGTTTTAATTAAGGACTGGAAGTTGGCTACAAGAGAGAAAGAAGTGTGGCATAAGTCCCACTCCATTGGCCTTGACAGTACCCATGCTGTTTGGCTCCTGTTCTCCCAGGACTGTTTCTGTCACCAGCTGGATCATTGGAAACATTTGGCACGGTAACTGGCACCTTAAGGTGCTTCTTTTCCCTTTCCCTTTCACCTTCTCTTCTCTTCCTGTTGTGTTGTGTCTTTTGCAAAGGTAGGGAACTTGGAGTGGTCCTTTTCACCCTTCCTCAAGCCATAGAAGGGCCCCCCTGACATCTCATAAATTCCACCCCTAAATTCCCGATTGTATGAAATCTTAAAATCTCTAGCAACCACAGTTTATTACTTAAAATAATTATTCCCCATGCCCACCACATGCTTGTTTTAGACCTTCAGAGTCCTTTCTTTTAGACACTGGTTTTGACTTCCAGGGTTTTAAAAAGCCCTTTAAGAAACAAGGTGTATCCCTTATCATTTATGCAGGGCAGAATTTGCAATTCCAGGGCTAAACATTTTGTTCCAGGGGATCCATGCACAGGCCATGCATTACATTTGACCCACCCTGGTCTCCTTTACTTTGAGTTGTAAATCATCTTGAGTCACTTGACAGGAAAGCCATACACAGCATGGTATCTGGAAAGACAAGATCTGTTTATGGTTGCCACACAGGTTTGTTTCAGGTTCTCTCACTACTGCAGAGCAAAGGGTTTTGCTCATTAGCAAGCATGCTTCTAAGCAGCCGCATTTCCTGGATCCTAAAAGGCCACAGGAGCTCTGGGAAGCTCAGTGTCTCTTCATTCACTCAGCTGGCTGCCAGTTAGAGCTGCTTCTAAGGGCAGCGCTAGTGAAGCTTCAGTGCCATCACATTGGCACCTACACATGAAACTACAATCTCATTCTGAAGGCCGCAAGGCCTACGCAACTCCCACACTCTTGCTGTTTACAGCGTGAATTTGGGGGAAGACCAGTGCTGTACCAGGAAGGAATGAAGACTTGGAGGAGGTATCCAATTCATAAGGGCTGGAGATTCTCTGGATCACATGCTGCATGCCTATAAAAAGGTGCCTGTGACTGGCTGCCCAGCAAGTGCAGCCCATCTGAAGCAGTTGGCACAGAGATGGCATTGAAAACACTGACTAGTCATCCAGACTGCATCTTACTTTCTATAGAGGGCTTGAAAATGAATGGAGCTGATAGGAGCCTGTTCTCTCAGTCTCTAAAGATTTCTGAACAAAACGGAGCCAGCTTTGGGCCTGCCCTCTCAAGCTTCCATCGGCATCTGTCCCTCCATGCCAATTAATCTGAGTTCACCTCCCCTTTCCAGAGCATATCGGGAAGAAGCTGCCAGAAAAAGGAACAGAAGAAGGAGGAGGGTTTTTTTAAAAGAACCGTGCTTGAAAACATGTTCCAAGCATTCTCTTCCCTGCACTCCCCTTCCTTTAGCATCACGAGGCTGGAGGGGCTGTGTGACCGGCACTTAACTGCCAACTGCCACAAGTCCCCGGTGACTTTGGCAGCCATACAAAGGTTACATTTTCACTCAAATGAACTGCCCTTTAACAAGTTCTGCTGCGCATTAGTGCACAAACTCTTTCTTTTCAACCACCTGGGAAGAGGAATTTCATCCGCTGCCACCATCACACCATCCTTGGACCAACTACTACTTAAGAAAATTGTTTTGGATATAAAGTTTAGAGAGAGTGTGTATGAAGCTCAAAACTGAGTCTCTTGTGTTTATATGTGTGTATATGCATCAATATTTTGCAAGGTAGGAGCATCACACTGCACCATCTCTTGCCAGTCTGCTGCAACACATATTGTTTGTGTAGGTTTCAAAACCTGAAATCCATACAGATGTCCCGATACCCATCTCAACTGCTTACTTTTTAAATGTGTTTATTAAAGTAGTTATACTTTGCTTTTTTTGTATGGAAAAGTTTCCCAGGGAGATTAACCGTACACAATTTAAAATGACATCAAAATGCACCAAAACAAAAAAGATGGGATGAAAATAGAGCAAAGCAGAGTCCTCAAAACCAGGAGAAAGGAACCCTGCCAAAGTATTGTTGCAAAGTGGGTACATTAATACATAAACACCAGCAACTAAATTCTCCCTGCCCCAGTCTAGGAACTGATGTGGTGTATTGTGCTAATTTCAGGAGATGTGTGTGTTGAATCAATGTGTATCTTCTTCATCTGCAACTCTGTCAATGCTCAGCACAGAACAAAAGCCACAGAACTGGCTGAGTGAGATTCCTACAGAGTAAGTCACCTGCTAACTTATCCAGATATACTTAGGTTATATCAAGAACCCAGGAAAGCCTGAAAAGGAGCTTCAAGTGTCAGCGCTTGACCTTGAATTTAAGCTATTTACTTCTGAGGCCAAGCTTTTCCAACACTGTGTGCTGAGAAGGAATGAACCTACATGGCCTGGTTCTTTCACCGCACCAGGAGGCATGACAGATTGCACCTGTTTCATCTTTAAAAAGAGACCCAACAAGTGCTAAATGCAGTTTTGTTGGGGTTGGTTGCAAAGAGCTAGGTAAGCAGGGAAAACCCTTGATGTTTCTTCAGCTTCACCCTAGGTATGTAGCTGGACAGAAGAAAGCTCCCACCCAAATTGCTATTGGTACCCTGCCCCGATGCCACATAGCAGTGATCTTGGAAGCATCTTGAGTAACTGCATCTACTGCTACATGCCTGAGGTAGGAAGCTCCCAAGTTCAAATAGTGGCTTAGCCACAGACTCACTAGCAAGTTGCTCTATCTCAAACACAACCCATGGCCATTTGCAAAGCTTAAATAAAGATAACCAAGATGATGAGCATGCCTGTGGAGCTTAAGGCTACAGTGCTATATGCTTGTCCTTTGGAGAAAGTCCCAAGGAACTCAAGGGGAGTTTGGCACATACGCAATGGACTCAGAGCAGGACTTGAAATATAACTGCTTTATATTGATGGCTTTCCAGTCATTCTCTAGTGCCAGTTCTTCACCTCTGGCTTCCAGCAGGGCTCCTTTCAGTGTGTTGTCAGTACCACTCTTGCTGCTTCTGTGTCTGCATTCTCCAAGGCATAAATCAATCTTAGTTGCGGTGCTTTAATATGGCTCAGTGTCGCTGAGGGCATTCCAGCCCAGGGCAGCTGCTGAAATGACACAGCTAAGCACTACCTGCAACAGCCACAATCCTCTCTCATCAGGAGCCAAGTTCAAAACAAACCTTTTAATTTCTACGCAGACAGGGACACCTTGTCTGGGCCCAGAAGTTGCCCAGCAACTCATTGCCCATGACCTTGCTGATGAATTTACCAAACAGCCTTAATGCAGGGTGTAGAATAAGTTGGTTATCTTAGCTGGATATAAGAACATAGCTTTCTAGAAAGCTGACATAAAAACACTAGTCAGGCACTGGCAATACGACAGAAGGAGGAGAGTTTTAGGATTAAGACGGCAGGCCTACCAAATGACATCTGTTACTAAATGCAAATAGAAAAATGAAACAGGTTCTGAGGATATTTTTGTTAACTCTTAAATGTGCAACATTTGGAAGCATCTATGTAAAACAACAACAACATCAATGATGATGTCTGAATGCTCAAGATAAAGAGTTGGATGTGAGAGCCAGCATGGTCTAGTGGTTTAAGCATTGGACTATGCTTATGGAGACCAGGGTTTGAATCCTCACTCAGCAATGGAAATACCTTGGGTGACTTTGGACAAGTCACACTCTTTCAGTCTCAGAGTAAGGCAAACCCTTTCTGAACAAATCTTGCCAAGAAAACCCCATGATAGATTTGCCTTATGGTTGACATAAGTCACATATGTCTTGAAGGCACAAAACAACAATAAAGGATTCTGAAGGAGAGCTAGCTCAATTTTTCTTCTAAAAACTCAGTTGTATTATACCTGCTGCATTCTAGGTGTACCCTGGTGCATGCAGCACCAACAAAACAGACCTGAATTTGGCCTTCGGGTTCTGAAATCCTGTGAGGAACATGGTTTGTTCATTGCCTGGGAGTGGATTATTGTATACTTAACCTAATTATCAAAAGACAAGCTAATGACACACAGTAGGGGATAGATTAACCCATTTTACCTTGTTTATCATTTGGTATTAGGGTTTAGCTAAAAGACCCATCACTGGAAGTGCACAGTTATTTTGAAGGCTTCTGATCTAAATTCGCAACATCTCAAGCCTCCTCAGAAGTACTTATTTCAATAAGACGTACTTCCAAGTAAATGTGTTTAGGATTACAGCACGTAAAATCTTTACAGTTGAACGCAAGTGAACACCAACATGCCAGAATAAACAATACATTTTAAGAAAGCAAGAAAAAAATAGCTATCAGTTTGGAAATGGCCTTTTCTGGTTTAATTGAAAGCCATTAATCCATGGGGAAAACCCAACCTATTCAGCAAGATTGTGGCAGAAACTGCAGGACAAAATTAGAAAGCTGTCTTATATGGAGTCTGACCATTGGTCCATCTAGACCAATATTATCAACTCTTGACTATCAGGGGTCTCCAGAGTCTCAGAAATGGGACGTTCCAAGGCTTGCCTGGAGATGCCAGAAATTGGACCTTGGATCTTCTGTAGGCAAAGCCACAGCTCTTCTCCAAGCACTGTAGAGGGAACTGTGATATTAACTAAGGCTTTTCTACATTTCATGACACAACACAAGTGAAAAGGCACATGCAACGTCAAGCACTGTTCAACTCCATATCGCCACCACAACAAATGAAACATTGCAGGGAGAATATCCACACTGCGTCATATCACAGTTTTAAACATGATGCCTTTTAGCAGAGCCTGTTCACATATCTGGCTGAGATATCAAGTGCTGAGCAAATAAGGGACATGCAGGATTCCAGCCGCTCATGGTGAATTAGTTTCTTTTCTACAGAACAACATTATTGTTAAAAGCAGTACTTTCTGCATCAGCCCAAGAATGGTGTGACTTACAGAGATCCAAGGAGGATCAACCAGAATTACTGCTATTGATGGTCAGCTTGTAAACCTAAAATGGATCACCACAGAACTAGAGGCCAGTCCACACAGCTGTCGTACATCACTGGAACAGTCATCTCTTGTATAACTGAGGGCAGAACATGACTACACCAACAAGTACACTGCACTTGCAAAGGTGTCACCATCTGTGATGGCAAGTCATAATAATGACAGAGCACCTTACCAGACAAGACTAAATAAAGCTCTCTTCTAGCTGCCTACTTCCAAAGCCCCTTTGTAACCCTAGCACGCACGGAGCATGCACTTTTAGGCCCGTCTGTAATGGGCCGCAGTTCCACTGGTCCGTGAATATATGAACCATTCTAAACATTGCTGCTTTGAATCTGCTTTGCGAGAAAAGCAGAATATAAATCCAATAAATAAGCAAATTATATTTCTTTTTCTAGTGTACATCATTCCAAACACCACCAAAAAATGAACAACTATGATAGCAAGAAGTCAACCAGATCGGGAAAGATTAATGTATCCACAAATGGTTATTTTAGGAGAGCTGTGTTACCTTCTTAGCCATACAGTCGCTGTGCTGCACTATGTTTGCTTGGTTCTCCAGCACAGCCAAGGTCATCTGAATCAAGTAGAATATTAACCTGCATTCCAAACAAAGACGGAGGTTTCATTCAATGGCAGGGTAGATTCCCTTCCTGCAGGGCCTCCACATGTGGACTTATTAGGTCTGCCAGCAGAAAGCTCAGAAACTGCCTTCCAATAGAGATTTCATTGTTTCTGACTGGAGACACCATGGTAGGTTCTAGAATTATATCTTGGTGAGTATAAAGTAAACCTCAAGGTTTGTTGCTGAAGTGGAAGCCCTCTAACCCTACTTCCTGTCCAGGAGGTCTAATGGTCAACCAAGTTGGATATGGTCAGTCCAGGCTCTGTGGAAACCAAAGCAGGATCTGCAGCCTGCAGTTTAGAGGTTTATCACATCGGCAGCCTACAGAGACCCAAAAGTGGCAGTTGCAGCCCTGGCAGTTCCTCTTGGAGATGGAAGACTAGACAACTGAGCTTGCAGTAGCCGCAATCAAAATGGAGCCTATTGATTGTGTCATAGAATCATAGAGTTGGAAGAGACCGCAAGGACCATCCGATCCAACCCCCTTCTTCTGCCATGCAGGAAATCTAAATCAAAGCATCCCCGACAAATGGCCATCCAACCTCTGTTTAAAGACTTCTAAGGAAGGAGACTCCACTACACTCCGAGGGAGTTTGTTCCACTGTCGAACAGCCCTTACTCTCAGGAAGCTCCTCTTGATGTTGAGGTGGAATCTCTTTTCCTGTAACTTGCATCCATTGCTCCAGTGGGTCCTAGTCTCTGGAGCAGCAGAAAACAAGCTTGTTCCCTCCCCAATATGACATCCCTTCAAGTATTTAAACAGGGCTATCATATCACCTCTTAACTTTCTCTTCTCCAGGCTAAACGTCCCCAGCTCCTTAAGTCTCTCCTCATAGGGCTTCATGGTTTCCATACCCTTTACCATTTTAGTCGCTCTCCTTTGGACACGCTCCAGTTTCTCAACGTCCTTTTTAAATTGTGGTGCCCAGAACTAGACACAATATTCCAGGTGGGGCCTGACCAGAGCAGAATAGAGTGGCAATATTACTTCTCTTGGTCTAGACACTATACTTCTGTTGATGCAGCCTAAAATCACATTGGCCTTGTTAGCTGCCGCATCGCATTGTTGACTGATGTTCAACTTGTGGTCTACTTGGACTCCCAGATCCCTTTCACATGTATAGGTCTCTCATTCAGCCAGGTGTCCCCCATAATCTTGTATCTGTTCATTTCATTTTTCTGCCCAAAGTGGCAGTACCTTACATTTCTCCTTGTTGAAATTCATTTTGTTAGCTTTGGCCCAGCTTTCTAATCTATTAAGGTCATTCTGAAGTTTGATCCTGTCCTCAGGGGTATTAGCTGCTCCTCCTAATTTGGTGTCATCTGCACATTTGATAAGTATGCTCTCAATTCTATCATCCAAGTCATTGATAAAGACGTTGAATAGCACTGGGCCGAGGACAAACCCCTGTGGGACCCCACTGGTCACTTCTCTCCAGGTGAAAAGGAGCCATCGTTGAGCACTCTTTGGGTCGGTCAGTCAACCAATTCCAATCCATAACAGTTGCCTTGTCTAGCCCACATTTACACAGCTTATTTGCAAGAATGTCATGGGGAACCCTGTCAAAGGCCTACTGAAATCAAGATATACTATATCCACAGCATGCCCTCATCTCCCAAGCTGGTAATTTTATCAAAAAAAGAGTTAGATTGGTCTGGCAGACTTCTTTTCTTGAAACCCATGTTGAGTAGGAGCCACCTCCCAGGTTTTGGAGCTGCGGGGAGTCCTGGCCCAAGCTAGCCTTTAATCCAGACAACATGAGACCAGTTCGTTTCAGTCTCAGGAATGCCTGTGTATATGCTCCACCTGTGCCCTGGTCACCAAAGTCCAGCCTCTTTTTCCCCGTCAGAATTGTGTCGCTTCCACACAGACCTCCTTTTCATTTCCTGTCCTTTCTAATTGCAGCTCCACGACTGAAACACAGTCAATTACGGTAAGTGCCTATGAAAGATAGTTCACTGGGGCTGAATCTGAGCCCTCTCGGATTACTGAGTCATAAATAAACTGTTTTGCAAGCACTTGTCATTCCTCTTGAGAAGCATGCTTCCCCCACCTGCCACAACCAACCATTTTAATTTCAGATCAGGCTGCTCAGTAGGATGCAAAAGCACTCGTCCAGGGTTCAACACTAAGACTGGGGGAGAATCATCCAGGCAAGGCCTGCCAGAAACACTCTCACAAGTTGCCTGAGGCACATACACACCCAGACGTACACAAACAAACTCCCCTTAGTAGCAAGATAATTAAATTTGGACACACAGAGGAAGCAGGACAAGGTGGGGAGCAAATTTTATGGTTGGATATGGCATACTGAGCCATGCTGGATATGTACCAGATAGTTATATGGACATTATAGCACAGTGGTTGCTTGGCTATTACCTTGTTATGTTTCAGATCTCTTGGCTGGCTTTAGGCATTGGTTATCCCTGGAAGCAATGCTGCATTAGACCCAGATCCGGAACTGCCTTCCTAAGGAATCTGGACTGTCCACTTCCTTATTGTCCCTCTGTCAGCAGGTAATGACCTTTCGTTCAAATAGACCTTTGAGAATTGACTGTTTATGGGGGGGAAACTTTAAATAATGTGGAATGTTGTTCACATTTCTTGTTTTTTATGTTTTTAAATCGCTTTTAATTCTACTGATGGTTTAGTTATACCTAACCTTTTTATGTGATCTTTTATATGTATCTTACTTGATTTTTGAAACTGCCTTGAGTCGAGGGCGGGGGGGGGGGAAGGTGGGACATACATATAAGGAACCTCTGCTGCTCTGTCTCAGGTAGCAAAATGTTTCGGCTGGCCCTGCTTATTCTCAAAAACCAAGCCAATCAATAGAGCTCAGGTAGCCAAATAAGTCTTGAGATCAATGGTGGTCATGCAGAACTGCGGCAACCTAATAGATCTGGAGAGAGCAGAAGTACACTGATAGGACATGTTTAGCAGCAAAGGATGCATCACAAGACCAATGCAGGCTGCCCTTCCATAGATACTGTTGAGTAAAGACACGGGTCTCCACCCTCAACCAAGACCATGAGCAGAAGAGCAGCCATTCACCTCGAAGAGTACACAGGCTGTGACCAGTGACATGAAGAGTGGTGCATACTAAAGAGGATAGTTGAAGATAAAGACCAGGGGAAAGAAAAGCAACCCTGAAGATTCAGCAGACCACTGGTGTGGTAGACTGTGAGGATGTCTGCTTATCCTGCCGTTAGGACAGCAAATTTGGACTTCTCACCTCTGTGGCTTCCTCCAGGTTCTTTCTTAATGCCTCAAGCTCCTGGTCATGCTGTTCCTTGAGCTGGTCCATCTCTTGGTCATGGGTGGACACTTCTTCCTTCAAAGCTCCTTTCAAGGCAGTCAGTTCACGTTCTCGCTTCCTCAGAACTTCCTCCTGCTGTTCTTTGGCCATCAGGATGGCTTGGAGATCCTGCTTCAGCTGCATCAGCTCCTGAATATTTTTTTAAAAAGAAAAATCATAATGTTCACCTGGTGCGCCTTAAAAATGCAGTGAGCCCTTGGCATCTACTGGAGTTTGGTTCCAGGACTCCCTATGAATACCTAAATCAATAGATACCGAAGTCTGATTATATACAATGATGTAGTAAAATGGCAAAATCAATTTTTGTTTTTTAGAATATTTTCAAGCCATGGATGCTGGAATCCATGGATGAGGAATCCATGGATAAGGCAGGCCAACAGTAATAGTCACACCAAGAGGTAGCTCACAGCCACCGTTAACAGAAGTCCAGTTCCAAGGTCCTCAGGGCTGTGTTGAACATCAGGGACTCCACGGTTGAGACTGATCTCAGTAAGGAACCTGGAACCAGAACTTAAAAACATCCTTGTTTGGACTACAACTCCCAGAACTGTAATGAGTAGAAAGAAAGAAAGAAAGAAAGAAAGAAAGAAAGAAAGAAGATGGAAAACTTTCCCAAACTCATCCTGAGACTGAGTGGACCTCAAAGAAATCAGGCACTAATTGGAGCTTCCATCCTTGGGACTGGTAGGTATTCTGAAGTTTCAGGCTGGAAATTAATACAGGGCCCTGGGATTCCTGCCTCAAGCCCTTGGATGTCCTCAGGTCCATTACATCCAAAACAGCCCCCTCACTTCTTTTTGACTTCAATCAAGATTCAAGGGGTTCCAAACTGTCTGAAGCAGTGGCATGAGATGAAGGGAGCATACACAGTTTTCCATGACTTGTTTCCCCAGTCCAAAATCACCCCTGTTACATTTTTCCATACAGAATAAAAAGATACTGGACCCATTTATCATTTTTCCCTATGGACAGGAAATCAATCAAGTATACTCCCCCAAGGAAGTGGCGGGAGTTAAGTATTCACAGTGACATTTGTTCATTTAAAAGTCAGAACAAACTCCTGTCATCATCTCCTATCAAACAGAAAGCTTGCCACATTGCCTAAGGAACAGGTTAATATTCACTCCTGACCTGCTTCAGGCCTTTCACATCAAAACACCAGAAAAGTCCTGAAATGCAAGCTTACATAAGGAAACACATTATGTTTCATGTTGACAAGGCATTTCCTTCTGCCAGAACAGCATCCTAGATTATCTCCCAAACAGATATGTCAACCAATCTCAGGCCTGTTCAGCTCCAGAAAGACAGCCCCATCAAATGCTTTTTGATCCATCCTCAAAGAATAACACAGAGTGTAAAAGCTGCCCAGAGGGAGGATCTTAACATGGGGAGAAGGATTCATCAGCGCCATCCATAAAATCTACTGCAGAATGTCTCTCCTGCAGTACGTTTCTTGGAAGTACAACTTTCCTAAACTACAAGAGAGTTTCCTTGTCACAAATACAGAGCCTTGAACTGGGTCCCGTGGGTTCTTCTGCCTTAAAGAGAGGAATATTTCAAAAGATATTTGGCTTCACCCAAGATTATAAATGTTGAGTTGTCTAATGACCCATGAAACTAAAGACATTCGAGAAAGCTCTCTTTCATACTATTTTGGGACCTCTGCTTGTTCCCACCCCTTCTGCTTCGAAGAACCCTGGCTTGATGTCCCCTACCAGTGTTCCCAGAACCTGATCCTGGGAGAGCGCCATCACAGCTCACCTCGATGAGAAGCTCCCTCTCACCCTCTTCGACGTGCTTTGCACAATCTAGCTCATCATGCATTTCAGAAAGCTGGTCCTGCAAGTCCCGGATTTCTGTTTGGTGCTGTTCTCTCTCCATTTTAACTTGAAAAAGCCTTGAAAGGGAAGGAAAATGATACTTTTAAAGGTATTTCATTCATAGTTCCATTTATCAGCCTCATTCCTGAGAAAATGTTCCAACCTCTGAGCAAAGAAGGGGAGGCAAAGGGAGCCCCAACTTTCAGTTAACAAAGACTGGAATATGACCATAGAGGTTCCTACTCGTTTTTGGTGTTATGCTACGTGCTTTGTGGATGCTAAAACAGTCCTAAAGATGGATCAGACCAAAGTTCTTTCCCATCCAGCACTCTGTCCCTACAGTTGGCAAGCAGTTGCTCCAAGGAGATGCCCTCAAGGAGGATGTGAGTGAACTAGAACCATCCCATTATACATTCCCTAGCCATTAATATACCAAGGAACATACTACTGGCATTATAGAGAGTCAGCCTCCTTGACTAGCAGCCACAGATGGCCCCATCCTATTCCAGAAATCCATCCAGTCTCCTCTGAATGCCATCCAAGTTGTCATTAACCATCATGACACTTTAAGTATATTTTGTTGATTTCTTGCTGTTGGGCAACAGGGATCATAACAACTCCTGCTCCAACTGCTCTACTGGCTACCAGCCACTTTCTGAGGGAAAACAGTTCCACACGTGTGCCCAGATGTGCGCAGCCTGTCTATAACGAAACTCACTCCTCTAGGTTCTGCCTCAGGTCCTTCTCACTGTCTTCCAGCTGCCTTTGGTAGGTGTCCTTTTCTTCCATGATTTCCTCCAGCTTCTGTTGAAACTCACACAATTCTACTTTTGTTGCATCTCTTTCATCACAGATATTTTGCTGGTTCTAAAAGCAGAACATGAGGATTGTTCAGAAAAACACAAGGAAAAAGAAAGAAAGGGTAGGCAATGTGAACCTCTAGACCCATTTTAAAAGGAGTCAGAATTTTGGTGACAGAGGGGCAAGCACTCATTGACTGAAGGGGCATCCTCTGGAAATAGCACCCTTTGCAGAGCTTAAGTGAAGCTCAAACACAAGAAGGTGCAAGGCCCTCAGTTTTTCCACCATGTGCTCCCTGGCCACTTCTAATAATAATAATAATAATAATAATAATAATAATAATAATAATAATAATAATAATAATAATAGATTCATTTCTAGCCCGCCCAATCACAAAGAATCCAGGTGGGTTACAACAATAAAATACAACAAATTACAATAGAGTTAAAAAATCAAACCCTAGACCTACCACCACCATCCATTCCCAGTACAAAAACAGAATTAAACAGTAATAATATTAAAACCTTTAAAACATTAAAAACATTGAACAAACAAAAAATAGGCAGAAACATTGGCAGGGGGAAAATAGACAGATGGGACAAATATCTCTACATCTGGGGAGGGTAACTAAGTTGGAAACTTCCTGCTGTTTGATCCTTTAATTGGATTGAACGTGGGACTTTCTGCCTGCCATCCACTTCTCTCTTCCTGGGCTACCAGCAGTTTCCAGAATGGCTCCTCCTCTGAACCGGCGCATGACTAACTGAAGCTGCCCTAGAAGGCCCTGATTTCACTGAATTCCAAACTTGTGTTATTATGTGCCTTCAAATGAACACCAACTTATGGCAGTCCTCTCATAGGCAAGATTTGTCTGGCAAGCTTTATTTAGGGGATGTTTACCAACCCTACGTTCCTCTGAGGTTGAGAAAGTGTGACTTGCCCAAGGTCACCCAGGGGGTTTCAGTGGATTCGAACCCTGTTCTCCCCAGGCCAGTACTCAAACCATTACATCACATTAGTGTTCTGAAGGCTGAAATAACACTCTCTTGATGGTTGGTTTGTTATCTGCCCACTTCTTGTAGTAAGCAGAGTGAGCCATGGTGGTTTACCACGAAGCATTTCAGCTGCTTTTGAACACCAGTTGAATAATTGGGAAGAGGGCACAAAAACAGCCTACCCTGATTTCCAAATCCAGCTTCCTCCTTAGCTCAGACACCTCCTTCTCCAACTGCTCCTTCTGTTCCACCAAGGCCTTGACCTCAGCTGAAGTATCAGAAGCCTGCAAGATAAGCAATTTCGGTTTGCTCTAAACATCTCAATATGGCCCTTCTTTCTGTAAGGGGCAGCAGCACAACGAAAGTTTGTTGGGAGCACATTCTAGCAGGAGGCACTCCTTGTTGACTCTGGGCACGAGCCAACACTTCACAATAAGGCTAGAGGCCTAAATGAGGGACTTAGTTTTATGTGTGCATGCGAGGCAGAGGAGAGAGATGAGAGGTACTAAATGCACATGGGATCCATTTGAAGCATGTTCTCAGCAAGGACAGAGGGTCCTTCTAATATCAGTGCACCTGGGGAGGGCCAGCCGTGTCTCCTTGGTAAAACACATGTTGCTTCATTCACAAAAGCGATGCAAAGCCAATTTCCCAATTCTGGAAGGCCTGGTATGACCTGTCCTTCTGCAAGAATATCATGGCTCTTTTAAAAAGTCAGTCAGGCAATGCACTTCTCCTTGTGTATTTTAAATAAATAAATATTTTACCTGAGTGCTCCCAGCTGCTCTGGACTTCAGAGTCTGGATCTTCTCAAAAACCAAGTTGACCTTCCTCTTTGTTGCATCGTCATTCTCGCCACTTCTGAAACATGAACAAATGTCAGCCAGCAAGGGAATGATTTGGGATGCTCCTAGAGGACACTCAAACCAGAAAACCAAAAGCTCTCTGAGAATTATATACCATCATACCACCACACGACATTGGGCTGATTTTTATAGTGGGCTAGATGGATGAAGGGTCTGATTCAGTAAAGCCAACTGACTATGTTGCTTATTGTCTTCTTCTGGAAAGAGATACATCTGCCAACGTTTGGTGGTAGGTCAAGACCAGAGGAAGAACATCGGTGTGTGCTTTAGAGATTATAGCAAAGCCTTTGATTATGTAGACTTGGAAAACTATGGATCGCTCTAAAATAACATTTTATTGTCCTGATACATATCCTGTTGTCATGAGCAGAGATCACCTCTAGACAGAATATGAAGAAACAAAATGACTTCCCATTGGCAAAGGGGTCTGGCAAGGCTGAATTTTATCACCCTATCTGTTGGAGTTGTAGGCAGAACATTTCACATGGAAAACTGGATTAGACTCGGAGGAACGAGGCATGAAAACTGGAGGAAAGAACATCAACAATTTAAGATAAGCAAGGTTACTGCTGAACATTAGGAAAACAAAAATAACAGCTGATTTACACAGCTTTAAATTGAATGAGAAAGAAGTTGAAATAAATAAGGATTTACTCTACCTTAGCTCAATTGAATAGAGACTAATCAAGAAATCAGAAGACTAATACAGTGCGCCTGCGCCATATGCGGACACACCATATGCGACTTCCAGCTTATGCAGAAGCCACGTGATGATAGAAGCAATGGCATGTGGCCCCCCATGTGCACACGCCCCATTGTTTCCAGTGGGATGTGAGCATACACGGATTTCCCCTTACCCTGGGGATCCGTTTCGGTTCCCCCTCATAAGGGGGGGCACTGTATTTGGAATTACAGCTATGATGGAACTAGATAAGATCTTCAAGTATAAAGATATCTTCATGGTCTCTGGGCCTCACACAATAGGGTTTACGCATCATGCCATATTTCTATCTATGATTGTGAAAGCTGGACAGTGAAGAAAGTTGCAGGATGCGAGTCAACTCATTTGAGATGTGGTGCTGGAAAAGAGTTCTGTGGATACTGTGGGCTACCATAAGGACAAATGAATCAGTCTGAGAGCAAACCAAACCTGACCTCTCCCTAGAAGATGAGAAGACTAAACTGAGGCTGTTGTACTTTGGAAATACTATGAGAAGACATGGCTTTTCAAGACAATAATGCTTGGTAAGGTAGAAGGCAGTAAGAAAAGAAGGAAGTCTGCACTACAGGTGGATAGACAGTTGAGGAAGCCACAGCGGTGCATTTGCAAAACCTGAGCAGGGCAGTGGATGACCATGGTCTTGGAAGGTCTTCCATTCAGATGGTCAGCATAAGTTGAAGCTGACATCATAGCAATTACCAACACGACCAGAGTAGAATTTTATCGCTAGAAGGATAGCTCAAAACTGCTTTAGAAATTAGAAGCCAGGGGAAAACACATTTACAATAGAGACACTCTTGTCAGTCCCAAACAGTCATATTTTCAACTCCTGAAGTAATACCATTCCCCCAAGCCCCCATGTTTATGCAAGCCCACTAACCCCTCCTTGAGATAGTTGTAGAGAATCTGCTTAGCAGTTTCCTCATTGGTTTGCTGTGCCAATTCCTGTTGACCCTTCAGCAAATCAGGTGTCACCTGGAAATACAAAAGGGAGCATTAATCACATGCCTTGCAAGAGAACTTTGTTGCCAAAAAACCCTCACAAAAACCCCCAAACCCGGGTTGCCTCTGGGCCATAACTGAGGATGATGTTTGGCATTTGGATAGCTCTTTTAAAGTCAGGACTTAAACTTGGCACGGATGCACTACCCAGCTCTGATATAGAAGCCACCAGCAGGCTACTGAAGAAAGTAGCCTGGGAGAGAATATGGGTTCCTGACAACTACCTTGGCCTCAAAGGTCACTTTAAGAATTGCAGGTTGCTTAAAGTCTTAAACCGCTGGTCCTTCCAAAATATTTCCTCTATTATATGCCACCATAATCCTGTGCTAATTGCCCCCAACCAGGTGATAGGATGTTCAACTGAAGCTCTCTTTCAGTCCCCACCCCATTTTGCATCCAATGGGTTCACTGCCATTTCATTCCTATTACCAGAGTTGGATATTTGGAGCTGCAAAACACATCATGCACTTACAAAGTTACCTGAGCATTTGAAGCTGGGCCAAATGTTTTCACAGAAATCTTCTGTGTTGTGATACGGTTTTGGAGCAAGAGTGTAGAAGTCACCAGTTTGTTTTCAGCTTTCTTCTTCAGGACTGGAAGTGTGGATGACTTAAAAGCCAAGCTTTCATCAGTGGTTTTTTTACCTTCCTTACAATACTGTAAAGAATTAAAATGGCTGCTGGGGAAGTCCCTCACAGCTGCTGCGGCTTGGAGCTTCCCCACCGAACGAAGGGTGTCTTGTTCCTCAGTAGGTGTGGCCTTCTGGCCTGGAGACAACGGTTTCTGAAGGCACACTTTTGCAGGTCGTACTATAAGCTCTGGTGATGGATCCAAACTTTTACTAAATCCTTCTGATCCATCAGAAGTCACCTTAAGGCCACAAGGTAAGGCACTGTCAACACTCTTTGACCGCTTGCGGTCATCTGGGTGGATCCTATTCCTCATTCCCAGTCGGCTTCTTCTGTGGGAACCAACTTTCCGGTCAAACTTTTCAATCAGCTGATCAACAGCAGGAATGGAGCCAGTGTCAATATCACGGCCGGTCCCAGGCAAAAATGGGATGTATCTTCTGTTTTCATGCCGGTTGACATTGTCAGCGTAGATGGCATATTCCTGGTCATCTAGGAAGAACTTATACAAGGAAGCTGCTGATGTCGGAGTAGTCGATGAAGATGATGACCGCCGTGAACCATTCAAGACAGATCCTGCTGAATCTTGCCTGCGGAAGGGAAGGAGGTCAGGCCTACATTTCTTCAATTCCTGGAAGGTGGGTGGGCTTACAGCATACGGAGATCCACCACCAGACGAAAGTGACTCAGGCATGCCATTAAGGCCATCAACAACAGTGGGGCATTCCCCTTCCTGCTTGCTCGGATCTTCCTCTGGTGCTGGCATGGTCAAATCCACTGTTTTTGGTTTTAATTTTGCCAGTTCTGCAAACTGCAGGGTAGTTTTATCCAGTGGTGCCACCTTCAGCAGTGAGCTCCAAGTCTTAATGTCTGTTTTCTCTTCCTCTTCAAGAGACCCAGATGTACTGGACAAGGAAGACTGAAAGCCTTCCAGATTCAAGATGTTTTTTTGGGGATCATAGGGCTGTAGGAGCTCTGGATGCCTCTGGAAGTTCAAGAGGCTAGAAAACTTGGGGATCCCAGTTTTGAAATGCAAGTTACTGTTTTCTCCCTCATCCATACTGGCCTGCTTCAGTGTGCTTTTAAACATGCTCGTTGATGTATTGCCCAAAAAGGGTTTGTTTTCCTCAGTTTTCTTCTCAGGACTACAATCAGAGTCTGGCACTGGTCTATGAAGTGGCTGAGATGCAACCTCATGGCTATTTTCAGTCACCAAGTGGTTTTCAGACTGGCACCTTTCTGTATTGTTGAGCACAATGTATGGATGGCCATCAATCCCTTGGACTCGAATGCTGACTCCATAGGACCCAGGCTTTGCATTTGCTGTGCTCTGTGCCTCCGGGCCTTTGTTGTTCACAAGCTTCAGGTGGACCCCATTGTCATATTGCCGCTGCACAGACCTAAAGCTGCCAAAGTATGTCTCCATCCTTCGCATAGGTTTATGCTCTGCAAGACAAGAGAGAGGAAAAGAGCCATTTACATTCTCATGTGAACTCTTTGGAAGAAACTTAAAAGTTCTGTGAAGTCTAACCAAGACAATCTGGTAACAAGGCTGCAAAATCCAGAATGCATCCTTTACGTACAGCGATTGACACGATGTTTAACTAGCACAGAAGGAGATGAGAACAGCACAACAGCACAGTAATGCTCTCATGTTGTCCCATGTGTGTTCATGGGCCTTATGTTTCAGGGATCATACATCTCAGGCACAATTCAAAGTGCTGTAGCGCCCTATACAGCTTAGGGCCAAGCTGACTCACTGTATGTCCTCCTATGAGCCACAAGAAAGGCCCTTCTCTCATAGCTAAAGTTGGTTAGAACATAAGAGAGGGCTTTCTTGGTGGCTGCCCTTAGTCTCTAGAACTAGCTTCCAAGGATGGGTAGAGTGTGCTCCCTCATCACCCCACAGTCCTTTATTCCAACAGGCTTTCAGAACTGAAGGTTTTTAAGGAAAGGAGTTTAAGAGGTTGCTGTCCTGCTTTAAAGTATACTTCTTCAGCTCAAGGGAACTTTTGCAGAGGGGTGCCCTAACTTTGGGATGCTCTTCACCAAAGAGCTCATCAAGGGCTGAGTTTATGTCTTTTGGGTGTCTGGAATAAAGATAGACAGATTGTTTAATTGATTCATCAGCCCAAGCTGTATAGATACTAAATTTTATTGTTCCAATCTGAGTTTTTATTTACCTGCTACTATGACTTTTAATACTATTTTATGTTTCTTGCTTTATTGTCCTCCAGTTTTGACTTTTAATGGCCAGCTGCTCTCGGAGGTTTAATTTAACCCAAGGAGCAAGGTAAACTATCTGAAATAAATATATGCATCAGCCAGAAATCTTCTTTTCAAATTAAATCTTAACCAAAGCTTCTGTGATCTCCCCCTGGAAATTATAATTGACTGGAATGAACCAAAACAAGGAACACAAGAAACTCTGTTCCTTGCTCTCAATCTCTCTCTCACACACAGCACTGCGGCTGCTGGGGACTGGTGGCTCAATATCAGCGAGGCACTGGGTTTTACTCCAAACTTACCATACAAGTTACTAAACCTATTTAAGTCTGGACTGAAACACAGATCAAATCTGCCACCTCCCGATTCACCAGTCACTAGTGATGGCAACCCTGGGTCTTTCAAACATTTAGCTGCCACTCAGAGCCCCAGTTCCTAGCCAAGCATGAAGTGACATGCTGCTCTCTCAAGGTCTGGCTGTGGCTGGAGGGCAGATGCCAGAGAGGTCAGGAAGGTGTGCAAGAGGGTGGCAAGGAGGCTAACACTGCTCTCTTATTTGGGCATCAGTATCTCAGTCTCCTAGTTCAAGGAGGGATTTTGAGATGTAAAGCAAGAGCCAGTGTGGCATAGACCCTGAAGACCAGGGTTCCATTCCCTGTTCAGCCATGAAACCCATTGTGGGAGACCTTGGACAAGTCACATGCTCTCAGCCTCAGGGGAAGGCTAGTGGGCCTCCTGAGATAAGAAATTCCACACAGACAGTGCCATAACTCAGAAGGCAGAGCCTCTGGCCGGAACTCAAGAGAATGGACTCCTAGTCTGTGGGTGGATTTTCTTCAGAGCTTGGAGCCTTTCCCCTGCTGCTTCCGGCCCTCCGCTGCTCCTGCCCAGCCACTCGCTTCCCTTCTGGAGGGCACTCTTCTGCTCGCTTTAGCCAGGAAATCCTTCGCTAGTTGCACTAATGCCTTTGCAGGCCACCATTCGATAAACATCAGCTCACCAGTCTACAAAACAGTTAATTTGGCAGCATTTTTCTTGCTGTATCAGCTCTTGGGTCAAGGCCAGGAAACTTTCTTCAACACCTGGCATTTTGGTTTCCCACTGAACAAAAGGAAATGGGAGCAAAAAGCAATAGATGGAAGTTTCTAAGGTGCTAAAGTATCTTTGCACAGATCACCCTTATGAATCACTGCCGTGATTTGTTGCATTTTTCAGCATTCGGTGAAATGCCCAGTAATGATGGATGCTAGCCTCCAAGATTATATTTTGGTTTTGGTGTCTTTACTGAGAAAGTTTGCTTAAAAAGAAGTGATGTCCGTAGGCACAGATACAAGAATTTCAAACAAACAACACAGCTGTAAAAAATGAGCCAACTCATAACACTCGAGGGCAACTGTTCAGTATACTCCATGTAGATGGAGACAATGACTGATCCTGCCCAGGAAAATCAATGTACCAAATCATTCAACATAATTGCTACTATTAATTGGCAGCTCACCATTATGTTACAAGCACTGTGTTTTGAAGCTTCATTCCCAAACGGCTGAGATAGCTGTCCCCGGATGGTGTCCTGCCTATGCGAACAAAGATGCCTCACAATTTTTCAATGCATTATGTTGACCTTTTCAAAATAAGCATCTAAAGCAATTATTTTCAGGAACAAACCACAGCCCTTTCTATATGGGTACATCTAGTATTTCATAGCATGACTTGCACAGAAATCAAGTGTGGAGATACAACACTTTAGGCAATCCTCTGAGGCAGCACACCAACTCAAGCAACCAGTTGGTACACCCAGCAGCCCAGGAAGATGAAGGTTGAGACTGATCAGCTCAAAGCAAACAACCTGATATGTTCTTGAGAAGCAACATTTAACAATATTTATCTCCTCCCAGTGTCCAGAATGACTTCACTTCTCAATTCAGCTAACAGGAGATATTCCCATTTTTCTGATGAATTTGTATTTAGGGCTTCATGACTGTTTGCCACTGATATGCTACACAAGTTCAGTCTCTAGAAGAGTGGGGTGGAAGGAGGACTTCATCCCAAACCAGTTTTAGCCACAAAAGAGAGTAGCAACCAGGCTTCCTGCGAAAGACAAGAGTAATTGTCTCCATGGACAATATACTTTTGTGGCTGCAAAAACAGGAGTGCCTCACTTTTGGGAAGATGACCAGCCAAGCACCTTTTTGTTCAGGTCAGGCTTCAGCCTAGCAGTAGGGAGCCAAGAAGACTGCTGGCTTTCTCTAAGCATAATGCAAAGCCATGCTTGGAAGGCTCCATGCTGGTCTGCTCTGACAGGGGTCATTGGCCCAGCTACAGACAAATTAGTTAGGAACACAGGAAAGGGCCTTTACAATGGAGGAGACCCTAGGCTAGCCCAGCCTTGTCTTTCTGGGTTTCTGGTAGGATTCTCTCCTAGCCCCATCTGGAGATCTCTGGTGGGTTTTTTTTCCCTTCCAGGAGTCTTCTATTCAAGTATAAACCAAACCAGAACCTGCTTAGCTTCTAATCAGACAATCTGTTCAGGGTGGCATGGTGGTCACCCAAAATTATGTTTGCCACACTGGAGCCATTACATTGGTCAGTAGCAACATAGAAAGTTGCCTGTGTACAGAATTAGACTGATGGGAGCTCATGCTAGCCCAGCATTGTCAACTTCTTGCAGCTATTGCTTTTTAGAGTTTTAGCCTGGATTCTTCCTGACTCCCGATCTGGAGATCCCTTGGTCTTTCATCCAAGTACTAGACAGACCCAAAAGTGCTTAGCTTCCAAACCTAGACAAGACTGGTGTGCTGTGGATGGCATCAAACCAAGTCAGCTCTGTTGAAGACTTTAGGATTATATCAAAATTGTATTGTTTGGAAATGCAAAATGTCAAGCAAGGGCATGGAAAATGCAGGTAGATGAGCGGCTGCAGGAAACGACATTTACTCCTCCCAAGCTTTGTTTCTCAGTGTTGCAGTGTTTCCATGTACTTACTCAACTTCCCTTTGTTTATGTGCAGCCTCATACCCGCTGCTCAGCTTCCAGGTATTATGAGAGAAGACAACTGCAGCAAGATGGCTGTGTTGTAATCATACTCCGCCAGATCCAGCATCCTTGGAAATCAACAAAAACTTTGATTGATCTTAACAGATTTTGCAGCAAGATTAAAGCAACATAGAGTTCATACTGGCTTTATGAAGGGAGTCCAGTGATAGTAAAATGATACCATTTGGTCTATCAGTAGCAGCCAGTAAGGCAAGGATGAAGAAGTTTCTGGGAATTCCCATTCCCTTCTTTTTAAAGCTAGCCTCTGGTCATAGAACAACCATTATTGCTGTCCTCTTCAGGCCACAGAGGAAGGCATTCTTGTCCTTTGAAAGCTGTAGCTACAGTCCTACATCCAGGAACCTGGGAGTAAGTCCCACAGAACACAGTGGTGATACTTTTGAAGATGTGCTGGAGGTGATTTTTATCACAACAAACTAACACACATGCTGCTGTAATCTGGAGGTTATAGGCTATGCTGGGTGGCTGCAAAAATCCAAATAGAGTTTGAATCAAATGTGGAAAGCCAGTCCAATTATGCCGACGGTCCAGAGTGTTGCCAAGGCCATACATGGTGAAGGCATACAGTGAGTTGGAGCCAGTTCCAGAATTAAGGATCTGGACATTAGGAGCAGACAAGGTTGTCTAGAGTGCTCCAGAAGTGAAGAGGGCAGGATTGAAGTACCCTGGTCCTCCACAGCCTCACCCCAAACCATCTGCAAATATTTCAACCAACTCTCAGGGCTTTTTGCTTTTGGGGAGAGCCCTGATTCCAAGGATCCTTCCTACTCCTGAGCAACCCAGTGCTTCTGGGCCCTAGGCTTAACTGACAAGAATCTGCACCTGTGTGATCCACACAGCACCTGTGTGCAGCCTTGGGCTCAGTGGTCATTCAGCTTCCATCTCCATAGCTAGTTTCCAGTTTGCTGTTGCTGAAGGGCCTTGTCTAGCATCTCCAGGCATACGGGTATTGGCTTGAGTCCTGAGGACTGATGGGGGAGCTCTGCCACAGAATCTTCTTTCTTGTCTTGGGTCATGCATGGTGACAAAAATATTTTCAAACTTGTCTGATTTTGCTTGTGGATGAGTTGATTGGTTTGATCCTTTGGTAGATGACATGCAAATTAGAGGCACACATTGTTATATCCAAGATCTTTCCAGCTGGAAATGTGAGACTGAACTGGAACTTTGGGTGCTATTCGTCTAGACTACCGTGTTTTTCCTCTTTTTACTTGGCCTTCCATCTGGACTTGTCTTTTTTGCTGAGCATCATGCATTTCAGCAACATGTTAATGAAGAGGAGGCATTTATCACAGTCTTTAAGAGGAGATATTTATCACACTATTTTAAATGGTTTTGGAACTAAAGCTAATGCACAATGGCATTAATTTTTGACCAGGAAGCACACAAAGCAGTCTGTTATCACTTAGCATTGCAGTGATGGGCTGTCAACCTTCCAAGTGAAACTAACGTCCTTTAATGCACAGCTCCAAGTTATTTATGGCCACATTTTTATGGACATGGAGCTCTTCCAATCAGATACAATAAGCACAGTTTTTCTTTCTTTTTTGTCATGTCCCATTAAGATAAAAGATAGGCGCAGTACCTGGACTCAGTTCCGTTTCTCACTGCTTCACATCTACAACTAGGAAGGAAGAAACTATTTCTCTGGAGGCACATCCAGCTTCTAAGAATGTCCATCCCCAATGGCATAAAGTGTCACTATGGTTTTCTTGCATTTCACACAACTGGTCTTGCCAGAGGGGCAACAGGCACACTGCTCATCTGTTGCAATGGTACATTCAGTGCTTTTCATCAGTATATCAACATGCTCAAAGTGGGTAATGAAGATAGCGAAATATTATTATTATTATTAACCTTTATTTATAAAGCACTGTAAATTTACACAGTGCTGTACATACAATCTTTTTAATTAGACGATTCCCTGCCCTCAGGCTTACAATCTAATATATCTTTCATATATCTTGGCTGCTCAGTCATTAACAGAAATGGAGACAATGCTTGAAAAATCAGAAGAGACTAAGACTTGGAAGGGCAGCCATAAGAGATCTAGATAAGATCCTCAGATGTAAAGATATAGAATTAAATTAAAAGGCCAGGTTCATCTAGGCCACAGTATTTCTGATTTCTATGTACCGATGATATTCCAATCGAACTGCTGCAGACCACATTGACAGAGTCAACTCTAGTGCTAACCAACATATGTCAACAGATAAAGAAAACAAAATGATGGCTGACAGATTGGAAACGTTCAATATACATCCCCATCCACAAAAGAGGAGACACAAAGGACTGCAGCAACTATAGGACCATAGCACTCATCCTCCACACAAGTAAATTTATGCTTAACATTCTGCAATATAGACTCCACCATACATGGAGAGAGAAATCCCAGAGGTCCAAAGCAGGGTTCAGGAAAGGAAAAGGACCAACCATATCACAAATATATTATGGCTAATGGAATGCACCAAGGAATTCCAAAAGAAAACCAGCATGTGCTTTAAAAGCTTTTGACTGCATAGATCATGAAGGGCTATGAAACGCCCTTAAATACATGATAGTCCTGATGAGGAATCTGTACTCAAGACAAGAGGCTACTATCAGGACAGAACATGGAGAAACAGAATGGTTCCCAATTGGCAAAGGAGTCAGACAAGGCTGCATCTTATCACCCTACCTCTTCAATTTATATGCAGAGCATATTGTAATAAAAGCAGGCTTGGAAACAAAAGGAGGAGGAGTGAAAATAGGAGGAAGAAATATCAACAATCTAAGATATGCAGATGACACCATAATACTAGCAGAAAACCTCCCAGACCTGGAACAACTAGTAAGAAAGATCAAGGAAGAAAGTGCAAAGGCAGGCCTACTGTTGAGCATAAAGAAAACAAAAATAATGACAAAGGAGAATCTTGACAAATTCAACCTAGATAATGAAGAAAAAGGAGTGGTAAAAGAGTTCTCATACCTGGGATCAAACATTGATAGAAATGGAAGAAGATTAAGAATGGGGAGAACAGCTATGAAAGAACTAGAAACGATTCTCAAATGCAAAGATAGACATACAACTGAGCACAAAAGTTAGACTCATACAAGCCATTGTATTCCTTATTGCCATGGATGGATGCGAGAGCTGGACGGTGAAAAAAGCGGATAGGAAGAAAATGGGTGCGCCGCAACATTGGATTGTCCAGACATATAACCTGTATTCAGGCCAAGAGGCTACTATGAAGACAGAATATGGAGAAACAGAGCGGTTTCTAACTGGCAAGGGGGTCAAGGAAGGCTGTATTTTGTCGCCCTATTTATTTAACTTGTATGCTGAATGGATAATATGCAAAGCTGGATTAGATTCAGAGGAACAAGGTGTGCAAACTGGAGGAAGGAACATAAGCTAATTAACATATGCAGATGATATTATATATTACAGAAAATAGCAAAGACTTGACTGAAGAAAGTCAAAAAGAAAGTGCAAAGGCTGAAAAGAAAAATAATAACCACAAATGACTGACATAACTTTAAAGCAAACAATGAAGACATTGAGATAGTCAGATATTTTCTCTGCTTTGCCTCAGTCGTTAATCAAAATGGAGATTGAAATCAAGGAATCAGAAAACCAGGACTTGGAAGGGCAGCTGTGAAGGAACTAGACAAGAATAGCAAAGCCAGAGTTGTCCATGCCATAGTATTTCTGATTTCTCTGTGTGGTTGTGAAAATTAAAGAAAGCTGATAGGAAGAAAACTCAGTTGAAATGTAGTGAGGGAGGCACACATTTGCCAAAGTATGTCTCCAAAATATGATAGGCGCAGTTGAGCCATCTTCCTTTCTAGTGAGAGTTTGGGCCTGTCTTGTTCTCAGATCCATGCATTTGTCTTTTTAGCCGTTTGTGGTATCTACAGATCTCTCCTCCAGCACCGCATTTCAAATATGTTCATTCTCTTCCTGCATTACTGCACTACACACTTACAGTGATGCTATTTCACTTTTACTGGTCTGGCTGCCTCCAGTTGCATTCTGAGATTTGTAGTTCACTGAGGCCTAAGAGAATTTTAAATGCTTCTCCTTAAACTATAAATCCCAAAATGCAATACGAAGCAGTCAGAGCAGTTAAAGTGGAATAGCAGTGCTATAAGAGTGTAGTGCAGTTATCTAGTTCCTCTCAGGTTTCTTCACTGTCCAGCTTTAATACTTGTACATTTCTTGTAGTTATTAACTGCCCCCAAGTCGATCTCAACTCACGGTGCTGCTTTGCTCATAAACTCATAGCCATGATCTCCTTCTAGCATGTGACCTTCCTCTCTTTCTGCTCCTCGCCACCTTTCCTAGCATTGTTGTTTTTTCCAGCAAGTATTCCCTTCTCATGATGTGCCCAAAGTATGACAGCCTCAGTTTTGTCATCTTGGCTTCCTGGGTAATCTCTGGCTTGATCTGCTCCAGGACCCATTTGTTTGTCTTTTTGGCCATCCATGGGATCCTCAGCACTCTTCTCCAGCACCACATCTCAAATACATTGATTCCTTTAAAAGTGACCCACAGTTTTTCATGCTTTACATAATAAAAGGCTTTTTGCTTATTATATCTTCTCATTGCTCAGGGAATTGAGGAAGGCTTAACGCTATGAAAAGGCTGGTGTAGCAAGAGCTGAAGAGCTGTGGACAATGAAACCTCCTGGTACTTAAAGTCTTCAATCGAGGTGATAGTGGATGGGGATAGTGATGGGGGTGTGATTTTGATTTATATTCCCACTTTCTCTCAGTCCAGGACTCAAAGCAGCTTACAACATTTAAAACAGAGATAGCTAAAAGAGTTCACAACATACAAAAATTAAAACTGGAATTAAAACATCAACAGAATTGAGGCGGTGGGACAGAGAAACTATCTCAAGGCACAGGCAGGCTCAGATGAAAGATAATAATCCATTGGGTACTCTTTTTCCTGGATGCTCCTCCTTTGGAAGTGAGACAAGTGGGTAAAATGGCGTGAGAGTCTTCTCAGCACTTAAAGAAGGGGATTTTACCCACATCCAGGCACTGCTAATGTTATTCTATTGTAGGAGCTAGGCAAAGTTTGTGCTGCTCTCCTAGCAGTTTAACCCAGAACCTGGAAATGTTACATTTTTGAATTGCATCCCCCAGAATCCACCAAGCAAGCATGACTGGCTGTGCCAGCAACTAACATTTCCAAAAATATATGTTTTCAAGTGTCAACATGACCTGCCCTTCTAGAAGTTGGCTGACTTGACTGTTGAGTTTTGGTTTTCATCAATACCTGTTTTGATTTATTGATTCACCTGTCAGCCACTTTATCCCATTTTATTATGCTTTATTATGCTGTTTTATGCTACTTGATTGTTAGCTGCCTGGAATATAAATCCATAAACAAGATAGAAACTAAACTAAAAATATTGATAGTAGGAAGAGAGAGAGAGAGAAATGGAAATAGTAGAAAAATAAATTTGGTTACCTGAAGGTGTTATGGAAGGTTAGTTATGTGATTTGCAGGTGTAGTCAAGAATTGTAGTCATTTATCTTTGAATCAGTTAGCAAGGAGGAGTTTGAAAAGCCTACAGCCTGCTCTTTACCTGATCTGCCCCAAACTGGCTCAAAGGCAAAGCTCCCTACTGCGGAGTCATGATGGCAGATGGAAGGAGGGGGCCACGGCGGCGTCCCAAACCAAATCTTTGACCACTTTGTGAAGAACCTGCATGAGGCTTGCAGGCCGGCTGGCTCTGGCCAAAGGTGGGCAGGTCTGTTTGCTCCTGGTCTGGAATGGAGCCCTTTCGGGTGGCTCAAAGGTCACAAGGCCTCTGAGTCGAGCTCAAAAAGCTGCTCTATCAGCTGCCCACTTGGAATCAGCTTTTTTATTTAAAAAAGAGTAATATATATTTATACTGTGTTTGTTATACTTCTCTACTCAACTAGATAGATTTAAAAGAAAACAAATAAATGCACGGCAGGCTAGTGACAACAGTGTGGAGGTAAACAGGGCCGCCGCAAGCAAAGGACAAAATAGCGCTCTCCCTCTCCACCCATCCCAGTTCCACATACATTTAGAATTAACTGTTTCTCATCTTTTTACATGTACGTTTTAAAATGTCTCAATATTGTTGACTATTTAATTCTGTTTTAATGATGACTTTTTGTAACACATCTGAAGTCCCAATCTTGGGGGAAGGCAGGGTGAAGTAACAACAACAATTCTACCAATGGAACCGTATCTTCCAACACAGCAGCAACCTAACCAAGAGGGTGCAAGGCAGGGGGTTTGGCTGGGGAATACTAATGTCTGCCCTCCAGCCCCTCACTCTTCCTTAATGTTGCCAGAGTTAACCTGGATTGGGCTCCTGTACCTTCAGGGATTATGTAGAGGAGGGAATTGTCAGCAAGCCTGCTGAAAGTCCGTCTTTCACCATCAAATGGTGAGTCCCACTTCTGGAAAAAGAGCGGGATACAAATATCATCTTCTTCTTCTTCGTGGTTTCTGCGAATCATACAAATGGGTTGTACTGCGCCTGCGCAGTGCCTTCGGAAACTTCTGAAATCACTAGGCAAAGTACTCTTTGCAACATGTTGAAACTTTTTGGCGGTAGCTCCGCCCATCCCTTATAAAGCCCCTGCCTTCCCGCTCTTTCCCCAGTTCCTTTTTTCCGCCGCGTTAGCTGCTTAGGGAACTTCGCTGTTGGAAATCTCAGTTTGGAATCACGTTCTTGACCTCGGACCGTTATTTGACCATTGACCGTTATTGACCATTTGGCTTGGACTTTGGACTGTGTTTTTGCTCGCTCCTTTTGATTTGGCAATCTTCCCGGACCGGCATTGACCTCGGACTGTCTGACTACGAGTTGTGAGTGGACCATGCCATCAGTCCCCTTTAAGAAATGTTCTGTTTGCGGGGGTAAGATTCCCGGTCAAGACCCCCACTCGGCTTGCCTTCTTTGTTTGGGCGAGGCGCATGTTCCTGCATCCTGTGCCTTGTGCAAATCTTTAACTCCTCAGGCCAGGAAAAATAGGGAGACTAGATTAAAGGCCGCTATTTACACGAAGGTTTTCACCGCGGGCGCTATGTCTTCCCTACCGGCTCCTTCCACGGCTGCAAACCCGTTGCCGACCTTGCCCGAGACTCCGGCCCAGCTTGTTCCCGCCGAGCCTGGTAGAGCTGGAGATGTTGCTCCCACCTCGTCATCCGTTCCTCGAGCCTCCCTGGATGCCCCGGACACCGAGGCCCCGTTGGAAGGCGCACCTCGATCCTCCAAGAAGGATAAACAGGAGAAGCGCAAGAAGAGCTCAAAGGAGAGCCGCGCTTCAGACAAGGATTCGAGCTCCCACAAGGGTTCTGCCTCGAAATCCTCTGTCCCTCAGACCTCTACCGCCAAGGCCTTAAAATCTCCAGACCCAGCCAAGGCCCAGGCCACCGTGCCGCTGGCGCCTTCGGCTTCAAAGAAGACCCGTGCGAGATCCCCGGACGGAGGACACTCGGCCGCCAAGCGCCACCGTTCTGAGAAACGAGATACGGACGGGTCCAGGCATAAGGAGACCCCCCGAGAGCCATCAAATGCCGATCGGAGGCCTTCGGATTCTCGCTCCGCAGCTAGAGCTCTCCGGACCCCCGAGACCGTCGACACCCGTCCCGGGCGCCGAAGCACTTCCCCAACCGGGTCCCGGCCTCTCTCGACGTTCCGTCATGCTCCGGAGGACATCATTATGGACCTTTCCGAGCCAGCATCACCTGCCAGCCCGAGAGAGGACATGCGATCCCCCACCCCGATGCCCACGTCGATGGTTCACCGTGCCTTGGTGCATCGTGCCGCCTCGCCATCTCCTCCATGCCCCTCCGAGGCCGACTATTTCTACGATGAGGTGACTGACACCTACTACATGGCTGTTCCCCGCGACTCCATCAAATCCCACTTCGGGACGCCTGCTGAGAGACCTAGACCAACTGCATCCTCCAGGCCCTCCCGCGCGGTGACAGCTCCGCCTAGCCGCGTTTCGGCGGCCACCGATCTGGAGGTCGTTGATCTGGAGTCAAGACAGGAGACATCCTCTCAGGCTCACTATCATCCTGGAGACGACTCGGATGCCTCTTCTGACGACAACTATCGGCCGTCGAATCAGGAGTTTGCCCAGCCGGGTGCAGTGTCCCCCTCGGACGACGTACGCACATTTGCCGAGCACGTGATTAAGATGGGGAACGCTCTTGATATCCAATTTGCCCAGGCAGAGGATGAGGCCTCGGATCCAATCGAGAGGAGGATTCATGGCAAGCTCCCCACTCCACCTGCCATTCCTCTGCTCCCTTCATTGGAGAAGCTAACCAGACGTTCGTGGACAGCCCCAGCATCGACAGCTGCTAGTAACAGGAAGATTGAATCCCTGTACAGAGTGGCCCCGCGCCCGACATGGCTGCTTGAACATCCGCGCCAGAACTCAGCCATCGTGGAGGGTTCCCAGCGCGCCTCCACTCCTAAAGCTTCCTTGATGCCGTCGGACAGAGAGGCTAAGAAAATCGACGCCCTCACTAAAAAGGCCTATTTTTCTTCGGCCCTGGGGATGAGAGTAGCCAATTACAACGTGTGTATGGGCGCATACATACAATGGCTCATGGAGAAGATCTCCCCTCTCATTCCGGACCTTCCCGATGACTCCCAAGACATCCTCTCCGAGGTCCGAGACGAGGCTCATTCAATTGGCAGCTGGATCATCACATCGGCAAGACATTCTACTGACTGTGCCGCGAAATCCATGTCAGCAGCCATCGCCTTGCGGAGGCATGCATGGTTGAGGTCCTCCGATTTGAACCAGAATGCCCGCTCCACAATCGAGGACATGCCCTTCGATGAAGACAGCCTCTTCCACCGCGAAACGGATGAGAAGTTGAATTTCAAGTATAGGATGAGGACTGCAGCCAGGAAACACGGTATGTCGTCCTCTCCTCAGGCTTCTTCCCGTAAGCGCTTTACAGGCATCCGTCAGTGGTATGGCCAGGGCCAGAGACCCTATCAGCAGGACCGCCCATTCCAGCGTCAGGACCAGTCCAGACAGCGCTATCCCTCCCAATCCTCTTCTTCTTCGGGACGTCGTTCTGGCTCCAAGTACAAAAAAGGCTACAGGAGGCAGGATCCCGAACAAAATAAGAAGAGGAACTGAGGGGACGCCGCGTACTCCATCACCCCTTCCTCTCCTGTTTTCCTAGATAGACTGAGGCCATTTTCCACCGTCTGGGCCTCGATCTCCACCGATTCTTGGGCACTTACCATCGTCCGTAGAGGTTACGCCCTTGAATTCGAAGAACTCCCACCAACTGGAGTTTTCCTTTCCACCCTCCCCTCGGACATCCTTCTCGACGAAGTACGCACCCTCTTAGCAAAAGGCGCTATTTCACCGATAGATGCCATGGACTTTCCTAGATGTTTCTTCTCTCGCTATTTTACAGTCCCCAAGGCCGATGGGGGCATCAGGCCCATACTAGACTTAAGAGCCCTTAACGCCTATCTCTCCTACAGGCGTTTTCATATGATAATGCTTGCTTCTATCTTGCCTTTATTATACCAGGGCCTGTGGTTTGCGACGATCGACCTAAAGGACGCCTACTTCCACGTCAGCATCCGCGAGAGTCACCGCAGGTTCTTAGCCTTCGCCTTCGGGACCAACGCCTACAAGTACAACGTCCTCCCCTTCGGTCTGTCCACAGCCCCTCGAGTTTTCACCAAGTGCATGGCACCTGTAGTATCCCATCTACATCGCCGGGGCATCAGAGTCTTCCCGTACCTAGACGACTGGCTGATTGTGGCGCCATCGGACCAAGAGCTCAGCCATCACATTGCCGAAACCTTAGAGCTCCTACAAAGTCTGGGACTGGTTGTAAACCTCGAGAAATCTCAACTACTGCCCTCCAGGCGCATAAGGTTCATCGGCTCAACCCTCGACTCAAACACTTGTGTCGCATCCTTGCCCTCCGACCGTTTCCGAACCCTCGCCCGAGCCATCGGCAGATGTGTCGGCCAAAGAAGAGTCGTTGCCAGGGACGTCCAGGTAGTCCTAGGGCATATGGCGTCAACAACCTTCATAACACCGTGGGCAAGGCTCCGGTCCCGACCTCTCCAGTCCTGGTTCCTGTCCGTCTTCGATCCAGAGGCAGATCACCCGTCACGTCATCTCACGATCCCGAGGCCAGTCGCCCGCTCCCTCCATTGGTGGCTCGACTCCCGGAACGTTTGCGCCGGCATGCCTTTTTCACAACCCCAGCCGGAGGTTGTGTTGACCACCGACGCATCAGAGGACGGATGGGGAGCCCACACCACAGACTTGTGGGCCAAAGGCCAGTGGTCCCAGGATGAAAGGAGGCTCCACATCAATGCCCTAGAGCTGTTGGCGGTACAGAAGGCTCTAAGGGTCTTCGAGTCCTCCCTATCCAACAAGGTTGTTCAGCTCAGGACGGACAACACCACCGTCATGTATTACCTGAACAAGCAGGGAGGAACCAGATCTCGCACACTACTCGACATCACACTCGAGGTCTGGGATTGGTGCATAGACCGGAACATCCTACTCCAGGCAGTGCACCTGCCAGGTATCCAGAACGACCTGGCGGACCTCCTCAGCAGGTCTCCGTCTCAATGCCACGAGTGAAGACTCCACCCTGACACGGTGCTCGACCTCTTCAGTCGGTGGGGAACCCCACAAATAGACTTGTTCGCGACTGTCCACAACACCCATTGTCCCCAGTTCTGCTCCCGAACGCCGAACGAACAATCCCTCGTGGACGCGTTTGGGTTCCTCTGGTCGGGGGTTATGCTGTACGCGTTTTCCCCCTTCCCGTTGATCACCAGGACAGTCTCCAAGATGACATCAGATGCCACGGATGCCATCCTGATCACTCCATGGTGGCTGGGACAACCTTGGTTCCCCTGCCTCCTCCACCTCTCCCGGGCCAACTTCCTCCGGATCGAACACAGACCGGATCTCCTCACGGTTCAAGAGGGTCGGGTTCGACACCCGGACATCGATACCCTTCCCCTGGTGGCGTGGAGGATCCATCCCTAGCATGGCTACCGTCCCCCGTACGCAGAGTCATTCTGGCTGCCCACAAGCCAGCTACTCAGAAGTCCTATGCTTTGAAATGGAACAGGTTCACCAGGTTCCTAGCCAGCAGACAACTGTCTCCAGCCCAAGTCACGACACCGGTGGTCCTGGACTTTTTGATGTCTTTGATCGACTCAGGTCTCTCTCTCACCTCCGTCAAGTGTTACTTGTCGTCCATCTGTTCTTCTTTTCAGTTTAATGGGAAGCCCTCCTTTTTCAAGGACCCCTTGGTGAAGGATTTCCTCAAGGGATGCAGTAACCTCCATCCGCAGGCATCTCTACCACCCCCGGCCTGGAGCCTTGATGCGGTGCTACGAACATTACAGTTCAAACCGTTCGAACCCTTGGCCACCACGGACATCAGACTGCTAACTTGGAAAACAGTTTTTCTGGTGGCCATCACCTCTGCCCGCCGTGCGGGCGAGCTCTGTGCCTTGCGTCGAGACCAACCATACCTCAAATTTCACCTGGACAAGGTAGTTCTTAGAACAGACATTACGTTCTTGCCTAAAGTTGTTTCTGTGTTCCACATGTGCCAGGACATTGTTCTCCCGACTCTGGCCCCGAACCCGACCACCGATGCCGAGCGAGCCCTACACACCTTAGACGTTCGTAGAGCCCTGGCCTTCTACCTCGACAGGACTAGAGACTCTAGCCGCTCCGAAAGACTGTTCCAGTGCTATTCGGAGTCCAAAAAAGGACTGCCTGTGTCGGCTCAGAGACTCTCTAAGTGGGTATCTAACACTATTTGTTTATCTTATGAGCTTTTGGGTAAACCCTTGCCAGCTAGGGCTCGGTCTCACACTACCAGGGCAGTTGCAGCATCTTCTGCCTTTTTGTCAGGTGTGCCCTTGGATGACATCTGCAAGGCTGCAGTGTGGTCGCAACCTATAACCTTCATCAAGCACTACAGGTTGGACACCAGGGCCAGAAGGGATGCAGCCTTTGGGAGGGCTGTCTTGTTGTCTGGGTTGCACTGACTATGGTCTGGGGTGCACATGTTGTTTTTTCCTTTTTTGCATCACTTCATAAACAAGATGTTTATCAAATTTCTGGGCTCATGATACTATTGGGTTGAGTTCATGAAGCTTTGTTGGTTGTTTACCTTAACCTTATGGTGATAATAATAACAACACCAATTAGACCACCGCTTTGTGTCTTTCTCTTGCTTATTGGTATTAACAATAGTGTTGGAGACAAGGTTAATATGACACTCCCTCCACCATTGACCTTAGCTTGCTAGTCTCAACCCATTTGTATGATTCGCAGAGACCACGAAGAAGAAGGACAGGTTGCTTACATGTAACGGTATTTCTTCGAGTGGTCATCTGCGAATACATACAAATCCCGCCCATCCTCCCCTCAGTGTCCTGCTCTTTATTGGCTCACCCTTATCGCCTACTTGGCGGAAAAATTGCGGAACTGGGGAAAGAGCGGGAAGGCAGGGGCTTTATAAGGGATGGGCGGAGCTACCGCCAAAAAGTTTCAACATGTTGCAAAGAGTACTTTGCCTAGTGATTCCAGAAGTTTCCGAAGGCACTGCGCAGGCGCAGTACAACCCATTTGTATGTATTCGCAGATGAACACTCGAAGAAATACCGTTGCAGGTAAGCAACCTGTCCATCACCATCATTGTCATCAAATGTTGAGGATCCATCTCCAGTTTTCTATCTGGCAATCCTATGCCTGCTCCCTGCCCTTGGCATCTGCCCACCTGAGGAGACCCTTGTGGGAACACTTGGGGCACTTATGGCCAAAGGCAAGCAAGAGGCTGCAAGTGGCCAAAGGCAAGCAAGCTGTCTTACCTGCCTGGCAGGGGCCTGTCCTCTGCCACACTTTGCTTTATCTTGGCCTCAGCTCACCACAGAAAAGTCAGTGTGGATGGTTCCTCCTGCCAGGTGCCATTTCAATTCCACACACTTTCTTTTTGGCCTGCACATGTATAAATATTATAATTGCCACCTTACAAACTGGCAAGAGACAATAGAACAAACTCCGCCAAGAAGGCCAGGAGCACAGCTGTTCTGCACTCCGGTTGTCCAGCCAAACCAGTTTTGGTGCTGCTGGTTCGTCCTTGGTGGCTGTCAGCCAGCTTGGTGTTTTCTTTATTACTCCTTCCCTTTTAAAAAGGGAACACCTTGGAACATGAGGTCCTTGGCAGGCAACCATTGAGGGGACTAGGAGAGAGAAAGGAAGAGAGCGAGAGACTATAGAGCTGGAGTTGTGTGATCAGTAAGACACAGAATCACAAGAGTCCAATGTCACAGCAGCTTGGAACAATTCTTTGTGGATTATGACTTACAGAGTCCCCCAGACAGCATGGCCTCACACAACCTGGGTGTGGGTACAAAAGTTAATTCCCCCCAACAAAAAAAAATAAGACGTAGCATGTGAGCAACCATCAAGAAGTGGACATGACCTTCTACAGTATGGGCCAGCAAGATTACAGCATTTGAAATATTTTGGTTTTGCAAGGGAGAATGAACTGTGCAAAGAGTTATATCTTCTTCATTCCAGACCAGGAGCCAGAGAATGCCCTCCCCTTGCACCATTCCTGCCCTCAGGCACACCCCTTCGGCGCTGGCTCTGCTCTCCCAGGAATGTGCTCCACTTGGCTCACTCCTTCTCTCTATCGCAATGAACTTCAGTCCCATCCTGACATTTCACAGCTCATGCCAGAAGGTTTACTACCCCCCCACACACACACACACCATGCACCACCAGCAACAGGAGAGAGGAAGCTGCCAAAAGGTCTTGCCCATAGTTTGGTTCTCTCTGGACGGATTCTGCAGCCCACCATGGACCGGACCCCAAAGACAGGAGCAACCAAATCCTCTGCTAAAGCAAGTAATCCTAAAGAGTCCTGCTGTTCCATGCTGAAACCTGCTATGTGTCTTCAAGCTTCTTGTCAACTTATGGCAACCCCATGAATTTCAGAGGTTTTTGTTAGCCCAGGAATCCTCAGAGGATGTTTCGCCAGTTCCTTCCTTTGAATTATTGCCCACAGCAACTGGGATTTCTTGGTGGTCTCCCATCCAAGGACTAACCAGGCTTGACTCGGCTTAACGTTCAAGATCAGTCAGCAGCTGGTACCTTCAGGGTTTTTAGGCAACTAAGAGCTTCCTAAACTGTTCTCTCATCTTGGTCTTCTCTACTGCTGGCCTTCAGCCGGTGGGCCCTCCTGCCAAGGAAGCCAAAAGTTGCTGCCAATACCTTTTTTAAGCGCTGAAAGAGACTCTTGGTCAGATTTGGTGGGACCCCTCTGAACGTCCTCTGCAAGACACTCTTCTGGGCAGAGGAGCATAATAATGCAGTTCATCCAAAGCAAATTGGAACTGGCCCTCTCCAGGCTGGAGAGGAGGAACCACCTTTGCAAAAAATGCCAGCTCCATATCTGTGCATGGCTCAGCCCTGGAATGTGGGTCCTTGGCAACTGGGCCTTGCATTCTGGATCCTGATCGCTGGAAAGAGCCAGCCAGGCCGAGGCTGTCAGCAGTAGAACCAAGTCCAAGAACCATCAATCTTCTTTTTGGTGGGAAGATGGAAAAATACAACCCATACAATTAAGAGAATGGTATGTTCTAAAACAGCGAAGGGAGGGCAGATGTAATCAGTCATCTCTGGGCAGTCATGAACGCAAGACAGAACCACACACCCCACATACCTGTTTCAGAAAGAAACTGGTTTGTACTTTTCTATCAAGGAGAGGAACTCCAAGATCTCGACTCTGCCCTGAGGCCTCCCTGTACAACCTGTCTGCTCTCTCACTTTTCCCTGTCATGATCTCTCCAGTAGGTAATGCAGGCAGCCTTGGGTCTAAAAGGATGGGAGATGCCCTGGAAAACAGAGTATCATACAGCCATGGAACAGCACACAGAGACACACAGCCTCCTGCCTTTCTTCAGTATGTTCAACTACAGGAAGCATCAGCAAGGAGCCGTTAAACCCCTTCAAACATTTCACATTCAGCAAATTGCAGACCCAGACAAAGCAAAATGCTCAAGCCAAAAAAAAAGTAGCTGGCAGGCACAAAGTATCAAAAATGCCATTTGTAAAATGCCATCTCTTAGCCTGGCATGGAAGAGTAAAAACTTACCACTGTTGGATCCCAGAAAGACATCAAGATGAGCACCAGGGGAGCCACCCCAAGGAAGGCAATTCCATAAAGAAGGGGCCACTCTAAGAAGGCTTTTCCCCTAAGCATCCTCTCACATCCCTATTTAGTAGAGGAAGACCCCCCCCCCCAAAGACCTGGAAGGATGGGCAGGCTCAGTTGAAGACTGAGGTAAAGGGGGTAAATGAGCAAAGAGACTGAACCCCAGCCTTCCTCGTGCGAGCCTCATCTTTGTGTTCAGTGTCTTGTATGACATCAATTTCCAGACAAGGCAATTCACCTTTGTTGAAATGCTCCAGCATTTCACAGATGAAAACTGGGACATGTGGACAGTTGGAGGGTATGGTGTTCTTGCTTACACTTCAAGGAGATCTTCCAGCTACTTCCCTTCCTTTTTGCTTTTTGGTGTTACTCTGCCTCATAGCTGGGACGGGGAGATGGTGGTGATAATGCTAAACTGAATTGCCCTTTATGAGTCCTTGCTCCAATGTTGAACCAGCCTCCTATGGAAGCAGGAGCCACCGTCCTGAGTTTCTCTCCAGTCAAGAGCCTCCTGCAAATGTTGCATCTGCTTCCAGACTTGATCTCAAGAGGAGCAGCAACAAGAGCAGTGGCACCTGTGCGGTTGTTGCCAATGCAGCACATGCCCTGCATATATTTCTGGCACTCACTTATGCAAAGGACAGCCATGTACAAGGGTGGTGTATTAAAAATCTTGCTGCATACTCTAAAGATGTGAGCACACCCACTTCCAGATCTTCATCTGCTTGCTTAGGGCAGACTTGTCCTTGACAGACAGACAGAGACCCCGTGGGAAAGGGCTGCAGGATTTTCACCTATCCCCATCTCTCTGGCCTGGATGTGGTTCCCCTTCCACTTACTGGCACAGTGTGGAAAGAATCCAAGTGGGAAGGCGCTCCCACCCCATGGAAGACTGGCCCTGGCCTGGCCCCCACACTCGCTTGTCCCTGGGGCTGGCATTCTCCTTGCCTAGTGGGCAAATGTGTGTGTGGGGGGGCAGAATGGAGACAACCTGCCATCTCATGTAGGTGCCCCCCCACCAGAGGCAGCCTGTTTATGCAATGGCCTCATTTGCACAAACACAGCCATCCCTCTCCAACCCAATTACAGCCTGTTATTCCTCCTGTTCTTTTTTGCCCCCTTTTCTGGGTCATTTTGGCTGCCTCCCCCTCCCAGAGTTATTAAGGGTCTATGGCTTCCTTAATTATCATTCCATTCTCTGGGAACTGGCTGCCTCCCAAAGGCTCCCTTTTAACTCATTCTACTATACAGTCGGATATTGCAATACTGTATGCAGCCAAGGCTGAATTTGGCACAACCCCCCCCCCGAACCCCAGAAAGAATGACATCAGCCTGGAAAATCTTGGGGGGGGGATTCCTCCTCCAGAGCACATCCCTGCTTACAAAAGCCATGCTGCATCTGGCCCTGGCTCTGGGGGGGCTCTCTTGCCCCACTTCACTTGGCTGCGTTGACATGACCAGCATCTCCCCTCTGCCAAAATTCCCACTGCATCCTCCGAAGGCAACCCCAAAGAAACCCACCTTGAAAGTTAACCTTGTTGGGCAAAATTAGAGGGAAGACAGAAGAACTGAAAGCCAGAGTCATACAAATGGAGGGTGCCTTTGACCAGACACCAGAAGCTCCCCAGAGAAGCCAATTCAGCATGTTTGATCCTCTGTGTGTGCCTGCCACACCTTTGAGACTATTTGTCCGCATCAGAGTTTCCTCTCTCTAGTGACAATGCAAAGAGATGGCATCTCAGAAGGAGGGAGAGAAGGAAGGTCCCTGTGATCAAGAAAGGACATGACGGCGGAAAAGCCACAAACTCAGGGAGCAAATGCATGGAGGAGAGACATTTCTCAAGAGTTGCCATGCAGATGGTCCCCTTTAGCTCCTTCATCTCAAAGATTTTCCACTTCTGCCACCACCACTTTGTTTGCAAGCATGGAGGGGTCACCGTGGGCATGCCACTGCAGAATTTGGGAGATAGATAAGCTCTACCCATTTTCATCCTAAAGGATAACACAACATCAAGATTTAGAAAGGAGCCTGGAAATGCTACTTTTTGGATTGTGGCTCCAAATCAACCAGTGAAGAAGTCATCTTCATGAGAAGAGTGGGTTCTTCAGGTTTCCTCAATGTTAGGGTCTCCTTCCAGGCAGACTTCAGGTAGCAGGGTCTGCATCTGAATGCTTTGGTATTATAGCAACACAACCATAAAGACTTTAGAGACAGTTGAGTCAAGCTGCTAAGAGCAAGGCTGTTGGTGAGCTCCAGACCTTGCCTGCTGATCCTTGATCCCCCCCCAACTTTTCACCTTTTGGCCTTTGCCTCCTATTCTAAGCCTGATGGGCTGGGTCACCTGTGAACCCTCCAGGTGACTGAACCACCCAAGCTCCCAAGACTCTCCTTTTTCTGGGGATGAGATGGCGGGGGGGGGGGGGGGGGGGGGACTGTTTCTCCTGGACATCTTCAGGAGCAGCAATCCACATTGTAAATAAGTTTCTGCTTCTACACACATGCGCGTGTGTGCGCGTGCACACACACACACACTTTAATAAAACACTTCCATTTTCCTTCCTTCCACTTTGCTTGGGGAAGGTTATACTGGGCAGAGCTACATAGAGCCAGCCCTCCCTTCCTCATTGGGTCTGCTAGTTCAGGGGAAAATTTATTCCTCCTATCAAAAGGGGCTCCTTAGTAGCAATTATTTCCAGATTTTGGAACAAAAAGATCATTTTTGGTATAAGATTCATTTTTACCACCAAAATCCTCCCTATCCAAGATAAATGTAACTTTTTCCATCTTGTCAAAAAAAATTTTATAACTTGCCAATATTTGCCATAATTGTTTTTAAACAAGGCTGTGTTCTTTGTGGTTAGATATATCTCCAGATATCTTATCAACTATTGTATTTTAAATCTTGAATTATCCATCAATTTTTGTTTCTCATCTTCATTCAAATTCATAGGTAGCATTTCAGTTTTTTCTCTATTTATTTTGAAAACCAAATTCACATATATTTCATGTATTCTGTACCATCCTTTCTATATTCATAGTTACAGCCACTGTGTGTGTTTTGTGCCTTTAGGTCATACCTTACCTATGTTGACTCTGTCATGGGGTTTCTTTGCAGGATTTATTAAGAGAGGGTTTGCCATTGCCTTCCTCTGAGGCCGAGAGAGTGTGACTTGCCCATGGTCACCCAGTGAGTTTCCATAGCCGAGAGCCCTGGTCTTCAGAGTCATAGTCCAGTGCTTAAACCACTACACCAGCCTGACTATCACCAGCAAAATGCAGCCAGTTTTCTATGCAGTCAGTGTTTATTTTAAATTCCTGTACTTTAAGACTTGTTTCATTCTGTGAACTGTAGCATATGAAAATACACTGAACAGTCCTGGAGGCAATCCTCACTTGATGGATGGATGTGGAATTGGGCAATGTCTTCCTTTCAGTTGAGTGGTGTTTATTCTACCTCTCAATCCTGAGCTTTCTATAAAAGACGCTATTTATTGTTGTTGTTATTATTCATAGTTTGTTCCTGTTTTCTGCAACACAATGAACTGTCTTACTTCAGACAAAGGCCCTTTCTCATTCAGTAAATGCTCTGAAATTTAGAGTTTTCCAATTTCTGGATTTCTTTGCATATTCTGATTACCATGAACAGAGCTTTCTCCCCCTCTCTGTTTTCATAAACTAAACACATTCTCTCTTAATTGTTTATTGACCTTTATTGCCCTACTCCTTGGAATTACCTTTGTTGGGATTTCTCAAGCCTGGCTTAATCCGTTTATAGGCTTGTCTGTGTTTGCCTTTGGAAGAGGCAGGAGTCTGGGGACCCCTAGACAGGGCTGGAAGTTAGAGAGGGGTTTCTCCAGAGGTTCAGAAGACATCCATCTGATAAGGATCCCTGCCATTGGATTGTCTTCCTGTCTTCTGAGGCTGTCTAAATACAATCCAAGAGCACTCCCTCCTCCGCTTCGGCCATATTCTACCTCCTGTTCTTTGCCTCTTATCAGAAGCTCTCCTCCTCCTGAGTAGACCTCTGAATACTCCTTTATCATCTCATCTCTTCACACTTTTCAACTTGTTAATATCTCGTGGTCATATGCCTTCAAGCTACCGCTGACTTATGGCGAGTCTCTCTTAAGATTTTCTTGGCTAGATTTCTTGGTTATTTCTTGGTTAGATTTCTTGGCTAGAGGTTTGCCAGAACCATTGCCACTGGTTATGTAAAGAGACCCAGTTTTTGACATAACATTGCCCTACAAATCCAGTCCTAACCATCCGTTTATTCACTCACTCTAGCAAGGAGCAAAGGAGAGCAAAAGGTTACTTCCAGGGATTCTTGTCATCTTTTATTGGCTTTGCATTTAATTCAATCAGCTGAATTAAAAGCACAAACAAATCTTGCAAGGAGCATTAGGACTGCTCCCGACTGCTGGCAAGAGCCCTATGGGGACCCTCAAGCTAGATGCTGAAAAAAATGGAGGAAGAGAAGCAGAGGGAAAGGAGATGGGGAGATTTGGCAAATGGAGGAGTCTGTGATCGGGGTCACCTTTGAACTGGGCCCAGGCCTCCCCTCACAGCACCCCCCCCACCCTGCGAGCCTTCTCATACACACACACACACACACGCTTCTCCCTCTTCTCCACTGGCCCAACAGGACTTTGGACCTTCCGGCCACTGATCCACTCAAAGCAAGGCTGGCCTCGGATGAACAGGCACAAATCCAGAGATCACAGGTCTCCAAAGAGGGGGAGGAGGAGAAAGAGGCATCGGTCAGTGCCTGGTGGTCAGTAAGAACACATGCTCACACATGCATGCACACAAGCCAGCCTTGGCTCAGAATGCAAGAAGCAGAAGGCCGGGCAAGGAGAGGGGGCAATTCGTAGTGCTCAGCAGCCCCCAAACTCAACAAAGAATCCCCTCACATCCCAAGGCCTTTCCCGTTTGCCTCCTGCCTCTCATAAACGCACCTGACCCCAAAGCTGCAACTTGAGCAGTGGTTGGAGTGTCAAGACATGCGAGTGAAGAAAGCAACAGTGCAAGGCAAAGGCATCAACCCCTTTCTTCCTCTCCACTTCTCTGGTGGGAGTCAAAGGAGTCTTGTTTTAGCTACACAGGATTCAGTGTTGGGAGACCTGGGCACCTTTTGGACTATGTGAGCAGAGCACTTTCATTCTGCTTTAACTGCCATGGCAACATCCTATGCAATCCCTAAAGTTTCCAATTTAGGGTTCCCAAACCTCCCTAGGATTCTGTAAGATGCAGCTGTGACAGTGACACTTGAGAGTCACAACACTACAGCTGTGGACTGTGAAAAGGTCCTCAGTTAATACATATCCAGTTTGGATTATTTTCATTGGAAAAGGTGGGAGTCATAGACCAGGGGCATCTAAAAGACCATATCTCTGCATACAAACCTGAAAGGATGCTAAAGTCTTCATGGGAAGGCTTTCACTCAGTCCTGCCATCCTCACAGGCTTGATAGTAAATGACAGGAGAGAGAGGGCCTTCATGGTGGCTGCTCCCACCCTCCGGAGCTCCCTTCCACAGGTTTATGGAGGTTTCTAATGTGTAATTCACTTTTTAATATACAATTCACTTTTAATATGCAGTTCACTCTTATTGAGGTGTATGCCTTGTTTAGTTGTTTTTTTTTACTTTTCTGTGTTTTAAAAATAATTTTATACCGATTTTAATAGAATTTTAAATGTGATATTTTTAATGGTGTTGTGTCAGGAGGAGGAGGATGAGAGCCAGTGTGGGGGAAGAGGCCCCAATCCACCCCAGCAGCCTGGATTCTCTGCCTCCGACCCACAACAAAGACGCAGGTGCCCTGCTGGTTGTGATTGTGGCAGCTGAGCTACAAATCCCACCGCTTTGCTCCTGGCAACAGTAAGAATTGAGCCAAACCAGAGATTTCCCTAAAAAGCTTAGGCTGAGATGCCTTTTGTGAAATGAGAGCGCATTTTTGAAATGGTCAAGATCTATAGTGATCCAGCAACAGTTGTTCCCTCATCACAACAGTCATCAAAGGCAGGCCAGGACTGCTGAGAAGCAGTCCTTTACCTGATAACTTTTACATGAAAGAATTGCATTTTCTTATTGCAATTCATGAGGAAGTAAACAAAGATAAGAATGACAGAAGGGGAAATTTTTTTGGAAGTCTGAGCCCAATACTGGCCCAACCCCCTTGAATCCGCACAGATCAGCCATCAGGAGTTCACCAAGCAGGTCCAGCTCCATCTCCATCAGGGACTAGCCTGAAGGAAGGAGACTCCGCCCTCCATAACTGCCATCCGCCGGCCTGAGAGGGAGTTCACCAGGCAGGTCCAGATCCATCAGGACTAGCCTCGAAGGAAGGAGACTCCGCCTCCATAACTGCCATCCGCCGGCCTGAGCGGGAGTCCACCAGGCAGGTCCAGTTCCATCAGGACTGCCTGAAAGGAAGGCGGACCTGCCGTCCCTCCATTAATGCCATCCGCCGGCCTGAGAGGGGAGTTCACCAGGCAGGTCCAGCTCCATCAGGACTCGCCTGAAGGAAGGAGACTGCCGCCTCATAACGCCCATCCGCCGGCCTGAGAGGCGTTCACCAGGCAGTCCAGTTCCATCAGGACTAGCCTGAAGGAAGGAGACTCTGCCCTCCATAACTGCCATCCGCGCGCTGAGAGGGAGTTCCCCCGGCAGGTCCCGCTCCATCAGGACTAGCATGAAGGAAGGAACTCCGTCCTCCTTCCATCACTGCCCCTCCGCGGCCTGAGAGGGGTTCCCCAGGCAGGTCCCAGCTCCATCAGACTAGCCTGAAGGAAGGAGACTCGCCTTCCCATAACTGCCATCCGCTGCCTGAGGAGGGAGTTCCCCCGGCAGGTCCAGCTCATCCGGACTAGCCTGAAGGAAGGGAGACTCCGTCCTCCTAAACTGCCATCCGCGGCCTGAGAGGGAGTTCCCCAGACAGGTTCCAGCTCCATCAGGACTAGCCTGAAGGGAGGAGGACTCCGCCTCCATAACTGCCATTCCGGCCGGCCTGAGAGGGAAGTTCACCAGTGCTAGGTCCTTAGGTTCACATCAGGACAATAGGCCATGAAGGGACGGAAAGTAGACTCTGCTAACTGCCATCCGCCGGCCTGAGAGGGAGTTCACCAGGCAGGTCCAGCTCCACCAGGGCTAGCCTGGAAGAAGGAAGAGCCCTCCCTCCAATCCATCTGCCTTGGTCCAGGCCTCAGAGGCAGAGAAGAACCACTGGACCTCATCCCCTTTCCCTCCACCATTCCTTTCTCCTTTTGTTTCGTGTCTTTTAGATTGTAAAAGATTGTATGGCAGAGAACCATATGTACAACGCTGTGTAAATTTACAGCTCTTTATAAATAAAAGTTAATAATAATCAGCCTTCCCAGGCTCAGTATTCTCCAGTTCTGTTGGACTACAAGGTTCATGATCCCCAGTCAGCTTGGCCAACATGGCAGCTGGGATCCTCCAAGCAGGATGGGGTGATGGGTAGGAGAGCCTTCTTTGCTCCATGTTATGCCCCTGCCCAAACCTCTCTTCCAAAGCAGCTACAAGTGCCAAGGGATTAGGTTTCCTGGGGACCCTCCAGTGAGCCTCTTCTCCTCCATCCCTGAAGATGACTAAGATGCTGTCTCTGGGTTCCTTCTGCATCTCCCTTCTTATCAAGACCTGTCACTATTTCTGTTCAAGGATCCTGCAAAGCTCTGGCCTGCTGCAAAGGGAACCAGCTGGAAGGAAGTCTGAGAGCTAAAGTCATCCCCAGAGAGAGAGAGGGAGGGAGAGTATGGCTACCTGGAGACAGAAACATCTGGGCCATGATGTCACTTCCTTAATGGAGAGACAATGGAGAATCTTAACAAAAGTCCACAGCAAAGGTGAGCAAAGGGCAACAGAGCAGGACCCAGAGAGGAGGGGAAAGAGATTTCCCAAATGCACCCCTCCCATGTGCCTTCCCCTGCACATTTCCCTCTTGTTTCCACAGAAAACAAATGTTTTCCCAGACCTGCTGGACTTTCATGGACCTCTTAGCATGCCAGAGTAGCTGCTGTTCCTTTCATGTAAGTTTAGCATTCCTTACCATTTAGCACCATATCTTGGAGGTGAGGGAGGAGAGAGAAGGGAGTTCCTATGCAGCTGGAGCAGAAGGGCTTCCTAGGATCCAAGATCTGCAGCCATAGCAAAAAGAAAGTACAGTAGCCAAGTTGCCACTGATTCATTTACAGGATAGGAAAGAATTCAAAAGCTAGAGAAAGATAACAAGGAGGAGAAGGTTGTGAGTTCCAAGGGGCAGAGCCAAAGTAGGGCTGTCTCTGCTTTTCAGCAGCATCAGGCTGTGAAGCTACATGGAGACCTCTTGTGACAATCTGTTTTGTAGCAATTTCCTCAGCCCTTCTGTAAAGTTTCACATTAAACCAAGTTGGTTTAGCAAATCATAAGTTCTCCCACTCTGCTCTCCCACCCCTGAAATGCTCAGAGAGAACCCAGCAAAGAGAACAGATCCTGATGCATCAGAAGGTCCTCCTTTGCTTAGGTGACACAATATTTAAACCCACAATTCACACAACCACACACACATTCATCCCAGGTCATGAATCTTGTGCTTCAGATGCCAGGGGGCTCCAATTCTGACAAGCTCCCACACATGATCAACATCTACTGTATCACATGCATCTGAGGAAGTAGGTTCAAGTCTACGAAAGCGCAAGCTACCAGTTTCTTTCAGTTAGTCTCAAAGGCACTACAAGATCCCTTTTCATACTTAACATTTACAGAATGCCTTTGCTTGTCCAATACATGGTTACATGTCTATGATCTCAAACATCTTTCTGCCAGCCTAGTGTCCTTTGGACATGTACAACTAGAACTCCCACCATCCGCAGCCACTCATGGCCATGCTGTGAAGTGCACAATTGTGGAAAAGCTTGAAATCCTTACATCAGCCCTTCAAAGTAGGTCAGTGTTACATCTGAAAATAAAAGTAGAACAATAAAAACAAAGCATCTACTGAATATTTACGTAAAGAGCTTTTACCGTACTTGCTTAATGCATACTGTGCTGCAAGCACACATTCTACCTGGATGGTGTTTTAACCCTAAAGGCGGACCAAAAATACTAGCTAAATAAAAGCTGATGATTTGCTAATGTCATCTTGGGCTTTATAGATTAGAGCAAAGCCTTTGACTGTGTAGATCATGAGAAACTGTGGATCACTGTTAAAGAAATGGGTATGCGATCATATTTGATTAACATGTCACCTGTCCTCAGGACAAGAGGCTACCATCAGGATACAATACAGAGACATGCCTCCCTCTTGGCTGCTGTGACTGTGCGGCTCCAGGGAGAGTGGGCCAGCCTGGGACAATTCGAAAGGGAAGCCAGGTTTGCCTACTCCAGCAACAGGATCTTGTGGAGGCGCCTTTAAAGCTTGGGGATCAGGCCTGGTCAGTATTTGGATGGGGGACCACCAGGGAAGATCAGGGGGTGCAGGGCGACATTTCAGAGGAAGGCCATGACAAACCACCTCTGAGGATTCCTTGCCTAAGAAAACTCTCTTGAGATTCAGAGTCACCGTAAGTCATCAGGAGACTCAAAGGCATTTGCAAGTATAAATTCTCTGAAGGTGCCTGATTCTCTCTGCGCTTGGATGTGAAGCAGGTTCAGGCCTGGTCAGAACTTGGCTGACAGAGCACCAATGGATCCCAGGTACTGCAGGCTCTCCTTCAGAGGAAGGAACTGGCAAAACCAACCTCTGAGGACTAGGAAAACCCCACTTCCTCAGATGCATGTGGTACAGTAGATGTTGATCATGTGTGGGGGTTGCCTAGGAAAACCCCAGGAAATGCATGGGGTCGCCACAAGTTGACAGGTGGCTTGAAGGCACATGTGGGCACATTGGGAGAGTTCAACCCACTTCTTGGGATATATCTGCCAAATTCAGGAGAACAGCATGCTAAAAACAAATCTGTCAGCCTCTGAGGTACAGCAAGATTGTAAAGCTGTGAGAAGCAGCATGCAGGTCGACAAGAACCAGCAAGGCGGCAACAACCTGCCTGGCTATGATAATCCCCACCAAATCTCACCAACAGTTCTGGGACCCTGCCTTTGCCAACAGTCCAACCTCATGGTAAACCAGGGAATGACAAGGGAACAGCCACAGACTCAGTTGTGTTAAAAATGCCAGTGAGGAAGAAGCATCAGGGAAAGAGAGCCATATTTAAATGTGCTGCATGTCTCTGACATTCGCTTATTTCTCTGTACTAAATGCATCCTGTCTCAGGATAAGACCTTTGGAGACAAGAGACCTTAAAGGAGGTGCCCTGGTCTTGCCAGGAGCAAGAGGCTTCCCACCTTCTCATTCTGCCACTGAAAGGACAGCCCCAGGGCCCCTGCCCAAAGCAATGCCTGGGGGAATCCCTCATGGGGCAGAGATCAGACGGAAAACAACAACAACAACAACAACAACAACAACAATAATAATAATAATAGCCTGCTTTAAGAGCTCCCCCATTGGCACAAAAGAGGAAGAGCAGAGGTTTAAAACAAGAACAGGATCCTTTCGTTTTAAAAAACAAGCATCAACGCCTGGCAAGTTTGCAAGGAAGGCATGGGGCAGAAAAAGACAACCTGCGTCTTGGACCCATCAAGACTCAGGACTTTCAGGAGCCCTCCAGAAGTGCTGGGTTGCAAGTCCCATCACAGCCCAGGACGAACTGCAACTCCCATCACCTGCAGGGATGGCCCAATCTTGGTTGGTTGGTTGATTTTGCCAAAGGGGAGCCTCCGATGGTGCCCATGCCACATCACCTTCTCAAGTGACCCCGATCCGGGCCCCAAGAGCTCCGAAAACCCTCCAAAAGCTACTCTTTGTGGGAGTAAAAAGAGTGCCCTCGATCTCGAACTCCCCAGCCCTTGGCTCTGGCCACTCAGTCCAAGGGCTGGCTGGGCCAGCTGCTCCTGCATCCTTCCTTGCCCCTTTCCACTGGCAGAGTCCGTTCTGTCTGTGGCGCCGGGAGGCCAACTCTTTCTCCCAGCCTTTGGCCGCCTGGCAGAGTGTAGGGCTAGCCTTGCTGCTGGAGGATCCTTTCCGGGCAGCAACCAACGGGAGCTCTTGCCCAGGAGAGGATTCCTCGGGGCCCCCGCATAAACGACGAGGGCCCTTCAGCCTCCCTGGATCCCCAAGGGCCTGGCAGGGAGGACCCGGCGCCGGACTCGCCTTTCCGGAATGGCCCGCAGCTCCAGGCACAGCAAGCAGGGCAAGGAGTCCAGCCCAGAGCCCAGAAGAAAGGCAGCGGCAGGGCAAAGGGGGCAAGGGCCACGGGGGAGCCAGCCCTGTCTTGCCCCGACCTTGGTCCCTGGGGAGCCCAGGAAGGCCCACTCTCTCAGCCTCAGAGCTTTCTCTGAAGAGGCCAGCCATAGATCCAGGCGAAAGCTCAGCAAGAGAGACCGAGGAAGCCAGGAACCCCCCGCCGCCGCCCCCCCCCGGCGGAGTGGCCATCCTCAAGAGCAACCCGAAGAAGAAGACGGGTTGGGCTCCGGAGGAAGCCCCCCGGGGCCCCAGGCCACGCTCCTGCTGAGCCCCGGGGCATGTGCAGAGCGCCCCCTTTGCCTGCCCGGCAAGCGCCTACCTCCCGGCGGGTCTCGGCGGCGCCTTGTGCCGGAGCAGGGAGCACGCACGGGTCCTCCTCCTCCTCTTCCTCCCCGAAGACTCGGCTCCGGAGGAAGGGAAGGAGGAGACCAGACGAAGGGAGGGAGGGGCGGGGCCGGAGGGCGCTCTGCACGCCCTCAGGGGCACCTCGGCCGGCGGCGCTGGCAGGAGGAGGAGAGAGATTGAGGCCGAGCGGAGCGAGCGGGTCCTGGCTCCCAGCCCAGAGTTGCTGGAGCAGCTACGGGCAGCAGAGGCCCCCTTGGCAGCCTGAGGGAGGGGCGGCACGCAAAGGCCGGGGACTGCAGCCCCCACAATCCCCCGACTGCAGGAGCAGGAGCAGGAGGAGCAGGGTGCAAGGCAATAATCCCAAGCTGACTGGGCTTTCTGGGAGGGGCACAGAGAAGAGCATCGTGCGCGTTCTCCCCTGGTTTTTAAGGGGGATGCTGGGAGCCGTAGTCCAAGGACCAGCCCATCCTTTCCCCAAGCTCTGGGCTCCCAGAGGAAGCCTGCCAAGTCCTGCTGCCTGCATGGCTTGAAGGCCAAGCGGGGCCCAGGGCTGCTTCCCCTCATGGCCAGCTAACCTGGGCAGAAAGGCCTACGAGGCCCAGAGACAAGGAAGGGGCCTGGGCTGCCGAGTCCTGGCTGCAGCCACGAAGGAGGCCTGGGAGTCAGAAGGCAAGAGGGGAGGAGGAGGAGGAGGAGGAGGGATCCCCTTCCCAGGAGTTAAGACAGGAAAAAGCCAGGAGCCTTGGGAGAAGGTCCCAACCTTGGCCCTCCGGGTGTTTTGGGCTTCAGTTCCCACCTCTGAAGATTCCTTGCCTAAGAAAACCCTAGGGAATTCGGGGGGGGGGGGGCTTCCATGGGTTGTTTTGGAGGTGCATTCACAAACAAGTGTGCCAGACCCCATCAGACACTGGAAGCTAAGCAGGGTCAGCCTTGTTAGTACTTGGATGGGAAATTGCCAGTGAATGCTAGGCGCGCTAGGTTCTTATTTCAGAGGAAGGAACAGGTAAGACCACCTCTGCCCAACAAAGCCCAAGGCAAGTTACAAGGTTGCCATCATCTTTAAAAGGCCACTTTCCTCTGTAGGTGCCCTAATTGGATGCCGCTGGCACAGAGTTGAGGCAAGAGAGCGTTCCAGAGAACCGAAATTATATAGGCCATCTCTTAAAGCAAGCAGGGTGTGAGTGTGCGCGCGCACTTGGTGTGCAAATGCCTCCCACTCCCACAAGGGTAGACTGGCATTCTTCATTGAGGCCAAGAAAGACATGCTGGCCAAGCTGGGCCACCCACCACCACAGGAGCCAAGTCCTGGACTCCCAAGTCCATGGTTCCTTTTGCTGATCCAGAAAGCCAGAGCCTGCCATTAAAGTGCTTCAGGGAGGCCCTGGAACTGCTGAGGCACACCCTCTGTGCACAGCAGAAGGCGGCCACTAAGGAAGGCTTTCCGGCTGGGGGAGACGTTCCAAGGGGCCCAAGAGGCAGGAGGCCCTGTGGGACCTCACCCAGGAGGAAAAGGCTCCTTTGGGTCGGGGGCTAGCAACCCTTCCTCTGGAGGAACCCCGACATTGGGAGCACCAGTCAAGCATGGAGCTCCACAGGAGTGTAGCCCCCTGTCCATGCGTATGCACACCCTCACAGACACAGACACATGTGTGTGCTGGGATGCTGTTGCATGAACAGCTATGGACTGGTCTTCCATTGCAAGGCCTTTTTTTAAAAACTCCAACAGGGTTTTTGAAACTGAAAGTTGTTTGTTTTTTAGAGGAAGGACTTTTAAATCAGGGAGCTATACTTTCTTTTCTTTTTTATAAACCACATTTTATCCTTTTTAACTGCATGTTTTAATGATGTCAGGGGCTTGGTTCCATTTTGATGTTGACTTTTGTCTGTTTTAACAACCCCGTGTTTGTTTTAATCTGTAAACTACCTCAAATCCTAATCTTCGGCAAAAGAGACAAAAGTAAAGATGAGGTTGAGGCTGATGATAGCATAACGTGTGACATTATTCCAGCAAGACTTCACAGGTTCCTAGATGCCTGGATAGAGTTTAAGCCACTGAGGGTCTCAAACACCTGCGAAGCAATGATCCTGCTGCTGCTAATGATGACAACAAGGACCTGACATTTGTGAGTCTGAGTATATTAACAAAGGATTGCTTCCATTATTCTCTTGACCAACATGTTCCTTTGCATGATGCAGTAGACTTAAGTCTATGGAATCTCATGCTACTAGTTTCTTTCTCTCAGTTAGTCTAAAAGATGCTACAAGATCCTTTTGCATTGTCATATTTAAATTTGTCAGATGCTAAGTTTGTTTAAAACCTATACAACACTCCGAGTCATTTGGATATAGGGCAGGAAAGACATTGGTTGCTGTTGTTGTGGGCTTCATTTATAATGGCTCAAAGGTAACCCTCTCTTAAGGTTTTCTTGGCAGGACTTCTTCATAGAGGGCTTGCCATGGCCTTCCTTTGAGGCTGAGAAAGTATGACTTACTCAGACCACCCAGTGGATTTCTGCGCTGAGGGGACATTTGGACCCTGCTCTCCTTGAACCCCAGTTCAACACTCAGACCACTGCACCATGCTGGGATCTGCAGGGTAGCTATTTTTTAAAATATAAATCCATATTTACTTACTTGCCTACTAGTTAAAGGCCTAAATGAATCAATTAATCCGTATCATTAAACTAACAAGAAAATACAAACAATTGGAAAAGTCTGGTAGCCTTCCCACATGAGATAAAAAAGGTGCCAGAATTTGGGGGGTATTGCTTTGCCTCATTGCCTCTGACTGATAAAGTCCCCAGGCTCTTCCCCAACCAAAATCAGCCCCAAAGGCTTGCAAGTCAAATGAGAGGTGTGTTTTTTGGAGCAACGATGGCAGGGGGGCACCGGAGCAGAGGCAAGCACTTGCCTGTGATTCCTTTTTCCCTCTGAGCCATGACAGCAATGCATCTGGTTGCAGGACATGTTGAATTTTAGATACAGCGCATACAACTGAGGCCCCTGTGAACCCATGTGCAATGCATGTATCCAGGCAGTTGTGCAGGGCACATCCACGGACAGTGCATGATGTGCAGCTGTATGCACAACGATGCTGCCAGCACAACTCCACTTTTGAGATATTGAACTGAATGCAAGTCCTGCAAATGAGATAAAGCATTTGTCCAACTCTTTTGGCGGAATATGCGCACAGGTTTACAGACGATTATTCAATTGCCTGTCTCTCCTGAAGAGGCTAAACCGGACCCCCCCCCCCAGCACTTGGGAAGAAGGAGAGCAGCTCCCAAAGAACTCCTCCAGCTGGGCTGCGGATGGTGGCCCTGAAGCAAGGCAATGGCACCATCTGGTGGGCGAGAAAAGTCCCTTCATACAGCCCTTTTTGGAATCCAATGCTTTTGGATCTCCCCTATTAACAGCCTGAAGGCAACAGATCCTCCCTGGTCTTGGGGGCTAAGCAGAGTCGGCCCTGGTGAGTGCTTCAATGGGAGACTGCCAATGAAAACCAGGCGCTGGGAGGAACTGGCAAAACCACCTTTCAGGATTCCTTGCCTAAGAAAAGCCTCTGAGAAATCCATGGGCTCGCCATAAGTCGTCAAGGAACTTGAAGGCTTGCATAAACACAGAGTTGAAATCCATTCTGCAATGTCTGCAGAACCTGAAGGGTTTGGAGCTCCTGGAGGCTGTGCATGTGTGCAGGCGCATGCAGGAACACACTTCATCGAAGTTCTTGGGAGTAGCTCCATTGATGTGGAATGAACCTGCCTCCACCAGTGAGCAAAGAAAGTTGGCCATTACACAGCCTCCCTTCAAAGCAATTCCGGCAGGTATTTACAATATTCCCTGCACAAGTTGGGAGTCTCTCTCTCTCCCTCTCAGTCCCTGGGAGAGGCAACAACATTGCCAAGGTCCTGTTTTGCTTCTTTCGTCTTTAAATGCCTTTGCACTTTCATGTTGGAAATTGAGTAACAGCTCATGTTTGTTTCCAGAAATATCTGGGAGCTTTTCAAGCATGGGGCTTGCTTTTTCTGGCTGGCCTCCATCCAACGCCAGTGCTATCTTGTGAGAAAGCAGGTTTTCTGTCTCGCAGGCCAAAGGAGGATGAAGGGAGGGCGTATTTTTAGCTGCAAGGCCACCATGGAGCTGGATAACGACATCATTTCCCTCCGTGGTGAAGAAGAGGGTGCCCTGAAATTAAGGTCATGCTTTATGGTGGAGACTAGAGAGCACAGTGGGTTGGGGCCCTTGTGAGGCATCCCTGGGGCACAACTCATGGCAGACTCCTTGCAAGGGCTTGCCATGGGCCCCAAGGACTCATGAATAAGTCAGCCCACAAGCCATTTGGAAGATGCCAGACGCATTTCCAGAGCAGATGTGTTCAGCTCAGGGATGCTGGCTCTACCAGGAGTACCCCAAGGCCTTGTCTCTTTCCCTTTGCTTGTTGCTGCCACAGACTTGACAGAGGGGGAGATCATTCAGTGTCACCTAAATGGCCCAATGTAAGAACTGGCAGAATATACATATATATGGGATCTCAATACTCGAGGGAGTGTCTCTCGCCATCTATGCCTGCCCAAGGATCGAGTCTTTGGGTGAGGGCTGAGGCTTCTGTGTGTGCCACCAGTGAGGTCAATACACTGCTTTGGGAAGGGGGAGAAGGAAAATGCTTCCCAGTCATGGAACATCAGATAAATCTTCTCAGACTGGATACATAAAACTGATGGCCATCCTGTCTTTTGGACACAGAGTCTGCTGGTTTTCCAGTCCTACTAATATTGCTAAGCTTATCCACAGGCTCACTCTTCTGAGGTGGCAAAAGACAACAGCCAGAGGTTTGTGCACAGAAACATTTAAGAGGCAAAGCACAGCTCCCTGTCTGCAGAGAAGAAAAGCCAGGCTGGGGACCCCAAAGAGGAGAGGGCAGGGTGGGGAGTGTGTCCACCGTTCAGTGACCATGGTTCCCCTCAGAAGGCAGGCCCAACCATCCTTGGATTAGGAGAGGCACTTTAGGTGGGAAAGAAGTAGAAGTTCAGTGCAGTTCTAGTTAGACAGAGTTGTTTGCAGAGAAAATTAGGACAACGGTGGATTATTGTTTCCTTAAGCCCTTGCCTGAGATTTCGGCCTTTCATCCTTGCTTCCACAGTGATGCAAGCAGGGGGCCAGGGGCTCTACCAGGAAAAGAGATGGCTGCAGGGCCAAAGGCAGGGTAGGGGTTGGGCACCTGCAGGGGCAGCGCTCTTGAGACTTAACAGTTCTGCTCCTGGAACAACGACCACTCCAGCAGCCACAGGTGCCTGTTGGTTTCAGAAGTGGGAATCACAATTGGGAAAGCCCCAAAGGAATAACTGGTTATGTACCTAATTGTTAAAAGCAGAGAGGCCAGCTTGATGGTCAGCCCTCTGAAACAGGGTATGTATGTACATTTTGCACTTATATCCTGTCTTTTCTACCTAAATGAAAGACTCAGTGAATCAATGGAAAAGAGGTAAGCTAACCATTATGTAAGTTTCACAGAGCCATCAGCCCCTCTTAGTTGGGATTAAATATGGGATTTAAGGCAGAAACCTGGAGATTCTACGAGGGATGAGGCTTTCTTTCTTATTCACACATGCATATGCAAACCCTTGCACACACCGCCCTGATGGAAGTTTGGAGCTGGCTTCGTGGGGCCGATTTCAGACACCTTTTGGACTCACTCTGTCCACACACAGCTCTCTCTGCCCCCGCTTGCCTCCCATGTGAGTAAGCATCACAGGCGTGTCCCCTTGTGCCCTTCCATGTTGTGACCAGAAGAACTAAATCCTCACTGTCGTTGAACTTCCATGTCAGCTGCACTTGGGGCTTAAGAAAGACAGGGTTGAACGTCAGCTGCCGGGGGGAGGGAGGCGGCCCTTGTCATCAGAATTGCTGTGGTGTGTGTGTTAAACTCCCCTTCCTTGCAGCTGTTGTCTGCAATAGTCACATCCACATGCATAGTGCATCTTCTCATGTGTGGCTTGCAAAGATGTGGGCGGCTGATGTGTCAAGAAAGAGCCCCAATGACCAGGGGCAGGATTCAACTGTTCACTACTGGCACCCCCAAACTCAGTGTCCCCCCCCCCATGCTGTCCTGTTGCCAAATTATGTGGCCTTGAAGCTTAACTTTCTTGGCTTCGAACATGGATTTGGTCTGGGGAGGGGAGAGAGAGAAAGATGTGTAAATTCAAGGTGGGAGGAGGCTGCCTAAAAGTCAACAGCAGCCCTGACCCAGATCAGGGAGCTTGTTGTGTGACTGGTACCTAGTTCTGCAGATCAGGGAGCGTGTTGCCTTGGGAGTGCCATCCGTCACTGTTGCTCACCCGGGGTCCTCCTGGTATTGGTGGCTCGCCAGGGGAAGCTCACTCTTGCTCCCCACAAAGCAGCCAAGATGGAGGAACACTCCTCCTGCTGTCACCCACTTCTTGGATGGACACTGTTTGGTTGCTAGGATTAGAATTCTGGGGGGACAACAGAGCCCAGGGTGGGCAGACTGACATGCCCAGTGGCTGCTCCCTTCCACAGGAGGTGAGCTGGGGAGCCCTTTCCCCTGACAGGTTTGCAATGGCTAATAGCTTGCAGGAGACTCTCTTATGGGCTTGGAAGCCATTACTCTAGTTGTAACTTTTGCATGTTTTTAATGTGACTCTGTATTGTTTAATACATAATGTTTTAAATGGAAGCATTTTAATTGTGAAGCCAAAGGCTTTCATGCCTGGCATCCATAGTTTTTAGTAGGTTTTTTGGGTTATGTGGCCATTTTCTAGAAGTTTCTTCCGGACGAAGATGCCAACCACAGATGCTGGCGAAACATCAGGAAGAAACACTTCTAGAACATGGCCACAGAGCCCAAAAAACCCACTAAAAACTAAGCATTTTGATTGTTTTTTAAAATGTTATTGCTACATTTTTAGCTATAATTATTACTGCCACTAATTATTATTTTGTCCGTTTCATGCTCTCCCAGGAATTGTGAAGAGTAGTTTCCCACCTACTGTGCAAAACCCTGCTGCTTTTCCTTGAGGAAATTATCCCAGTTCAAAAAAAAAAAAAAAACCCCAAAAAAACCCCCAACCCCCCTTTTTTTGGGGGGGCAGAGAACACCAGCAAAGCTTCTCTCTTCTGGCAATGGGTGAGGTGGGGGACGGGTGTTTCTGGGCTGGTTGCAGAGGAAGGGGGAGACCTTCCCATGTTGCCTGGCCTTGTTTTGCCGACACTGGGCAAGCATCCTTGCAGTTGTCAGGAAGCAAACCACTTTTGTTCCCCCTCCCCATGCAACATCAGCAAAGATGCCCTCCTCTCTTTCTACCCTTAGCTCCCCCCAGACAAAAAGAGACAAGGCTCACCTGGGGACCCTTTCCTCCTCTCCTGCTCCCCTTCTATGTCCAGGTCCTTCTCGACAGCTGACCCTCCTAGCTTTGGGAGGGCTGTTCCTTAGGAGACTGAACTGGTCCACTCTTTGCCATCCTTGCCTTGGTGGGCAAAGACTTGCTTATTCCCACAGGCCTTTGAGAACTGAAAGTATGCAATAAAAGGGTTGTACTACTGCACTATTTCAATTGTACCTCCTTTTTAAAAACGCTTGGTATCACTTTTGTTTGTTTTAGCTATGTACTATTTGTTCAAATTTAAATGCAAGTGAAGTACTTGAGATTAACTGGAAAAACAGAGTATAAGCATCTCTCACCAAGGGATGTAGGCAGGATGACTTCGAGGAACCACATCCTTATGCTCCCATGTTCTTAGCGACAATTCCTCAAATTATGCCCTATTGTTTAAAATTATGTAGAGAACCAGTTTTACTACCAATATAGCGACAAGAAAAGTGTTAAAAACTGACAGATTTACGACATTTTAAAAAAGATGGCACATTTATTGCTACATAAATGTTATATACATAGTGTTTTCTGTTAAATTGACAGAAAAAATGTTGAACCTCTTGCTGCTGGTTGAAAAAGTTTATCAGTAACATCTTGGAATCTGACACAGGGTACAAATTTGCAATAAGCCAACAATGGGAACTGGATAACAAGATGAGAAGCAATTCATCTCGGACAAGTAGCTCTTACAATACTCCATAAGGTACTACACAGTATGCTAGAACCCTACTATGCTTTTACAATGCTATTGTAAATTTCTGATATTAATGAAGAGGTTATGGTAAATAACCCTACATTTTTACTACCTAATATAGTAAAATAAAGTAAGAAAATTTTTACTGAAAACCTTTTTTGATTTCAAAAATCTAGAAAGAGTAATATTTAGAATTCAAGAAACTTTCTTACAAGATTATTGTATAAAAGACTAACTACAGTGAAAAATAAGCCAAATGTTTTCTCTTTCTCTCCCACACTCACTCTCTTTCTTTCTTTCTGTTTCATGAAAGGAAGGTTCTGAGCAAACTGCAAAGCCTAAGAGAGTCAGGACACAACAAGCTTGCGAGGAGAAAGGCCAGGGAGTGGCAGGGAGCTTGCGCAGTTATGCTTCAGCCTAAGCAGAAGTCCACTGAGCTGAGAAACACGGAAAGGGAGGAGGACAAGGCCACGGGCGTTTGCCTGGAGGCTGGGCACCAAGGGTCCAGCCAGTCTCCTGGCAGAACAGCCGCTGGTGAGGAACCATCTGAGACACACACACTCTCAAACCCATGTTGCAACAGCAACACTTTTGTTCTTTCAAAATGCAGGGAAATTACTCATACAGTTAAGTTGATCTGTTCCTCTCTGGTGGGTGCAAGCAGATTGCCACCAAGACACAAGAGAGGTGGGGGGGGACTCAAGGCAGGGTCAAGCAGGCTGCTGGGCCATGGCTGTCCCCTTCCATGCCTCTCCCTCCCCAGCCATTCTCTGGGACAGTGGAAGACAGTTTTAATGGAAGTTCAAAGGAGTTGGGCCACCCCCAGGAGGGAGCAACAGAGGAAAGGCTGGAGCAGATGCTCTTCTCAGGGAACTGGCATGCACTTGATGGGGACCCCACAACCACACACTTCACAGGTAAGCAGAAAATGAAGCTGAGCTTACTAGGGACCTATTGGCATGGCTGCTTTTGTATTTGGCTGGCCAGATTACCTCATCCCAACACCTGCCACAAGAAAGTTTGGATCTGGCTGCTCATCGGATGTCAACAGTAGGTGAGTAAGAAACATCTGGTTTGCCTTCCAACACAGTTTGTGCTTATGTGTTCTTTCTGCTTAGAAAGCTAAACAATTTTGAGTAGGCTCTTCCACACCCAACAGACAGTTCACATTCTACACTTCAGTGGGAGAACCCCAACAGCCCGAAGGGGTTTGCTGAGAAATCAAGAGACCTTTGGCTCACCTCCCCACCCCTTAATGTCTTTTCCATCCAAAAAATGCCACTGTTCGTCTTTCAGAGGCTGTAGCAGAAAAGGCCTGGATGTGGGCACTGGCACCTGAATATCAAGGAGTCTGCCAAGGAGAGACCAAGTCAGGCAGGAGGAGGAAGAGAGGAACCTTTCTGGGGGGGCAGGACAGGCCCTACTTTCTTTTAAGACACTCAAGAGATATGTTAGGAATGAGGAAAAAGGGTCAATGGCGGTTGTGGCTTTCCATTCAGAATGCACTTCTGAAGGCTGGCTGGCGTTGCAACTAAACTCCTAATAGTTTTCAACAAGTTTAACATTTCATAAGCAGACCTTTTAGTTCCATTACAAATAAATAACTATTTGCAGTTACAATGCGTCTGTCAATTCGGTTTAGGCACAAGGCAACTTCCACAGCAAGTGGAGAGATCTAAGAGTCTCTGATTGTGCTGGAGCGGCTGGCTGCTGCTTGCAAGAGGAGGAGGAGAAGACGAGGGGCATGTTTGGGGCGGAAATTCTCTTGGAAGGAGACACTGGCATCATCGCTTCTGATGCAGGTGCGGACCAGTCGCCTTCATCATACGTATGATTGCATCGGGGCTTCTTGCTTCTCCTGTCAGATGTGGCTTTATTTAATGCTAGTTCCAGTCTGTGTCCTAGTGAAGAAAAGATTCATCTTCTGGGTTTCCTCTCCATCATTCTGGAATTCTGGGTTGAAAATTAAAAGGTATTAGCCACATCCATGCCTAATTCATGGTCGCCAGCCAAGAGTGGTAGATTGGCACCACCCAACCTGGCCAGAGGTATCACACCTGGTGGGTCAGCTGTGTTTATGCTGGACCAGCTTCTGCCCAAGGACAGTCCTGCTCCTGGCACCGAGGCCAAAGAGATCCCACCTCAGCTCAGGGACTAAGCAGAGATGGAAGGGGCTTCAAGCCTCTGTGGCCGGCATGGGCAACTGTCAGGGAGCAGGGGCTAACACACAGACACCCGACTTGCCTATAGGCCACATCCATCAAAGTAACACAAATACCTGTTTTCCTCTGAAGTCCCTCTCAAAATGGCAACCTCACATCACTTTCTGTGACCTTTTTGAGAGACTGCAGATGAAAGTAGAGGTATTTGTCTCTATGTCTCCGACTGATGCAGTAACTGAGGATGGCGTCTCTCCTCTCGTGGCCTGTCTGGAGTCAGTAATGGGCTGGATGAGGGAAAACCGACTCAAGCTGAATCCAGAGAAAACGGAGGTACTTGTGATAGGTCCCCCTGGTCCAGGAATGGTGGTAGTTCCACCTGTCCTGAACGGGGTCACGCTCCCTGTGAAGGACTCTGTGCGCAGTCTGGGGGTGCTTCTTGACTCATCGCTTCACCTGACTGCCCAGGTGAATGCGACGGTCAGGAACACCTGTTATCAGCTTCGGCTTATTCGCCAGCTGCGCCCATACCTGGCCCAGAGGGACCTTGAAACTGTAGTATATGCTCTGGTAACCTCGAGATTGGATTTCTGCAACGCACTCTACATGGGGCAACCCTTATACCAAACCCAGAAGCTACAAATGGTACAGAATATGGCAGCCAGGCTGGTCACTGGAACCTCCAGGGCCAGCCACATTACACCGGTGCTTAAAGATCTGCATTGGCTGCCTATTCGCTTCCGGGCACAATATAAGGTGTTGGTGATGACCTACGAGGAGGACATTCTCCATCGCCGCCCCGGCCCTTTGGAACACGCTGCCCATAGAGCTCCGCTCGACTACCTCCCTGGCCCAATTTAGAAAGGACCTGAAAACCTTTCTTTTCCACCTTGCATTCCCCGACTAATGTCCAGTGGGCCTCCCTTCCTCTTCTGTGGCAAAGAGGATGGGCTAACAGGGGTTTTATATTGTTGCTGTACTGTTATATTGTATTGTTTTTATTGGAATGTTATGATTGTACTTTTATTATGATGTAAACCGCCCTGATCTGCGGAAGGGCGGTATAAAAATAAAAATTTTATTATTATTATTATTATTATTTGGCTTCTGATATCAAGCGGTGGAAAATGCTCTGCACAGGAGGCTCATGAAAGATGTCCAGCAACCAGAGTCTATTTAGATGGCCAGTCCACCTTCTTCCAACTGTGTGGGCCATTTGATCCTTCCAAACAAAGCAAAACCCCACTCTGCATCACCACAAAAAGAGCAAATGCCACAGACACGTGCCTGCCACCTAATGCTCAGGAAGGGCCAAGGGTTATTCACAGGAACAAGAAACCAGCCCCTTGGATGTAAAATGGTGCTTCTGTGCCAGGGCAAATCAGCTGAAGGTGTGTGTGTTCAGAGAATAGCCATCATCAAGTCACAATGGCTAAACTGAGAGCTCACTTGGGTTCAACACACACACACACACTGTTGCCCTAGAAGTGGTACAAATGACATTTGTGAACACCATCAGTAACTATGGTCCTCACCATCCAAGAGATTTTCAGCATAGCTGTTGTAGTTGAGATGCTTCTCAAGAACAAATTCAGTTTTCTGTAGATTTCTATACACAAATCTTAAAACTTCCAGTCAATTAGTACCATTAGTTTTAACAAAACCACACAGTTCATGGCACTGAATAGGAGATGCGAGTCTTACGAGGGACACATGGCTAAAATGAACCTGGAAGACAGCCGTGGCATTTTTTGGTCTTAGCCTTGCACCCAGAGCCCCCTTCCAACCCCAGAACATGTCCCTTACCTGGCTGGTGTTCACATATGACCCATAGGGTTTGTAGTTTCACTAAGGCCAGGATGGCTTCCTGGATGTGGAGCTGGCGGTTCTGCCGATACGGCAGAAACTTTTTCTTCTTCCCTTCTCTTAAGGCAGGCTGCTTTGGGGTTGAGGTTCCTCTCTAGGAAAGAAAGGGAAAGGAAATTATAGCATGGAAAATATCATCTACATTAGTGGTTGGCTTTGAGGACGAAAGAGGAGGAAATCCCAGGGACCAAGCTGACCTTATCCAACTGGCCAACCTGAACATGTAGGGCCTGGCAGGAGACTCTTCTTATAATTAAGTTATTCTGCTGTTATTAAGCCAAACCTCAGGAACTTTACATGTATTTTTTTTTAAAGAGCTAGTGCCTGGGATGGCTTCCCCCCTCTTCCTTCTCCCCCCTTTTGCAGACAGGATGTATCCTGTTTTCATAAATCTTTATCTAAGCTGGGAAGACTGTCAGCTGAAACATGGAGTAAATGCTTAAAATAATTATTTATTGTACCATTGAGGGTATGCTCTTCTATGCGTTGTTTGCTGGAGCTCCATATCACAAGCCACTTCAGCTACAATTTTGCCAGAAAAGTACAGGTACATTAAAAGCCAGGCTAATCTAACCCTACACAATAATTTTCATTCACACATGCCAAGTTCCTACAAGCTTTGCCCACGGTAAATGCCTTCCAATGACACCCAACCCGTTGCCCCTCCTGCAGGACAGCCATGGCCCCATTCCTCTCCATTTTAGAAAGTGCTCTGGGGAGGTTTTTCACAGGCCTACTTCCAGTCCTTCCAGGAAGGCTTGTAAAACTATCCTACCAAGCAATTTACACATCTCTCCCAGCCTGCTCTCATGGAGGTTGGGCACAAAGAAGCCTTTGGAGCAGGTAAAACAAAGTAAGGGAGTGCAAGAAGCAAGGAGGGCATGTGGCTCAGGGTCCCCAGTCCCTGCCCGCCCCTCTATCCACTCCACCCCTTGCGCCCCGTGCCTTGCCTCCCCACAAAGGACCTGAAAGATCAAATGCCTACGTTGTGCATCCTCCCCCTGCCTCCTGAACTGATGGTCCTGTCACTTCCAGTCCAAATGCCCCAGTCCCCGCTTCCCTATCACACACACAACTACACACACCAGTGGGAAAAGAGAATGGAAATGAGGCCTAGGCTGCCAGCATAAGCGACAAAGCAGATGAGACGTTGTTCTGTGGCTTAAGCTGCTGAGCAGATATTAATGTTGACACCTTCCACATTTCCAAGACATTTAGATGTACACCCTGGAAATGCATCTGCTGAGAGAGTACAATGCACAGCGCAGCTGGGTCCAGCCAGCCCACAGGGAGAAATAAACAAGTGCGTGTGAAGTGTGTGAGTGTGCGGGAGAGGGAGAGAGACCAAACCTGCTCCCTTTGTTGGGGGAGGAGTGCCACAGATGCCCCTTCCATCATTTCTCTGACAGAGATATAAGAGAAGCTTGCATAGTCAAGGTCAGGAGTCGCTCCAGCTCCCAGAGGAGGAGGCTATAAAGAACTCTGCTCATTTTCTGAACTCCAGAGAACTTTTCAAGGTTGACACACAGAGGGGATATGGATTGGCTGGTGTGGGTTAACATGGCTTCCAGGGGCAGCTGGTGACACCCCCTCCAAGTCAAGCAAACCCCATAAGGATTATGATAAATAGACTTGACAGAATGTAATTTGAATAAAAAATATTACCGCCTATAGTTAGGAGTCTAAGCTCCTGGGGCCGCTGGGGTCCACGCAGAGAGCTCAGCCCCAGTGTTCCTGACATGGAAGAGGAAGGCATCGCACCGACCTTCAGAGAGAGGGCTTCAGGCGGCAGATTTGCCTTCCACACGCACTCAACCCACCACTTTCTTCAGTGAAAGCAAAGCAACTCAACTAAAAGCAGCAGAAAAGATGATCCAGGAATACTAATAATGCATTCTCACTTTCAACAGTCAGTCCTTGCCTCTGTTCTCACTGTGTTTTAATTTGCAAATGCAATTTGCAAAGACACAGAAGTAACTCGGGAAAAGAGGCCAACATTCCCACCGCTGTCGTGAATGTCCTAGGTTGCCCTGAAGCGGCCTCCTGGCATCTTGGCAATACGCAACGCCCTACGAAGACCCTCAGACAATATAAAGGAATATTATGAGGCTAATCAATTAAGATATATAATAGAAGGTATGCTTTTTTGTTTCTTTTTTTAATTTTTTAATTGTTTAAAAACCAACATAGTACACATCAATTATTTACAAACAAAATAAAAATTACAATCATCTTCTTAAATGTCAGATTCTTCAGTAATTACAATCTTTACGCTGTAATCCTATTATCCTTGCTTAAATTCAACAAATCTTCACCAATAGTCTTCCTGTTCCTATCTCTATATATTTTATATCTATAATTCTTTTTATTGCTCTTCATAATACACATTCCCATTGCTAACATAAAACTATTATGGTCATAACTTATTCCTCTAAATTCCAATGTTTTTTCAGAAAGTCATCTAATATCTTCCAATCGCTAACCTCTTCTTCTTTTCCCTTTAATATCATAGTCAGTCTGTCCATTTCTTTAAGATCAATTACTTTCTTTAACCACTCTTCTGAATCTGGGACATTTTCATTTTTCCCATTTTTTTCCAATAGCAATCTAGCTGCCGTTACAAAATAAAGAATCATTTTCCAGAAATTTCTTTCTATTGAATCTCCCATACAACTTGTCATATTTAGTAAATAAAGATCTGGGGTCATAGGGAACTTGACTTTCAAAATTTTTTGTATCATAACATGAATTTTTTTCCAAAAGCTCTCGATTTTTACACATCCCCACGACATGTGAAGGTAAGAACCTCTCTCCATCTTGCATTTCCAACATTTGTCAGTTCCCAAATTGTATATTTTAGCTAATTTTACAGGTGTGTAGTACCATCTGTTTGACGCTTTCACATAGTTTTCTTTGAGATCTTGAGCCACAGTGAATTTACTTGTTCGCTTCCAGGCTTTTTCCCAGTTATCAGTACTAATTGTATGCCCCAAATCTTGTGCTCACTTAGTCATACTATCAGTTATATACTCTTTTTCTAATTCCCGAGATATCAGTATTTTATACATTTTTGCAATTTTTCCTTTCTTTATCCCAAATTACCTTATCAATTTCGTTCTCTCTTCTTTCAAAGCCTTCCTTAGAATTATCCTGTTTGAATTTGGATCTTATTTGCAGATATGTAAACCACTGTATATTTTTCCCTTCGCATTCTAATTCTTCCTTAGATTTTATGCCAACTTTGCCTAATTCATTTGTTTTTAACAGTTCTTTATATCTTAACCAATCTTTATCTTTTTCCCATCTGCTAAGGAAGGCCTCTTGTGGTGACACCCACATTGGGATCTTTTGATAATACCTTTTTTTATTATTATTATATTCCAAATTTTTAGCAAAGGCTTGCGGATTGCGTGGTGTGTGAAGTCATCATTAATTCCTTGTTTCTGGTACCATAGGTAAGCGTGCCACCCGAATTTCCTATTACAGGACTCAGTACTTAGTAACTTCATGTCCTCTACCTTGATCCAGTCCAACATCCATATGAGCCCGCAAGCCCAAAAATAAATTTTTAAATCGGGAAGTGCACATCCGCCCTTTGAGTTGTCTTTCTTCAATATTTGATTTTTAATTCTCGCCCTTTTTCCCTTCCACAAAAAATCTTTAATATCCCTATTCCATTCCTGAAAAACTTTCTCGTTAGCAATTATAGGCAAATTTTGGTATAAGAATATCATTTTTGGGAGTATATTCATTTTAATGATTGCCACTCTACCTAGTAATGATACATCCATGTGATTCCATCTCTGCATGTCCTTTTTAATTTGAGTCCATGTTTTTTTATGGTTATTTTCAAACAGTTCAATGTTTTTATTCGTAATCCAAATACCCAAGTACTTTAACTTCTTTACCACCTTGATTCCTGATTTTTCGGATAATTTTTGTTCCTCCTCAATTTTCATATTCTTTGTAATCATTAAAGATTTTTCTTTATTCATTTTGATTCCAGATAAGCTTCCAAAGTCATTTATTTCAGATAAGATATTTTCTATGGTTCTTTTTGGATCTTCAGCAATTATCACTATGTCATCTGCGTAAGCACCAAGCTTATGTTCAAACCCTTTAATTTTAACACCCTTTATCCTTGTATTAGATCTGATAGCATTAAGTACTTCAAGAGTTGTTATAAACAACAATGGTGACAACGGACATCCCTGTTTTGTCCCTTTCTCTACCCCTATATAGTCGATTTTTTGTCCATTTATAATTAGTTGCACTTTTTGATTTGAATACAATTGAGATATGTTTGCCATGCTATTTGTCCCTACCCTATTTTTTAACACTTGTAAACTCCCAATGTATACTATCAAATGCCTTTTCGGCATCGACAAATATAAGTGCCATTTCTTTATCTTTATGTATGGTATAGTACTCTATCGTATTTATTATTGTTCTTATATTATGACGTAAATATCTTCCTGGCAAAAAACCATTCTGATCTTTGTTCACAATTTCTACCAAATTTTTTTCCCACCTATTTGCAATTATCCCCGTAAAGATTTTATAGTCAAGGTTAAGTAAGGCTATAGGCCTATAATTTGCCATTATCATATTGTCTTTGCCCTCCTTTGGGATTAATGATACATTTGCTATCTCCCATGAAACAGGTATGCCATCAACTGGAACCTTATTGAAGACTTGAAATAAACAATTCACAATTTCCCCTTGAAATGTCTTGTAAAAAAGAGAAGAAAAGCCATCTGGCCTTGGTGATTTATCATCCTTGAGAGCACTTATTTCTTGAGTGATTTCCTCCAATTGTATCAGAACAAATATAAAAAAGAATTATTGAATAATAATAATAATAATGTTTTATTTATAGACCGCTATTCTGCAATGATCATAGCGGTGTACAGTAAAAGTTGCAATACAAAATTAGCCCCTACCCATCCCTTCACTCCCTCCAGGCTGGATGATGGCAGTTGGCCATGGAGGGAGGGCTCTGTCTCTTGAAAACTTAATAAATAACACCAATAATAATGGTAAACTCATTCCTAAAGAACCTAAAGAATCTATTAAAGAATTAAAGGAAAGGAGGATAGATAAAACAGAAAATTGGATAGAATTAAAAATAGGAAGAGAAAACATAAAAGAAAAACTTAAGGGAATAAAAATGTCATGGTTTCATTACATTCAAATAGAACAATGGTTTAAAAATTGGAAGAAAAAGAATATAAAAAAGGGAAAATATATGCAATTTGAACAAATAATTCAGAAAGGAAAAGAATTAAAGGAGAATGAAAATATGAAAGGAATAACTAGCAAAATTTATAAAATATTAATAGAGGACAAAGGGAAAAAAATAAACCAAAATATTTGGAAAGAGATATGGGAAGAAGAATTAGGATGTAAATTTTGTGAAAATGAATAGAATAAAATTTGGGAACAAAGACATTTGAAAAACCTATCGGTACAAGTTAAGGAAAATTATTACAAGCTGATCTGGAAATGGTCCTTAATGCCAGTGAGATAAGAATAATTCAAAATACTGTTGGAGAGGATGTAATGAAGTGGGATCATATACAGACATATGCGGTGGCAATGTAAATATGTAAAAAAAACTGGGAAATAGTAGTATTAGAAATTGAAAATATTTTGGATATAAGAACAGATAGAAAACCAAGTATAGTATTGCTATCACTATATAATGATGTAAAATGGAAAAAAGAAGAAAGAAATCTTGTAACAAATTTACTTACAGCAGCGAGATTAATCATAGCGAGAAGTTGGAAAACGAAAATAAATGTGGAACTGGAGGATTGGTAAAAAGAAGTTTGGCAAATAGCAATTAATGATACATTAACATGTAAATTGAAAGTGAAAAAAGGATTATGGAAAAGAAATGATTTTGATGAAATATGGAAAAAAATATTGAAAAAGTATTAGGAAAAGAAGATGGAAAATTCCCTTCACAAGATGAATTAAAATTTTGGTTGGATTATACAAATGAGAATGGCTCCAGGGAAGAGGTGCACTGCAGTGTTTTTAGTATAAAATAAGTAAAGTGTTAAAGCATTAAAAAAAAAGACCCTCAGACACAACATTAAAACAGGCACACACAACTCAGGTCTACCGAAACAGGCACATAAACCAACTAGCCAAATGGTAGTTTGCAGTGCAGTTTGAAGTCCTGCTTGGACAGCAAAATACCCAAGAATTACTGCCCAGAAAGTGTCCAAGGAAAACTGAGAGCGCAGTCCAGAGGAAGACGAGAGTCCACATACAAAGCAGACCCAAGGTTTTATCTGAAAAAACTCTAAACTAAAAGAAATCCAAACAATTTTACAAACTAAAATATAGGTAGCACCAACGCAAGATTATGCTGAGTGTTATAATGATGAAAAGAAAACACAGTTGCATCGATCAAAAGGTTGCAATGATTTTTAAGTGGCACTTTGATGCTATTTTTCACACACACACCCTGGAAAGAGGGACAATGTGCAATCTAAGCACACCCAGAAGCAGTGCATGGCTCCCCAAGTGAGCTCCCAAGGGCCCCTAAACCTAGTCCTGCCCCCCACAAAAGGGACTATGTGCAACCCAGTGGGGGTTTGGTGCAGCAAACTAGGCTGAATAGATTTACAAGTTCCAATGGCATCTTGCTAGCAAAAAAGACACTTGCAAATAATAGGTAGGTTCAGGACAAGCAATGGAGGAGTGTTAAAGCCACACTTAATGTTTTAGCTGAAAAGGAGTTTAGGTGTGACTGGTTGGCGCTGGGCATCCTTCTCTATGAAGTGGCAGCTGTCTGATTTCAGGGCAGGCGGTATTGCCCAGAATGATCGGAAGTTGGGTGGCATTCTGTTCTCTGGCCCTCCATCCCTGACTCAACTGAGAGGTCTGCATGTGTCCCACTGCAACCAACCCAGGCCTGTGATAAACAGCCTGCCCGGCCTCTTCCGCTCAGAAAGAAAGGCGCCAAAAGAATCCAGTTCAAGCCCCAGACTCCCTCCTTGCTCACCTCTGACTTGCTGCTCAAGGCTGAGGATGACGGCAACTGCTTGGTGGAGGATCAGCAGCTTGGTCTGAGGTTTTTCGCTCTTCAGGTGCAGCTGGCACATCCGGCCCAGCTCTTTGAATGCTTCATTAATATCGCGGACCCGCAAGCGCTCACGAGCATTATTGGCCATGCGCCTCTCCCTCTCCCTCTCCAGTTTCTGTTCTGGGTTCAGATCCTCATCTTCATTAGTGCTGCTGTGGAAACATAAGCCAGAGGGGTGATGGGAGTGTCCAGAGAGCGCTAGTGACACCCTTGATGCCTCTCTGTCTACTGCAGGCTGTGCACAATGACTTTTTCCAGGGGCAGCCCAGGCAAGGAAGTGGCCAGAGAAATGGGCACGGTTTCCTCACTCTGAAGGTCCCACCTGAAACCCAAAGATGCCCTCTGTTCTGTTTCAACAGCTGGGTCTAATTTACCATGCCAGATTTATCCTCAACAGGGGAACTGGGCAGAGAACCTGGCCTCTGGGGAGTATGCTGCTGCTGCTGCTGCTGCTGCTGTACCTGGTTCTTCCTCTTGATGAAATCTTGATATCCTTTTGGGAGGACTCATCATCAGATTTCATGTCATCTGAGGAAGCAGGCTCATGTGCATTTTCATCTTTTTCTTTGTGCTCTGACTTGATCTCGGCAGGACGTAGCGCAACCGACGGAGTTGACAACCCGGCCGAAAGCACTGAAAGCAAAACCCAGCAGAGCGTTAGGCGACAGTCAGAGGATCAGGCTCCCCCTCCACAGAAACTGGCTAACAGAAGGAGCAACAAGGGCCGACAATGGGGCTTCCATAGACGGAAAAGAGCAGAAGGAACAACTGAAAGACCATCACCATGGCCAGGAAAGGGGGCCTGAGGTCCCACCCTGGCTCCTAAATTACTTATGTAGTTAAACGCAGGAGACCAAGCGTGTGCCTTTTAATAAAGAGTGCTTCATGCCAATCCATCAATTCATTTTTCAACCTGTGCCGTTTTAAAAACTTGGATGCATTCTGTCAGACATCTCCACCAAACCACATTTTAATGCTACTATTTTCATTTTATTTTTCCGTCCCAGATTTACCAATCAGTTCTTTAGTACGTCAGCCATTAGATGTTTTCCCTTATTAAAAATATTAAGGATGTAGTTCCTGAGGTTTAGAACATCTTGGAAATGTAACTGCAGCTCACAAAGCTGACAACAGGCATTTCCAGTTTATTATCTTCCTCCCATAAGGCCAGTCAATCCTGCTGACCACCAGCCATGCTGTAATGGTCCACACAGAATTTGCCCCAAAAAGGAGAAAGAAGTCGTTGTAATGACACTCACTCCACGCCGGATACTCCTCCTTGCACCTCCCAGAATAAATGACTGGAGCAAATGACCATGCTCCCAACATATGCCAACTTGCCCAGGATCCTTCTCTTCAGTGTGTCCAGAGGCAGGCCCTTCGACTAGCCTCATCACCAGAAGAATGGTGGCTTAAGAAAAACTGGACTAGAAAGGGACTGACCTCTGTAACCTTCTTGTGTCTTGTGGTTGCGTTCTGCATTCTGAGCAGGAAGAGCGGTGGGCAACCCTGAATGGTTGCTGCTGAGGCTGTCTTCTCCTCGGTGAGCACTGACCTAAGGCAAACAGAGAACAGAGTTCATTGTTCAGTTGGGGCAACTGGCCAAACCTGGGAAGATTCACTTACAGGCTCTCTGCAACCCTAAGACCATAAGGAATCTCTCATTAATCTGTGTGTGTGTGTGTGTGTGTGTGTGTTTTCAGCTGGAAGACAGCTCTCGGAAACTCAGTGGGACTTTTTTCTGAATCACTGTGTGTGTAAGATCAAGCTTTAAGGAAGCAACCATCATATTAAGGCAATGCAGTGAGAGGTAAAGCCTCTTGCAAAGAGAACGTAAGAGGACTCTCCCCGCATGGAAGGCCACTCTGTTCAGCCCCCTGGCTCAGCTCCTTCACCTGCAGCAGGTTCCGGGGCTTCAACCTGGCAGCCGCCCCTTGACTAACAAGTTATGTCCACCTTTTATAACACTAGACTCTTCCAGATTCCAAAACACAGAAGCTTAAAGGACAAGCAAATGAGAAGTGAAATAGGATCCCAGAATCTGAGAGCTGGAAGGGGCTCCCAGAGGCTATCCGGTCCAAAGCCCCGCTCAAAGCAGGATCTCGAGCTAGAGCATCCTCACCGGCAGTTAGCTGTCCATCCTCTTTTTGGAGAGCTCCAGAGCAGGAGAGCCCACCAGTACTTTAGTTCATTTGTTCCACTGTCACTGCTCTCGCTGCAAAGATGTTCCTTCTAAAGTGCCACTGAAATCTACCCTCCTACAACGTCAAAATCCTAGACCTGGTCCTGAACTGAGACATCAGAGAGCAAAACTATGGGGCAGCCCTTGAGATATTTAAAGAGTGTGATCACGTCCCCTTCTCAGTCTTCCCTTCACCAAGTTGAACATGCCCAGCTCCTTCAACCTCTCATTTGTTTTGTTCATATCCATATGAAAGACAGATGTCATCTATATCTCTTATAGGCCACATACTCTAGATGAAGCTTGACCAGTACAGATTATAATGTGACTATTAGTTTCCTTGACTTGGAAGCGATGTTTCTATTAAAATAGGGTTCGCCTTTTTTGCTGCAACATCACACTGCAAGCTCATGTTCAATTTATGATCAACAATCCTCCTAAGGTCCTTTCCACATGTAGTACTGCTGAGCCATGTATTCCGCCCCCCCCCCCCCCATCTGATACCTGGGCCTTTGGGTTTTGTGGCCTAAATGTAGATTTTTGCCTTAGTCTCTGTTGAATTTCATTTTCTTAATTTCTGTCCAATTTACCAGTTCCTTTAGATCCTTGTGAATTGTGTTCCTGTCATCCAATGTGTTAGCCATCTCTCCTAGCTTTGTGTTATCTGCAAGCCTGATAAGGCTTCCCTCCACCCCACCATCCAAGTCACTGATAAAAACCTTCGGGTTTAAAGAGCAGCCGTTGATGACAACTTTTGAGCACATTTCCAATCAAGTATGGATCCATCTGACAGTGAGGTCAGTTGGTCCCATCCTGGGAGAAAAAAAACACTGCTTTCTAACTGACAAGAGACCCTTCCTTGGCAGCATTGGTGTGAATGGCAATCCCTGTGAATGGCAGCATAGCTGGTGCCCTCTCCCTTGGTGGCACCGCAAGGACACCTACGCCAAGCAGTTGCCCAGTTCAAGGGTCAGTTCCCTTCCCCTGCCCTTTAAACACCCACACCCCACACACCCCTCCCAGGTTTTCAATTACTTTGCTCTGAATTAGCAGAAAACAAAGGCCTTTGAAATAGTTCTGAAATGTCAGAATCCTCCTTCATTCAGTGATTCAGTGAGGATTCTGCCATGAGGATTGTATAAGTTAGTGAGATAAGTAGGGATAGCTTCTAGACACATAATCATATGCTTTGGGGATTATGCAATGGGATATTAGTTGACTATTCGTATGCTTTAATGGACTGTCATGAATGGGTGGTATGCTGGGGTGGACAAGGATTGGAGGGAGGTTGCAGAAGGGAAGTCCAGTGGGTTAAGCTCTCACATATATATAGTTATATAGATACATGGGTAGACAGATAAATAGATAGATATATAGATAGACAAACATGATGGATCTTATGTCAACAACATCTGTATCTACAACTCTCAGGGAAAGGCATTGTGGGAAAGAGTTGCTGCCACCATGGGCTATGCTCAGGATGATCACATATCCGGAACTTTCAGCTGAGAGCAGCAATCAATTCGCGCCAGCCAGGCAGTTTTATGACGGGGTGATGTTTAACAGATACCCTCTATTCCGGTATCCATAGATCTCTTAAGGCAGAAGAGACTATGAAGCAACTGGTGCTTTCGTTAGGACTGCTTTGATGTAAAATTCCCTCCTCTGTGGCGAAGGGGGGTGAGTTGGGGGGAACGATCTGGGTTGAACAGGAAAATAAGGTGCGGGCTGGGGTTTTAAAGTGGGGTTTCTCTTTGGAGTTATTCAGATTCAGCAAAAACGTGATCCAGTGTATTTCTACCTTCTTTACAATAAATTTTTGTTTTACAGTGCGCCCGTGCCATACGCAGGCGCACCATACGCAGCCTTGAGCATACGCGCTCAAGCCGCGGGGCGCGCGCGGGATGGAAGGGGCGGCGCGTCCCATTCAATTGAATGGGCGCGCGCGCCTGTTGCGCCCTGCACACAGCCATGCCGCCGCGCCGCCGCACACGAGCCCCATTGTTTCCAATGGGGCTCGAGCATAGGCGGAATTCGCCTTATGCGGAGGGATCCGGAACGGATCTCCCATGTAAGGCGAGGACGGACTGTACAATAGCTGTTGTGGATGATTGGTTCAGAATACCCAAGTCTCACATGAAACACATCCAAACCAACACAATTAAAAATAAAACTGAAACCAGGCTGGGGGTGGGGGTGGGTCCTCACATGCATTCTTCTGCTATTATAGTCTAGAGATGAAGCCTTTTTTCTGGAATAAATAGCACTGAAGAGCAGCTCAAAGATTAAGCCTTTAATTAAATAGGTTTATTGCCCACAGTTACACATGAGAACTCCTGTTTTTCAATAAATCCTTCAGTCCTAGTAAACTGCTGAGCTTTGAATGCCTCTTGAGTAATTAATACAGCTTTCCCTTTAACTTCTTAGTATGGGTTTTACTCAGACAGAGATAAACACCCTTACGCAATTTCATGTTTCCCGTGAACTCTGCTTTGTCCTGTTTTAAGTGCATTTATTGTCTGTCTGCCTAATTCCCCTAACAACAGACTAGAGTCATATTTGTCCTTTTGGGAGGCTGAGGGAAGAACTCTTATTTTCCTTTGAGCACAGAACAATTTTTATGGAAGAATCATCCTGATCTCGGCTGGAGTGAAGTGTGGCATCCTTACTGAGAGCCACCAAGCCAGAAGACAGACCAACTTCTTCCACATGGAAGGCAGAGAGAAATTAATTCCAGGGGTTTTAAAAGGCCCCAGAAGCCTTGTTTGCTATATTCTAGGTAAGCTCAAATCCAAACACAAGGATACTTTCATTCAAGTGGTGAGCTCCATGACGTCTTTAGGGGCAAGTCAGCCTCAGAACTGACATTGTGCATCAGGCGATGGTCCAGCCGGTCAGCTGTCAGATCCTTAAAAGCTAAGGCTAATCTAACAATGACAGAGTGACAGACTGAACCAGAAATTCATAAAATGGTCCAGAAATTCTGCAAAGGGAGCTGAACCTCTGGGCACACATGACAGGGGGCCCCAAGCCAATGGCTGAGATTAACAGAACGTCTGGAGAACTGTTTACCCAGTGATGTAACACAGATTAAGGACGTATAAAGTCAAACCAGGCATTTGCTTCAATGAGTCCCCAGCACAGGACACCAGCCATGCACATCTCATCCACAGAATCGCAACACGGGGGTCTTTCCTGCCTGAGAAACAAGCCCCAAGGACCCTTAAGGACGGCAGCACTGACCATTGCAGTGTCACGATGTGATCAGAGACTTCAGTCAAGCAGGAGAGGCCACATATTCACCCCCTTCACTATGTTTCTACGCCATGCATGCCCCCCACACAAGAGCATTTACTCCCCTCTCCTCATGGATTCTTCTTTGCAACCTTCCTGAGCCAGGAAAAACAACCCCTGCCCTTTCTCCTGGCAATGTCTCTGCTGTTCCTGAGCAACAGCATTTGTGGCTCTAAAGGCAAATTCTCTCCATTAAACTCAGCCACCTTTCTTCAGAATTTCCTAATGTTGTTACACTATCCTATCACATATGGGAATCATCTGGTCAAATAGAGAACGCTTCTAGCACTTCTCTTGTTTCTCTTCCCAGAGCACCACCTCTATACTTATACATGGCACTTTTCTAAATAGGTTGTCTTTTAAAATCTTCTGTACAGTAGCAGTTCAGAACATTTTCTGTGCTGCATAGCCTTCATGATCCAAGTCTTGCTTTTGTAGTTACAGACAAAAGAAGAACACGGATGATATCATCACAAAACAACAAGATGGACAAATCAACACTTTGGTTGGAAGTATTTCAGCAAAAACAAAACCCAGAAGCAGAAATTGCAAAAGAAGGGCTGAAAGCCTCCATTTGTGCAAGTTACCAGCCCAAAGGCCAAACTGAACATGAATCTCCACCAAAGTACGGATGCTACTTTTCTGTTTAATTCCATTCCCATCTTAGCCATTCTGGGATATTTTTCTATCTTGGTTCTCACTTTCAAGGACAGAATTCGAAGGTCAGCAACACCAAAACCAAGGGAGTCCATGAAAAAATTGACAAGTTCAGGCTCTGAAGAAATCTTGCCAAGAAAATCCTGTGATAGGCTCACATTAGGGTCGCAATAAATCGGAAACATCTTGAAGGCACTCAACAGATGCACATGATAAGTAAGATGCACTGGTTCCAATTCAAATAGTATTATTCCGGACAGTTAAAACAAAGTCCTTCTTCATACTTGTTAAACTGCAGGCTCCTGGCACAAGATGAACCATTGGCTCCCTACCTGGATGGTTTTAAAAGGGGGCCAGACTGTGCCAGATCTAAAGACAAATGTCAGTACATTTTCACCCGACAGTGCAAGAAAGTCACGTTAACTTTCTGCAGAACAACAGGGCCAAGGGCAAGCGTCTTGGCTGGGCTGCCTTTCTTCCCTGCCACTGCCACATACATCCCACACATAAGTCTAGGGAGAAACAGGAAAGTGTCTTACACAAACCAAGCCCTACAAGGAATGGTCAATGGTCAAAAGGACTGGGGGGGGAGGGAAGGACTGGGAATGTGTAGCACAAAGAAGAAAATATTAAGTGTGATTACAAATGTCTAAAAGGCTGGCCACAGAAGACAGAGGAGACATGTGTTCTGCTGCTCCAGAGGCAGGACTCGCACCTGTGGATGGAACCAGTCAAGGACACCTAACAGGAGAAGGGCAAGTTCTTCAAGGGGGAAGAGACTTATTGTCCAAGAGGTGGAGATTCAGGTTCAGGTTCAGTTCTTGCATCTTGCCGAAAGAGAGAGAGAGAGAGAGAGAGAGAGGTTGAACAAGATGGCCCCCAAGGTTGCTCCCATGTCTGTGACGCTGAGTAAACTGACTCGGATTTTCAGAGCCTGCAATGACTTGATCTAGTATCCAAAACTCCCTTGAAAGAGTAAAGCTCCACTTAAATACTGATAAAGAGATAAATTAATAATTTTTACATAAGACAATTTTTGCATAATTTTAGGGGTTAAGAATGAACATCCTAGTCATTTCCATGGCATGACAACTACCATTTTTACCCTAGATTTCAATTAATTTCAACAGTTATGAAGTCTTATCAAGGGATTAAATTGAAAAATGTAATATATCACAAGTCCCAGCTGCACTTTGCAAATCAAGCCTTCAATGTACCTAAGTATTGAGTATAAAGGAAAATATGTCATTATAGAGAGAGACTGCCAATTTCTTGGCAGCTTTTAGACACGTCTGGCAAGGAAGCTGGTGAAGGGCTTCTCCTCTTTCCCCTTTCACTCAGTGCTTCCTGGCTGTTCTAGTTCATGCCAGGCTCTTTCCAATGGAGCACAACCGGAAATAAAAAAGCAGGCATCTTAAAAACACGAGAGAGGAAGCAAAATGGTGGATGACTCTTTAAAAGATTTCCTTTTGAATAAAGAGCAGTGAAAGTACTAACAGCTAGTATAAGACACCCCCCTCCAAAAAAAATAAAATAACAACAATTAGATTGAGAAGGAGGAAATGAATTTTTCAAAGCTGGCTCAAAAATTAGGCATGTGTTACAATAAAACCATGCCTGGTTATGCAAGTCATTAAAAGAAAACTGAGCAAAATTACTCATTCTCTTGTTTCTTCTGCCAAGGACATTTTCAAGGAAATTTAATTATTTTTTAAGAAGCTAAAATGAGTTATACTGGTACATTCAGAAGATGTTGCTAAATCTTAATGAACTTCTTCTGGTCAAAGTATTTCCTCTGAAAGGCAAAGCTCTTTCGTTCATCAGTGCTGCTTCCTTCAGTCATTTCATGATCCCTAATTCCATCAAGACAAAAGATGGCCAGCTGCAATTCCTCCAAATCCAGGCCAGAGGTACCCACCTGGGACCCCTTGATCCCCTAGCCCAGGGCAAAGACCAAATGCCTCCCTCTCCAATAGGCATTTTTTCACTCAGCAGGACCGGAAAGAGCCCTGGATGGCAGAAAGGACCGAGAGGATGCCTTCCTGGCTCACAGGCAGCCATGTCTCAAGCAGCCTCAAGTTCCTTCAACATGATGTTGGTTACCACCAGCACTGGCAAGGTTTCTTCGCTGAGTCCGCCTGAGCACGGTTTCTGTGCCATTTCTGAAGACAATCCAAACCTGCATCTACCAATGGCCCCCTTCCTTCTTCCTCAGTAGGGATGGCCAAGGTCCATCATTTCAGACTCCAGTGAGGAGCCAAGATATCATCCCAGTACCTTTCACAGCAGCATTCACACTGGATCTGGGGAGGGGGTTTGCAATGGAGCCCTCCTCTTAAATAGCCCACAGACCCCCTTCCACTGCACAGCTTAACATCCAAACATGTCCATTTTTCAAAACTACAACTGGACTTCCATTTTGGGGTTTTTTTTTTTTTTGGGGGGGTGGGGGACATGCTGGAAGACTCCTTGAAGTGGCACAGGGTCATGATACTGGCTTCCAGAAACACCAAGATTGCCCATCTGTTTTCCATCAGCCACTGCCATTCCCAGGCATACATAATTCTTTTATTCCACTAAGTCATGTGGAATAAAACACAGACAACAAAGGCATTTTACCAAAGTTACATGAAACCAAAATTCAGCAGAACTGAAGATTTGAGCCTCGGACTGGGAAGACTCGGTTTGCAGGATACACAACCAGATGCCCAAGAGAGTGTCTGAGAATGGCCTTTGGCTTTTTGTGGACCACACATCTGCAAGGAAAGTTTCCACTGCATCCATTTTGCTTCCAGCACACCTCAACAGCCTTTCTCCACACGGCCAGGACAACGGACAAAGAAATGCAACCAGGCAGCCAGGAGAAATGGCTCTTCATGGCGAGGAGGAAAGAGGAGGAAGAAGAAACACACAGGCACACACCCTTCAGCAGATTAGGAACAGCCCCGCTTCTAACGTAAGCCTGGTGAGGGTGTCACAAGCTCCTGGTCTCACTACTCCACACTCATCCCAATCCAAAGTGAAACCTGTTTTTAAAGCCTCAGCACACACTGGGGCATTATACCTTTTGTCACTTAATCAAGATACTCCACTTAAACACTAGAAAAAGCTTATTTACTGTGAGAGCTGTTTGACTGGGGATTGCGATGCCTTGGAGGGCAAAGGACTTCCCTCCCTTGGAGCTTTTCCACCTTTCCCAGATTAGCTGTCTGTCCCTGCAGTGCAGGCTGGGGGCTGTGGTCCCTTGCAAATTCATGAATTGAGGTATATTTGTAACATACCTCCTTCAGCAATCAAGTTGCTCAGTTTTTTTGAGTGGGGTGGAGGCAAAATCCTGCCAACCTTCTGAAATGCCCACCTGTATGTAGAGCTGCTTTATCAGAGAAAAATGTTTTCAGAAAGGAGAGTAACCTTTGAAATCATTTCATAAACACACTCCTTGACAAATTCCTGTGTGGGGCGAGGGGAGAGACTGGCTTTACAGTGGGCCCTTGTTTTCCACTGGAGTTCGGTTCCAGGATCCCCCGTGGATGCTCAGGTCCCATTAAATATAAGCAAAAAAATGGTGTCCCTTATATAAAATGGAAAATCAAGGTTTGCTATTTGGAATTTATACTTTTTGGAACATTTTCAAGCCGTGGATGCTTGAATTCATGGATGAAAAATGCATGGATAAGAAGGGCTGACTGTATTTTCTTGTACAGAGATCTCAGCGTTTCAAACACTTTTGATTTAGAATGCTTTGTATTCATTTTGGAGCAAGTGTGTTTTTTCACTCTTTTGGGAAAGGGGGAGAAGCTGAAACTACGCGAGGCAACTTTCCCACTGCTCTACAAACTCCAGCCATGCTGAAACCCCCTTCCTCCGGAAACATCGCGGAGTTTGAGCAGAGCCTGACCCACAGGCCAACTGCTCCTTTCCAGGCCCCTTTGCCAGCATCTGTTCCTGGGGGCTGGGGGCGTTTTATAACCCCCCTCCCCGCTCCATCCCAGAACTGGTGAGACCAGGTCCTTCTCCCTGGACTGCTTTTCCCTTCCCATCTTAGCCACTCTTTCAAGCAATTTCAATTTCCCAATTATTAGACATCTGGAAAAGCCATACACGCAAGTGTCAATGCTCTCAGCACAGCCTTCTGGCTTGGTCATAGTAACTTGATTTTACAACATGTCTGTGTCAATATTTAAGGTTCCCCGACCACCTTTCGCTCTTTTCCCTTCCCAACAGCATCTCTTCCAACTGGAAATTCCCAATAGGAATGATTTCTCTTCCACAATCACTGGCACTGACTGATCTTCTTGGTAACTATTACTAGCGGATAACCCCAAGTCTTCAAGCTTCAGCTCTCCTGGAAAACAAAGAAGCCAAAGCCTTGAGAAAAAGAGGAAAGGGATCCTTACCAGTGAGGCTTGCCGACCGGCCGCTGCAAGGCTGGCTGCTCCATAGTTGGAACCCAAACTGCTAATGGGCCCATTATGGGATGGTCCCAGTAGGCTTTGGAGGTCACCGTGGGCGGCAGCCAGGCTGGTGGAGGGTCCAACCGCATGGTTCCTCAGCACATTGATGGCATCGTCCAGCCTGTCCAAGCGATCCTCCATCCGTGACTGCTGTTGGGATGGAGGAGCAGCACTGAGGTCACTGATGGCACACCGGTGCAGCTACAGCCCTTGCCCTGCCCTACTTTCTACGGGGGGCAGCCAATGAATGGCCCTAGTAGAAGGGGTCCAAAGGCAGCCAGCAGCACTAGGGATAAACGGGGCTGTATGGGAGACTGCAGGATTGCCTCTCTTTCAAAAACAAATGGCTGCTTCTCAAAACCAGGCTACACATAAGCTTAATGCAGTTTAGTATTTTGGGGTCCAGCTTTGGAAAAGAAAAATCAGGAAAAATAAGAGCCCATCTTGGATTAAATAAGAAAGAACTGATGCACAAGTGAAAGATGGTGGCTTCCCAATCAACAAATGATTGCAAAACTGGAAAGCCAACATGGAGGAATCAGTATATACAACAAACCATGTGCAAACCTCATCCCAACCTTCCCCCACTAAGCCTCATGGAGCACCCCTAAAGCTGAGGGCTGCAGTCCCTTTGGGATCATCTCTTGGGGCCTTGCATGGCAACCCTGGACAGGGATAGGGCAAATCGGACACACAGCCTAGACCTCTCAAGGGAAAGTGTCCTGCTCTTCTTCTTACTGACCCTCCTGGTCTCTTCTCTCTTGCTCTTGCTCACTTGGTCACTCTTTGCCCCTTGGGCCTCTTGGTCCAGGGGCTGCAGTAAAGGGACTGATGTTCACTTGCAAAGGCTTTTGCCATTAGGCCTCTCCTTAGCCCCAAAGCACATCTGGAACCAAGCCTGCCCCCAAAGACCCCCCTCTGAATAAATTAGCATGCCAGATCTAAGCTGGGAACCTCTTCTGCCTGCACTTCCTTGCTTGGCTTCTATTCTTTTCTCAAAGACCTCAGAGCTCTTTGTTTTACAGTCCCCACCATTTTGCTGGGCAGGGAAGGCCGAGGGAGCTCTGGGGCTGAACAGGAGGCTGGAAGAGGTTTCTCTTATCTAATGCCAGCAGACGCTAGTCCCTGCACTCACAAGAGTCTGGCTCCCCTCGTTTAGGTTGGTTTTTCCTTTAAACAAGGATGGAAATATTATTTCAGCCAAGGAAGGTTTCTTCATATTGTCATGGCAAAATGACTGAAGGAAGGGATGTGTCATCTATGCTAAACTAAGGCATACTATAAAGTGTGTCCTGCTATTTTAAAGAAGGAATCTGTAAGTAAACTGGGAAAATAAAAAGGCACCATCTAAAGAGAAATAGTACCTCACAGACATCCTTTAAGAATGACATAGCATCTTGCAAATGCTCGTGAAGTTGCTGCTCAACTCGGTTTTTCTGGCAAAGTCAAGACAGAACAGGAAGCAAAGCACAGGTTAAGTAATTATAAAGAGGTGAGGTAAACAGCTGGTGCGTGTGTCAGCCTCAACGGTTGGTTAGTCAAGTTAATCCAACAAAGATGTAATCCTATAGAAGGAGAGGATAAAATGCTGAATGCTGAAGGAACGCGTGCAAATCTAGTTGCACAAACCATTTGTGATCATTAGCAAAGTGTGTGGCAATGACTGAATTCTCCCACTTTACTTATTAGCTCCTCAAGAAAGAGGTTATTTTGGAGAATCTTTAAATTCTTCTTGTGATTCTTGTTTGGTGGACTCATCTATGACCTCATCAATCACTATCCATGTACAAGATTTACAAAACCTTGTTTTGGACACCATGGATTCCTTTCCCCTCGCTATTTCCTAATACTGAACTGCCAACTGTACTTGTACCTTTTCAGGTTTCTGGCGAAGGCTGTGTGCCATTTGCAGGCAGAGCACAACGCATCCTTGGGATCAGACTAAAAGACCAAAGGCCTTGTCCAAGAAGCTGCTACAGCTCACAACTGGGGAAACAACCACAGCTCTCTCCTGCTGTCACGCACCAGCAACTGGTCCCCAGGAGTGCATTGCTTCTGAATGCGCAGGGAGCACCCAGCCATCCTGACAGACAGCCAGAATCAGAGAAACCCCCTTTTAAAGCTGCCTGAACTGGGGCTGCCATCACACCCCCAAGGACTCCACTGAGTTCTAGTACTGAGAAGCGGGGACTGTCCCCTTTTCCACTTTCTCCATGCCTTGCATAACTGGATGTGCCTCTGCCATGTTCCCCTTTTGTTGTTGCTGGGATGTGCCTCACAGGTCCACCCTGACTTATGGCAGCCCTCTCCTAGGGTTTCCTTGGCAAGATTTGTTCAGAGGAGACTGGCCTTCCTTTGAGACTTGTCCAAGGTCACCCAGTGGCTTTCTGTGGCAGAGTAGGGACTCGAACCCTGGCCTTCCAGAGTCCTAGTCCAACACTCAAACCACTAAATCTCCAATACGTCAACTCTACCTTAGGGTTTACCAGATTTATTTAGAGGAGGTTTGCCACTGCTTTCCTCTAAGGCTGAAAGAGAGTGGGACTTCCCCAGGATCACTCATTGGGTTTCTATGGCTGAGTGGGGATTTGAGCCCTGGTCTCCCAGAGTCCTAGTCCAACATTCAAGTAGTTTTCCCATGCTGGCTGACTGTGTCCCTTTCTCCAGAGGGGAAGCTTCTCCAGCCACCTAACTGCTTTCTTTGGCTGTTTCACACCTTCCGGGGTCTGTAGGCACGGCAGGAGCACAAGAGTTTCTCATGGTTGGAAGTGAAGGCAAAAACAAAGGCAGCTTTGACTCCAGCCTCTTTGAACCCATTTCCACATCCAATTATCAGTTTCCCAATACTCCAAATGTCTAATTCTCTTCATTCTTTTTCATCAGGTCCAACCCCTTGCTCAATGCAGGATTGAGCAGGGAGAGAAACATATGAGACAGGCTTATTTAAATACATTTTTTAAAAATTATGAGGATGTCATGAGAGTATTGCAGCCAAAAGCCAAGGCCAAAGTGAAAAGAAAACAACAAAATATGTGAAATATTTTACCCTAACTCTTTTCTCAGATGGATCAGGTGGTGCATTACAAAAAGGTAGCAGAATTTAAAACAGAACTACTATCACACACCAGCTGTCTTAGTATTTTCTTTAGTACAGAAGCTTGATGCCCGCGGAACAGATGGCGAAAGACCCACCCTGTGTGTTTGGTATTGTTCATTTGAAGACAGCCATTTGTTAGCAAAGAATCCATTTGCAATGCTATCCTACCCTTCTCTTTAGGGACTGGGACCGTAGGATTAATTATCCTCAACTAAAATGCCATCCCTTGGCAACCAAGCCAAGGCCGGTGTTAAGTGATTCTTACCAAGGAGTGCAGGGAATTTTCATAATTTGGAGACGAAGGGGCTTGTCCTCCAGTCCTTGACCACTGACTGGCACCTGTCAAAACCAACACTGTTAAAACACAGATGCACCAAGGAGAAACAGAATACAAAAAGGCGGCTCTTTCAGAGCAGAGAAACGTCAGTATAATTTGTAACACAAGAAGTCTTGGCTGCCAGGACTAAACAGGCTGTTTCTTATCCCTTTGACAAATTTATATTGGAACGCTAGGATTTTCAGAGTATGTGAGATTTGCCAGGAGATCTTGCATGTCAGACAGAAAATTCTTTCTTTCATTTTGAAAAGGCCTATATCAGTCTCAGAAAAAAATTTCAATAAGCTAATATAATTTTGTTTTAATCTTTGAATCTAACTATGTTTCACTTGTATTTTTCCTCAGTCTTTTAGCAAGCTGCCTTACATGCTTTTGGGAAAATTGGTTGTTGTTGTTCTTGTTGTTGTGTGCCTTCAAGTTGTTTCCAACCTATGGTGACCTTATCACAGAGTTTTCTTGGCAAGATTTGTTCAGAAGGGGTTTGCCACTGCCTTCCACTGAGGCTGAGAGAGAGTGGCTCACCAAAGGTCATTCAACGGGTGTCCATGGCTGAGCAGAGGGAGTTAGAACTCTAGTCTCCAGAGTTGTAGCCCAACGCTCAAACCACTACACCATGCTAGTGCAGGATTCCAATCTAATAAATAAGTATCCCCCCTGACAAAACCTTCTCCCTCTCACTCCCCCTGAAAGCACGGTCCTTGCACAAACAACTGAAGAAGTCCAGGTGACTCTATTCCAAGCCGTCCGTACTACGGAGAGACTGGCCACAGGCTGGACTCAGCCCAGGCTCCTACAGAAACAGACGCCCGTGATCTTGCACATACCAGAAGATGAGGTCCAGGGGCTGTTGGAAAGGATTCTGTGCAATGTATTGTACAAACTGTATGCTTTAAGAGCTACGTCATCCAGCCATTAACTCTTAACTCCTTGTTAAATAACCAATTGAAGTGAACGGAGCTTTTATAAGCCCTCTGTGTGTTTGTGTGTGGAACAGCTGTGCCACGCTGACTCAACAGCTGAGGCCCAAAGAGTGGGTCCACGGAGGAGGCGACAGCTGCCCAGGGAGGGTGTCCTCTGCAGAGAGCCCCTGGCCCAGCCCTCCAAGCAACCCACAAGCAAATCCCCTGCAGAGCATCACAAGCTAATAAAGGTAAGTGGGCTGCTGCTCTGGCAGAGGCTCTTCTCTTTCCAAAAGATGTTACTAAGAAATACAAACAATATGCCAAATGCAGACCACTTTTTCCAATGGGAAACTCAGGCTCTGTGGTTTCTGCTTTTTAAATAACGAAAACGATTCCACTGTCTTCGGTGCTGACTTAACACAAGATTTTCTTTAAATGCCTTTAATTATGACATGTTTTAAGGAGTTACTATGCTTTAAAGCTGTTCTAAGTTTTTCAGTTAAAAGCTCCTAAACCAGTGAGGCTGTTGCAGATCCTAGGGACTTTTCTGAGAGTTTTATAAAACTTCTCTCTCTCTCTCCTTTTTAAAGCAAAGGTGAATCGTGCTATGTCCTCTGCACCCTCAACAATACTGGGTTAGGTGTCAACTCCCCCAGCACTGAATGTACCAACCCTTCAGGTTGAAGTAGGCACTCCTTGGCAGATGGCATTCTCTGTATGCATTTTTTAAAAAAACTGAAATGGGGCAACAAATCAGATTGTCTGTAGAGAACTTCAGATTACTGTACTTTAGTTCCTTTACACTAGAAACCCAGAAAGCATGTTTATTTATTTTATATCCTGCTTTCTCCTGGCATGGGATTCAAATAACTTTAAAAAAAACACTCTCACAGTACAAAATAAACAAGCTTCCATTTTTGGAAGAAAAAAAAACAAGTTAAAAGTAGTTTTAACTTCTGAAGAAACTCCAAAGAAGTAAAATCTGCAATAAGAAAAATCCCGTATTTCCCTCCATGGATTTTGCGGTCATAATGTAGACAGCAGAAACAGGTACATTTTAAGTAATGTGGGCTAAGCACACCTGTTAGGGAGTAATCCCCATTGGATTCTTTGGGGTTGCTTTTGAGGAAGGACTGGGAGTTTTCCTTTTGGTGTGTGTGGCAGTATCATTCTGCTGCTGAGATGCAGCTGACCATTTTAGCATCCTAAGGGGGAAGAATTCAAGTGTCCTCAATGAAAAGGAATGGGAATCCTACCTGTGAGTGGTGATGGTGATCCAACAGGAGTTGAGGGATTCGATGGAAAACTGCTGCTGGTGTGGTCAGGAGAATAAATCTAATGGGCAAAGAAAAACACAAATCTCAGTATAGTTGTTTGTACTCGCTGCTCTACGCTAGAAAACTATTCACACTAAAGAAGATCCTCGTTGTTTCTCAACACATAGAAAGGAGATAAAATGGCCAGCAAGCTTCAATCTGGCAATTTCTACATTTTTGTTGATATACTGCTCCCTATACACACACATCTTGTAATTTGCCAGAGATATACTACTGTGATGGTTAAACAATCATGTTCCCAAATATGGACAAAAAAAAACTAAAAAAGGAACCATCATCTACAGTTGAATGGCTACTTCAGAGAGCATTTCAGAACTGTCATATTGTCTGCTTTTCTCCTTCCTATTTACACACTGTGAAACTCTCTCCTGGCAAATATCTCAATTAGCATTGTGCAGAAAGACCTTTTCCTAGATAGAAAAACAAACCACATGTGTATATTGCCACACGTGAGAAATAAAGAAAAACAAACTCAAATATGTCTTGATGACTGGAGCAGAAATTCAATGGTTCAGGTGAAATGCAAACTCATGATTTCATGCTGCAAGAATGTGCCAGCCTCTCTCTGTGGGTGTCTATGAACTCTCCTCTCTTCCTCCAGAGCAGCTGCAAGAGAGCGAGAGGGACAGAGGAGGAGAACATCTGCTTTAATGAAAACAGGCCAGCTTTATAAACTAGGAAGGAAAGATAGTTTGTTTCCAGATTAATCACTGTTTGCTCAATTCTGGATAGCACAGCAAACGGCAGCTGATCAAAACCAGAAGCAACAGCTTTCAAAAGTCTCCTTGTAGCTACAGAGGAGGAACATGGCAGCTCAAGGAGAAGAAAAGCTGAAAGTATGGCTAGCAATACAGTTCACTTTTTAGTGATTTTGAGGCTCCAAGTTAGAAATATCTGTATTAATCCCAGTGGAAATGTTTTAGTCCCCAACCAACTAGCTCCTCTTTTGAAAAACATATGACATTTTAATGCTGGTGGGAACATCAGAAGATACAACGCCTCCATCTCTATTCAGTACTTGGGAGTTCATCTTGTCAGCCAGCAATTCATCTCTGCCAGCAAAAAGAAAAAGCAGCACCACAGAGGAGGATTATGTTGTGCCGCTCCCATTCATGAAGACGGAGTTGACCCAGGGGATGGAGAACAACAGGGCCTCTGGGTCACTTTATGTGGCATCTCATACGACTCAATCTGGAGAAGGCAAGCCCATTGGGGGCAGCAGAATCCTTTCAGAGTGCACCCCGTTGCTTCTAAAAGGGAAAGTCTTCCTGGAGAGAAATGCATTTTCCATGCCTTGGGTGCTGAGGAGCCACGAGGAAGAATCCTTCTGACAAAGTGCCACTAATGGGAGCCCTGGGCCACGGGCATTCAACGCAGCGGAGAGCCATTCTGCCACCTGGGCCCCAATGGAAGGGGCCCCACGCAAAGGCCCTCCAGAGCACATTGCCAGCAGCGTTGTTGTCATGCTAATGGTGCCCCTGGGCCAGAAAAGCCAGTGAGGAATGCCTTGGGGAGTCAGCCTGCCAGCCCTTCCCTGGCCTTTGTTCGGGGGCCCTGAGCAAGTGGCACAAAGGCTTTGGAGGCAGGAGGCAAAACAGAGGTCCTGACAAAGAGATCTGATATAATCAACAAAGTTAAACAGCCCTCGCCTTTGATCTCCTTTAAATTAAAGACCAAGTGTTTTGATTTGGCATTAAGCACTGAAATAAACCAGATGTTTCTCCCGCCACGTAACCCTCCTCTGTGGGCACAATCTTAAGGGTTATTGTTTGGCAAATGTTCAGGGAAGCCCATTAGAAATGGCACAAATACCCAGATTTTCTTTGCTTTCTATCTACACTGGTTCATTATCCAAACCAACGCATAATCTATTGGGCTTTGGGAACTTTGTGTAAATACTTTCATGTACAATTCTCTTTCTTGCCTACTCTGAGATTAAGACCACAATTATCCAGGCTTAAGCCTAAAATAAAAGAACCTTTGCAAACGTATTATCTGGCCTTACATGTTTAATCACACAGTGTTCTGTATGGTCTTTAATACTTAAACCGAAGAAGAAATGTTGTATCTTCTGATGTTTCACACATGAAAGGCTTTCTCTAAAAAAGCAAAACAAAGGTACACCAGCAGAATTCTGCTACTAATAATAGTTAAAAGCTGCGCGCAAGGGGAGGGGGCATGGAGGAGGAAGGACTGGGATGATTTCAAACACAAAAGAGCTCCCTACAGGTGTCCTTTCACATGGCCGCTTCCTCCTTGACAGCCCAAATGCCCTCAAGGCAGCAGATCCTGGAAACTAAGGAGGCTCAGCCCTGGTTAGCCCTTGGATGGGAGACCAGGTGCTGCTCTCAGAAGGAAGAACTGGCAAAACCACCTCTGAGGATCTTTAGAAGCACAGATTCACAGAATCCCTTGCCTACGGGGAAAACCGCTATGAAATTGATGGGGTTGACCTAAGTGAGAGAAGACTTGGAGGCACATGCTCAGCCTTCCTTCCTTCCTGAGCAGCAGTGGAAAGTGCTTTTGGCACTCCCTGTTTGGGGCCAATGGAGAATATGGATGACAGGCCCAGGCCTCTCTTCCCAGAGCAAGAGCCGGCAGAGCAGACTGAGACGGGACAGAATTGATGGATTGAAGGAGCCGCTTGCTCCCACCAGTGGGCCTGGATTGCTAGGACAACCAGACCACCCCCCCCCCACTCCACATGCATTGGATCCGGCATCAAAACAGAACAAATCTACAACCCCTCCCTGCCTCCTCCCCCCCAAAAAATCAACCCTGTTTGACTCTCTCAGCTAACTGTGTTACTCCCACAAGCCCTTCTGAAAAAGCAGGGGCTCCCTTCCTGGGTCTCTCTCTTCAACTGGGGTGACAGCCCCCCCCCCCCAATCTTTCCATGGTTTCACCCCATGGAGTCCTGGGACTTGCAGTTTACAGAAGAATATTTTGAATTCTCAACCAGGTTGGTGCAATTCCTCTTCACAGTCCAAACCCTAGGATTCCACAGGATGCACCCAGGCAGTTAAAGTGGCATCGTAGTGCTATAAGTGTGCAGTATGAACAGAGCCAAGACCCTGCCTACAGCCCCAATGGTTCCCTTGACTGCTTCTGGCTGTATTACTTACAGATGCCAGGGCCTTTCCAAGGGCATCCCCAGTCTGAGAGCTTCCGGCAGTGCCTCTGTTGACTGCAAAGGAAAGGCAACACAATGGTGATTTAATGGCAGAGGAGTGCTATACGCCACTATTTAATAATGATGCTCTTCCAGAGGGATTACAACTAAAAACAGAGACCTGGAGGCAGACTTCAATGGGAAACTGGGATTTGCATGTGAATTGATGAGTGGGACAGCCACCACTTTGGGGAAAGCATCTTCTGTAACTCCCAGGCAGGACCAGCATCCACAGCCACCAAAAGGAGATTATTATTATTATTATTATTAACCTTTATTTATAAAGCGCTGTAAATTTACACAGCGCTGTATATACAATCTTTTAATTAGACAGTTCCCTGCCCTCAGGCTTACAATCTAAAAAGACATGACACAAAAGGAGAAGGGAATGGTGGAGGGGAAGGGGATGAGGGCCAGCAGTTCTTCTCTACCTCCGAGGCCTGGACTAAGGCAGATGGACTGGAGGGAGGGCTTGGCTTCTTAATGGATGGGTAAACTTCTTCCAGGGAGGCCTGTTGGAGTTAGCTTGCCTCTCTAGTAGGATAATACATATAAAATACATAGCGATACAGGAAATGATTCAATAAAACAGGCAACAAAAGAACATCAAATAGCAAGTGACAGTTATGCAATGTCTGGGAATGCTTCTCTGAACAGGATGGTCTTCAATTCCGTTTTGAAGCTGGTTAAAGAAGTGATGGCTCTTGTTCGTGGGGGAAGGAGGTTCCAGGAGTGAGGGGCAGCGAGTGAAAAGGGGCGAATCCAAGATGGGGCAGAGGAAATCCTGGGCTGGAACAGCAGACCTTGACTACCAGAACGGAGGGCTCTAGTGGGAAGGTGAGGAGAAATGAGGTCTGATAAGTAAGGAGGGGCCAGCCCATGGAGGGCTGTAAACGTCGACAGCAGGAGCTTGTACTGAATGCAGAAAGGGAGTGGGAGCCAGTGAAGGGATGCCAACACAGGAGAAATGTGGTCAGAGCGGTGGGCGGATGTGATAATGCGTGCAGCTGAATGCTGGACAGAGATTAAAGGACGGAGGTGAGAAAGAGGAAGCCCAATCAGGACGACATTACAGTAATCATGTTGTGAGACCACTAGGGCATGGACCAGGATCTTGGCAGTAGATATGGTCAGATTTTGGCAATATTGTATAAGAAGAATCTACAAGCCTTGGCTGCATCCCTTGAACACCCAGGCAGTGCTAGAAAGACCCCCCAATCTATACTCAGTGACACCACCAAACATGCACCTATTTCAGAGTATGTAGACATGGAAAGGACATCAAGGACCATCTCATGCTACCTCCTGCCGCTGGAGGAGCGACTGCATCCCTGAGAGATGGCCACTTAATCTTTGCTGCCCTTTCTGCCCTGTCCTACAGTGCTCCTGTGGACCTAAATAAGAAAGCACAGAGACCAGCTTCTGCTCCACTCCAGCACAGCTCTTCTTATGCTCTTTTTCCCAAAGAGGCAAATGAGTTTCAAGACTATTGCAGATTCCAAGACTAGCCATACTTTCACATGTCAATTTAAGACCTCAGAAATTGTACCCAGTATGCTGCCGTTATCCGATCCATTGACGGGTGGCGTGTGCGAGGCTGCAGCGTATGATGAACTACTGGTGCTGCCCCGGTGAAAGCTGGACATTGGAGGAAGACTGGTATTTATATCTGTTGGTGAGACGGAATGCGGGGGATAGCTCTAGGAAGAAGCAGAATCTGGAATTACAACTGGAGGAAGATGACAGGTGAGTCGCTAGACAGGTCTACAAAATACAGCATGAATCCAGGACAAGACAAGTAGAGGGCTCTTTGCCATCTCTTTTGGATGTCTCTGCAGGAGTGTCCAGTGTTATCCGTCCACTGACTCTCTCATTGGACTTAGACTCCAGATCAGGATGGAAACACTGAACAGCACCAGCCCCAATAAATAAATATAACATAGTCTGGGGACCCTCACTCTTTATATTGCTCTTCTTCTAAAGGAACACGAAGTAGATCCTCACCCAAAACTTCCTGCTTTTCTAAAACCTGAATTACAGGTTTACAGGCTTAATAAATAAAACTTTCTACTAAGAAAGGAAAGATCATCTTAAACTGTTTCTTCTGTAGCCGTTCTGTTTTACAGTAACATACAAGAACGAATGAGTGTTTAAAAGAAAAATGAATTAAGTCTCCCCTTGACTCCTGAGGCAGAGTAATGTTCATTCACATCAATAAAACCTGGCTATCACAGATCAGTCAGCTGGACATTTCATGGATTAAACTACCAAATGAGCTGACCTAAAAGAGTGAAACAAAGATGATTATAAACATTCCATATCCTCACTTGTACCATGATCCAGAAACATCAGTCTTTAAAGGACGCTGGAGTTTCACAACTAGGTTTCAACTGACCACAGTGGAACATCTGTTGTGTTGTGTTGGTCTTACCAGGCGCTCGTGTGTGTGTCGGCTGCCAAAACTGCTGGAGTGTGTTATGTGAGAGGAGGCACTTTCCAGCATTCCTCCATAGCCAGGCTGGCTTATTCCATTGGAAGGGCTCCAAAGGTCAGAAGCACTGTGGGTCCCGTCTTGGGTTTTTCCAATGAAAAGGAAAGGGAAAAGGAAAGGCACTTAGGCAGAGCTGACTTCTCACTTGCAATAAAATAATACATGCTTTACCAAATATTGCCATTTCACATCATTGCTTAGGCTGTATACTTTTTATAAACTTCCCACTGTTTTGTGACTCCCTCAACATGTTGCTTGTTTTCCTTTTTCCTTTTTAACGTTCAACCCAACCACAGCTGAAGAGACATCAAGCAGCAAACAACAGCAAGGACCCTTCCCTGCCTGAGACTCTGGAGAACAATTGCTAGTCTGAGTAAAAAAGGTTGGGTCAGACAGACAAGCGGTCTCTTCTCATCTGAAGGAGATCACAGAATCATGGAATTGGAAGAGGCCCCAAAGGGCATCCAGTCCAGCCACATTCTGCCACGCAAGACAACACCATCAAAGCACCTCTTGTGACCGATGGCCATCCAGTCTCTCCTTACAAACAGCCTCAAAAGAAGGAGATTCCTCTACCCTCCAAGGCAGAAGAGTCTTCCACAGCTCAATGAAGTTCTTAATATTTAATTGGAATCTCTTTCCTGTAATTCATTGCTCTCTGTCCTAGCCTCTGGAGCAGCAGAAAACAACCTTGCTCCATCCTCAATTCCTCCAAATATTTAAACATGAGTATTATATCACACCTTAACCTTCTCTTCCGTAGGCCAAACATTCAACATTTTGATCAGCCTCCTAGGTTCATTGCTTTGCAACGGCTGCCACAAAGCAGGCAAGCAGTGGTAGGGATGGGGAATGTCTGTCACTAGAACAAGGTCTCCCTTTCTACTCAATGGAGCCAGCTGGGAATCAGAGAAGCAACTGTCCTCAATGCTATGTCTCACCCATCTGGAAACATGGGCTTAATGAGTTCCCCAATCCACCCATCTTGCTCGGCAAGTCATGGCCATGTTCCCTGAAAAGAAGGCATACTCTAAATGAGCACAAAACCCAGTGAGGCACCCTCCAAGTCCTGGCAAGAAAACAGGGAGGAAACAAAGGCCCTCGTGTTCTTGGGACACCAGGACACCCAACTATCCTGTTCCACTGGAAGCCCCTCTGCACTACCTCTCCCATTCTCCCCTTGGCTCTCCACAGGCAGACATGCCTACAACACTTGAAGAAGCAAGGGAGGCCACCATCCAGGACTAGTGCCCAGAAACAACACCTAAAGCAACCGCCATGATAGCAGTTGCAACTGCCTGGTGAGGGAAAAAAAACATTATCCCAAGAAATGACTCTATGCTAAAGGCAACAACTGTTGTGGACATTCTTCTCTTCCTATGATGGTTTTGAATGGAAAGACGTTCCGTTCCCTCCCACCTGCCACAGCATCATTTTATCTTTAAGGACTATGTATGCAATATGGCTTATTCCCAGGAGGACTGACACTGGGTCACTCATTTCCACATCCCACCAAGAGGCACTTTCAAGAAGTCCCCTGAAACCTGCCTGGTTCCTCTGATATGTAAGGAAGCAACTTTTTTAAACCTGGCCCCTGGGATTCTATCTAGACTCCATACTGGCACTTGGCTGGATTGGGCCGTCTGGGAGCCAACTAGGCCTCCTTGCACTTCCTTTGGCCATCTACTGGAGTGGCCAAGCATCCAGGGAGCTGCTCTCCAGAATGGAGGACAGGGAGCCCAGCCCTACTGCCTGTCAACTTGACTGGTTTCTCTTGCCTCTCCCACCCAAAGCCCACATTTCAGCTGGATGCTACAGCCTCAATCCGCTGGCATGAGGTAGTATACAGCTGAAATGGTGGCTAACAGCGTTGGGTCTGAACACGTATCTCTTTTCCTCCCACTCCTTAACTGCCGCTCAGCCACTGAACTACACTAACATAGCAGTAAGATCTCTGTTTCTCACACATATTTCTAGAAGCTGCAACCTACTGCAGCTGCTCAATGAGGAAGTATTTGTGGGATCAGCCACAAGAAGGTTTTCCCCCTTTTCTCTCGCAGTCCTGATATTCTGGAACCATGTTCCAGGAGAACCCTACCAGTTGCAGGAGGATGCTCTGTTGAGGCTGGTCCTGTTAATGGTGTTGTTTTCTTTTCTGAAAATCGGATTAACTAAATCTGCCATGGCTGCTTGTCATGGCCCTTTTTGTAATTGTTTATTTCACTGTGATATTGATTTTATAATAGCTATTTCCTACCTTGGGAATATTTTCTTGAGGGGCAAGTTAGGCATTTTCTGACTAAATTAACAAAGCCAATCTCATTTCTTAAGAACCTGGTGGGAAGGCAGGGAAGGGAAGGCTGTTGTTCCTCCATCTTCCTTGGCCATTCTGTAGGGGGAGAACGGAGTGGGCTGCCCTGGGTTAACTCTATGGGCACAATGCAGGCACCACCGCCACTGCCTTGTTGTGAGGGGAGAGTGCTGTGGGCAATGTTGCTATTGCAGGGAGTGGTTGTTATTCTGGCCATGCAGTTGACATGCAGCTGAGCTTCTCTGTTGTGGGCAGAGGATGCTGCCTTTGCCTGCACAGGTACAAGCCTCACCTGAGGGCAGCAGAGATGGGCCCCAGGCTGCTCTGAAGAACAAAGCAGGGGCTTCTTCCCAGCTGCAGGGTGGGATGAGGGCTAAAGCCCCGTGAGCAATTGCATGAGGTCACTAAATCTGCAAATGTGCTTAACTCCAGGATCATATAAATAACATTAACCAGGCAGAAGCACGGCATATTACCATCTCCCACAAAAACCAGCTTCATTCCCCCTTTCCATCATTTCCCTATATGCACATTTAACTAGATTTAGTGCAGCAATTTTTGTTGTTGTTTGCTGTCATGTTACCTTCAGCATGTAGTGACCCTGTAACTGAGAGACCTCCAAAGTGCCTTAACAGCCCTCTTCAGGTCTTGCAAGCCCAGGGCCGCCATGGCTTTCTTGAAGGAGTCCATTCCTCTTGTCACTTGGTCTTCCTCTTTTCCTACTGTTGCCCACTTTCCAACACTGTTATATTGTCTAATGAGCCATGTCTTCTTGTGGTGTGTCCACAGTATGATAGCTTCAGCTCAGTCAATATAGTTTAGAGAGAGTTCTGGCTTGATTTGCTCCAGGAGCCATCTGTTTGTCTTTCTGGAAGTCCTCTGCACTCTCCTCCAAAACCACATTTCTGATAAGTTGATTCCCTTCCTGTCACCTTTCTCAACTCTCCAGCTTTCACAACTATCCATAGAAACTAGAAATACTATGTTGTGGATGATTCTGTGTTTGGTATCTCATGATGTATCTTTACACTTGAGCACTCCTTTTACTCCCGCCTGAATCCTAACCTTAGTGCTATTCATTCACTTGCTATGTATGTCTTTAAAAAACCCTGGTCAGTTTGTAATGTCTTACTTACCTTGCAAAAAGAAAGTGCTAGCAAACATACTGCTTGGTGGTTTAGGAGATGGGTAGCTTGGAGATTCTCTATTAAAGTCATCTGAATTAGAGGATGGTGCATAGACCTAATGGAGATAGGAGAGGGGAAAGGGACAAATATGTAACAGTTCAGAGTCACAAGAAGGATCCAAGCCCAAACCAAGTGGAGCACAGAACCATGAGACAAATCCAAGTTCCATGAAGTCACAAGCCTCTGCTGAAAATGCTGTTTCCAGGAACACAAGCCCATTCTTCTTCTTCCCTCAACCCCACTCCGTCGTGGGGTGGGGAGAAGAGCATGATCCAAACATGCCATCTGATAAAAGAAAGCCTAAAATATCCCCCAAACTCAGTGTTCCAAATGTGAGAAATCGCTTAAATTTAGTAAAGGAGCAGAAAAGAAGGAGAGAAGAAAAACAGGCAGGTTATCCCTCCACTCCACCATGTCTGAATTAAAAGCAGCTTTACTTTGCTCAGCCTTCACTAAGCTACAATTCAAGTAGTTAGGTAAATGTACACACATTCAGAGGAGCGACTGCTTGCCCCATTCTCCACAATAGTTCAGGTAGGAAAGGCCTGGCCAGCCCTGCAAATGACCCACCGCTGCTCCAGGGTATCAACAAGCCGCCTTTGCAGGTCTGAAAAGCCCTGTCCTCCCTCCCCTTTCGCCATGTGCTAGCAGCAGCATTGCTTTTAGAGGTCTAGTACACACCAAAATGCAGGTAATTCTATATATGCAAAATCTTTACTAAATTTATACAAGCAATACAGAGAACTCTGTTGTTCTTATGTGCTTTCCAGCTGAGTCTACCTATGGTGACACACACAGCCACAAATCCTAAGGTTTCCTTAGCAAGATTTCTTCAGAGGTTTATCATGGTCTTCCCTCTGAGGCTGAGAGAGTATGACTTGCCCAAAGTCACCCAGTGAGTTTCCATGACTAAGTAAGGATTTGGATCTTGGTCTTCCAGGCTCCTAGTCCAACACTCGAACCATTAAGGCCACGCTGGCTCTCTGTGCAACAGCAAACTCTCCCCCACAAACACACACACAGCTTTGTGAATAAGAACTATGCTGCTATATGAACAAGAAAAGAAAACAGATGGAGAGTAGCTACTAACTTTAAAACCGATTTAAAAAGAATTATTTCTTGGAATTTTATATTTGCATTGATATTCCACCCATTTAGCACACTTAGCTTGTTACAATTTGCAGGAAATACAATGACAGAATCACAGCATGTGCTCTATGCACCCAGTTTTAAATATTCACAATTGAAGGGGTTGAAATGTAGTACTTGAGGGATGCATTTTGAATTTTGCAGATTTCTGAGTCTCGTAAGAGCCACGGAGGGATCTCCACTCTGGACGCAGGTCAGGGATGGATGTGGATTAAGGCGTCAAAACTGACAGAGACAGAAGCATCCAACAGAAAAGACACAATACCCGCTGTTCTATGGGAGCAAGCCTGAAATGTGCCTTTCCTCCCAAATGGGATGATGCTTCATGTACTGAACAAGGAAAACTCAAAGAGAGGAATTATCTGCAATGAACGTGTCACAGCAATCCCTTTTTGCAGATTCCTTGCCTAACAAAAAGTGTAAGGAAAGTCCCTTCAAAGCGAACCAGAAGCATTCCTCAGCAGACGCAGTAAGTTGATGCAGTCCTTCAGCGCTCTGGTGTCTTAAGCATTCCTTGCAAAAACACTGCTGCAGTAATATCAAGCTGCACTTCTTCCAGTCTGGATCTGGGAAATCAAAGGATTCTTGCGGCAAAACACAACTGATGTGGTTTCCAAGATTTCATTAGCTCCAGATGTGAGGAAACCGGCTGCCAATCCCATAAAAAGAGCAAGTTTTCCTTTGTTACAGTCAGAGCCACCCACAAATTAAAAGCAGCTCTCTGAAGTCATCTGATCACCTGCAGATGACTGTCAGGTTTTTTCCCTCTACTTAATCACAGGTTTCGTTTTTTGTTACTATAAACAAAAATTTAAAAGCACAAGGGGAGAAAATGATTATGGAGATGGCGAGATTAGTGAGCCTAGGAGTAACCAGAGTCATTTTCAGCATTACAATGGGGCAAAGAAGTTACTAATTCAGGCTTTGAAAAACAGGTAGACACTCCATTACTCACTCGCTTTACATCTAGGCAAGGGACAGGGCCCAATCCAGAGCAGCTCTCAAACCTGGCTCTTCCAGAACGCTCTTTGCTCCCTCACAGAGGATTCAGTATTACAGCTGTCAATGCCCAAATCTCTCTTTGGGCTGGCAGGATACAGACACCATTTTCAAGAAAGCTCTAGGAGCAGCCTACCTGCTACCAAGCCTCAACACCACTTTTGGTGGACCAGCAACGGAGCCTCAGCCTGTTTCTACACTGCAGTTTTATGGCACTTTGGCACAGGACTCTGAAAACTGATTTATAAGTGTTTGCAACAGACAGGCCTTTACCTAGTTATTTTAAGGGAACATTTTGTTTTCTCTTTTCGTACTAAGAAAGGCAACAACACAAGGAGGCAGGAAAGGAGACGGAGGGCAGATGGGACGGTGGGGAGGACCCATTCACTGGCTGCCCCTTGCGGTCCTCCTTGGGTTATAAGCTCCTCAGAAGCAAAGGCCTCTCTGTTTCACCCTCACAATGCTACACTTCCGAGTCCAAAGCAACATGTGCATGCCCTGTGCAACTGTTCTGTTTTTAAACAGCCACACTGGGCATTGTGTCCTGAGGAGGAGGGTCCCTTCTCCTCTCCCCTTGACCCTTCCTCCTCCTGTTGCCAACTCTTGCCATGGCTTCAAGCCTCTGCCCTAGCAGAGTTAACAGGGCTTGAAAACGAACATTCAAAGCGCTCATCGTGACTTGATTCAGCGAACCATCTGTTTCCCACCATGCTTTGTTCAGTGTGTAATGCGAGGGCAGGTAACCAGGTGTCCTCCAGATGCTTTGAACAATCGCAGCCACACTTCATGACCACTGGTCCTGATGAGATGGGCTTATGGGACTTGTAGTGAGAAATATCTGGAGGGCAGCAAGTCCCCTGTACCCTTGTTCTGAATCTTTAATGTCTTCTGGCATGATTTTTTGGAAAGCACAGATCACATTTTAGGAAATGGACTACTAGGCACAGAAGTTGCTAAGACTGCCATCTGACTAGTCACTAATGGTCACTAAGGGGTGCGAACATGCAGGATCTCCACAGATGCAGCTGGCTAGTTGCAAGTTTTAGCCATGCGTTTTGTTGGGTGAAGGAGGCAACTAATTAGTTAAACTGAACTAGTTTTATCTACACTGTGATTTATATAAGATAGAAGCCTAAACAAACATTGCATGGCGTTTTGGGTTAGAAGGCCAATGAAGTGGCAGAACTTTTCCTCTGCAGAAATGAAAAGGCCTGAATCAAAGGCTGCTTCCATAAGGCTCAACACGGGAAATGTCAGAGGGAGTAACAAAGGCACCATTAAGATTTGCTCAGGAAGTCTGGTGTAGCTTTAATCTCAGGTTGACTGTAAATAAGAAATAATCCCAGACCTGAATAGCCTTTTGCATTGCAGCAAATATGGAAGAGTAAGTGGGGAAATGGCCAGAATTTCTTTACACCCCCCCCCCCCCCCCCCCAGTTAAAGACTGGAAAGGAAATTACCTGAATGGATTCCCCTTAGAACTGCTGCAATATTTTTGGCAAACAAATGTTTAGATTGTCTAAATCACAGCCTGGAAAGCAAGTAGTTAAATTTAACTAGTTCCATGCGCTCAGAGTAGGCAAAATCCTTCTGATTACAAACTCTCCCCCTCTGATTTACCAAACCTGATAAACTTCAGTATTGCTGTGGATCAGTATCCTCTGAAGAGAATGAAGACAACTTTCTTAGAGTGTTGCTGATGCAATTACTCCTCACCCCAACGTGCCAGGATTGGAACCATATCCGTGCCCACGGATCTTACGTTTCTCTATGCGCACAATCCAACCACAGTGCAGAGCTATGTCATTCAACGAGAGAGAAATCTGAGGAAGAATCCTAAGCCAGCTCAGGTCAGCCCCTTGTCATCTAGATCAGTGCTTCTTGGATTATCTGATCTGAGGGACTGCCAAACACCTTCTCCCCGTGTCCCAGGGACTAGCACTGTATTTGTGCCCATTTGTCACAACTGTTTTTAGTCCCCTGAAAACTTGCCAGGGACTAGGAGCCAACAGCCTGTGAACTGGCCCTGGGATCAGCACTTGGAGGAGGACCAATGAAGAGGACCCTCAAGGCTTGCACAATCGGTCACATGTGCCATTGTCCAGTACTGGAAATGTGGCTCTGACCCCATCTAAGGGGCACCCTGTGCCTTCCTATCCAGCCCTGGACACCGAGGCTGCCAGCGAATGGATAAAAAGGGGGACTTGACAGGGCAGCAGGCCATTCTGCTCTCTGGCTCAGTGTAAGAAAGGCTTTGGAAACACAGCAACCTTCTCCTTGAGTTCATAGCATGGGCCAGCTGCTCCCAATGGCCCTCTTTATTCAGGGAGAAATTTATTTAAATATTAATTTAAATATTTACCTCTCATCCTCTCTCTAAAGAACTCAGGCCAGACTGAGATAAAATCAGCCTGGCCAACTGAAAACTGCGCCAACAATAAAATGACTTTAAAAGGCTAAAAACATGTATTAAAAGAAGACAGATAAAAAGAGCTCAAAATTTAAGTGCATTTAAAGCCAAGCACATGTGCAAATTTGTACCAAACCAACAAGGCCTGAAAGTCTTTCATAGACAACCGCTTGGTTTTCACTTGGTACCCCTTCTTGATACGGAGAGACTGGCTGGAAAAAGAAAATGGAGCAACCACACATTGGACTTCGAGTCATGCAGTAATACATGAGTACTCTCCCCTTACGGCAGGCAATTCAACACATACACACACACGGCCTTTCTTTGGACAGTGAAGCAGGATTCATGTTGGCCTTTCCCCGGAAGGAAGGAATTCTTGGAGGAAAGATCAAACATGACCCTGCGATGGGAAGCACAGCATTGAGAGTTTATAGTCCTTTTGCATCTTTAATAAATTAGAAAAGTCTTTTTAGAGTATACAATGCTTTAATGGAACACACAAAGAAACTGCTTGGAATAATTTTCCTGATCAATTTTCCTGACTCTTAATATTCTCCATTGCCCTGGTCTCTAATGAATTATCTGTGTCCTTATTTTTTATAATTGCTTTTATCATTTATTATTATTATTATTATTATTATTATTAGCAACTAGTTTTACTGTAGCCTTATTTTAAACCAGTTGTGGATTTTACTCAAAAATGGAAAACAGTAAAGAAAATGAAAAACATCTCTTAAATACATAGAATAGTCAGATCCTGTTTAATGGGGAATGTTCTGAGAAATACTGAGAAATGGGAACATCCCCTCTGCCCCAGCCATCAAGAGATTGTGTTCGGACAAGTGTTGTTGTTGTGACCTTCCAACATACGGAGGTGACTCTAACACACAACTATCATGGGTTTTTCTTGGCAAGATTTTTCTGGGAGGGTATCCCTTTGACTTCCTCTGAGGCTGAGAGAGAGAGACGCCAAGGTCACCAAGTGGGTTTCCTTGGCTGAGTGAGGATTCGAACCCTGGTCTCCAAAGACATTATCCTAATACTAAAATTAGTACATCACAATGGCTCTCTTCAGACACTCATGCCTCAGCTTACTAAACACAACTCTGAAATAACTTTCTACTAATAATCAGAACTAATTATCTTCTCCTTTTTGTGTACAATGCAATGAAAGGGGTCCACCTCTAATTCCCATACTAGTTTCTTGCTTCGTCTTCAAAGGGGAATTCCAGTTAGTAGCTCTGGAACAAACCACCATCTTAACTGAACCTCTAGCTGCGATTTAAGATCCACGCCTCGTTCTGAATCTGGGGACCATAGCTTTTCAATTCTGACAAAATCGGATATTATTGGTATTCAGGGTGAACAGACTGCCTTGCAGTTTGCACAAACATATGAACCAAACAGGCAAAAGGATCATCCCCATCTTGGCTTACGAAATAAGATACAAGTGGCTGAACCAGATGAGAGAGTATTATTTGCTCATATTTTTCCTCATGGCTTGTTAACATAAAAACATTAAACCTGATCTAATACTTATGAAAATGAAATTTAAGTAATTCTTGTGGAGAGAAATATTTACTTCATGTATCTGTGCAAGTACAGATATTTACTTCATATATCTGTGTTGTAAGTCACCTCGATCTTATTGGAGAGGCAGGATAGAAATAATAATAATAATAATAATTACAGTACATGAAGAAATCAAAAGAAAACCCCTTCAGAACAAATTCTTGCAAGAAAACCCCACAATCCAAAATGCAAGACATCCAGTGATGTAATGCTATCTCTAAAAAAGCAGATTGTTTTCACCTTTCCTATTGCTCCCCCATTTCATTCTGCTGTTTCAGAAAATGAATCCACCTTTAATGAAAATGTGCTTCACAATATCTGAAGGAAATAGAAAAGGCAAGTGCAATTAGAAAAGAAAGAGGCAGCGGTTCTTATTTTGTGATGCTTTTCTCTTCAAACTTTAAATCCTTTACAGCCTCTTTACCAGGATAAAATCTGCCATTCAAGAACTTATTCTTGGAGGAAAGAGACCATTATCAGCGGCAGCATTTAGGGTAAAATGGTCCCTCTGTGGATCACGGAGGGGGGGGGGGCATCTCATAACCAATGCACCCTCCTCCCCAAAGGTGCAGGAGAAATACTTACTTAAGAAATATTTACTTCATGTACCTGTGCATGTAAATCAACGTAGAAAACCATAGAGAAGGCTGTGGACTCCCCTCCCTCTTTGACATACATTTGATGTACAGCATTTGAATAGCAGAGACGTATTCAACAAGGAAGCAATATGCAAAACGTCAGGAAGAAAATCTTCTAGAACATGGAAACATAGCCCGACAACCCCACAAAAAACTAAGGAAGCAATACGTTTCCCAGGGCTGTTGCAAAGGCAGTGCAAAAGGGCAGACTGCAACTGATGAAAGGGCCTTACTGGAAAGGACAAGCCACTCTTCCCAGAACTTTGTCAGTACTTTATAAGACTCCAAACTAAGGACCTACATTTTACGCAACAGCAATCCATTAGAAAGAGGATCTCAGGCTTTCTCCATGAATGCAGATGCCTGCACTCTGAGTTTCCTTTAAAAAAAAAACCCCTTTCCTTCCTGTATCGTTCCTTGGACAGCAGAGGAAATCCCAGTTAGGTGCCTTGCAATGGCTAAGCCCTTCGGAAGACATTTGCCCAGAAAACCCAATGAATAGGCCTGCCATAAGTCAAAAATGACTTGCAGGCAGACAACAATAACAACAACAAGTAGTAGTACAGTAGTAGTTTGGGTAAGAGAAACTCTCGCCCCAGAGCATCCTAATCTTAAACCCAATTTCACTGACTGAGAAGAATGCTAAATAGTTACAGTACTAGCCTAATTGTTTCCATGTTCAAAGACTTAAAGCACACACAAGTGACAACATAAACAACCGCCAGGGACCCCTCCGGACTGGATTCCTCCAGAGAGCCACAGGACCTCTTCTTCCCTTCATACTGGGAACACTGGAGGAAACTGGGCCAGTTACATCCAACGCTCTCAGCCCCTCTATTGGCCTTAGCCTTTCTCTCCACAGGAAACACATATGTCTGGTTTTGAACAATGTAAAAATGGAATGGAATTCTATCAGAAAAAGTTAAGTCGATGAACTGCTTGCCCTGAAGCGCACTGCAACAAGAACCTTGCTCATTTCAGATTTAGATTCAAGCTAACCAAAAAGTACTTCTTGCTCCATCTTAATGATGCTGAGTGTTTTGTGGATCTGTTACAAAACATTTAATGGTGAAGATATTTTGGTTAGTTATTTCTAAAGAAATTGTGTGTGTGTGTGTGTTTTAATTATTTCTACACAAGCTTGTTTTCAGAAATGTATCTTAGTGTATTCCAAAACAATTGGGGGCATTTCTTTAGGTTCTTTCCCCCCTTTTGCCATTATTACAACTTGCGCACTGCATGTCCATTAAAACAGTTCCAAAGAGCCCCCCTCCCCCCGGCAGTATTTCCCAATTCAGCTGCCAGAGCACTTTCAGTGGAACCAGCTTAGCAATAAATTCCCCTCCATTAACCAAACTCCATGAACTACTAACTGATCAAATGCAGCAAACAAGGGGAGCGGAGAGGAGTGAAGCGGACCTTTCTAGCAGTAGATCGTCTCTTCTAGATGCTTATATACAAATCCTACATGTGAAAGTAAAAGCTCACCTCACGGTGAAGTCTGGAAAAACAGCAGAAAAAGGAGAGCAGTCATTAAAGAAGCCAACTTTTTTTTTTGCTGTAGCAACACAAAAACTCCACACTCCAGAATTGCATTAGTATCTTCCCTCAAACACACACACTGTTGAATCCCTCCATGAAGCCTAAATACTAAGGGGTCACAAAACACACAAGGGGCACCCGGACGTGGCCCCATCATGCCATTCCTTCCCAGCTCTTCAGGCTGGTGAAAGGCACCCCAAAATCAGAACATCAACAGACACGCGGCTAGTTCTGCAGCCCTCCTCCCCAAAAGAGGCCTGGAAATACTTAATAAGATCAAAGCCCGACTCCCTGCAGAACAAAGGGGAACCAAGAACAAAATCAATACTCCACAAAAAACCATACAACCGTCGCTGACTCTGGCTTACTTCACTGTTCAAAGCAACTTCAGCTTCGGAGGAGAAATAAAAGGAACCACGCCACCTTTGAAGGATTTGGGGTTGCAGAAAAAAGCCAAAAAGAGCAGGCAATTTCCCCAAAGATGCCAAGATGTGTTTCTGAAGAGAAGGATTCATCTATCCTTGCACCACTGACTGACACAGCGCTCCACAATTCTGGTTAAAGTCAATCTGCTCTCATAATCCCAGCGTACAAAGTTACTTTAACAGTTAGGCCTGCTTATTGGTGATCACAAAACAGAAGCACGACTCAGGAATGCTTCAATCCCTGTCACAATCTGTCACTGCCTGTTAAAATAGTTTGTCTGGGTACAAAGTGAATAAATTTTGCTTTCTAAAAAGGCTAAAACTGAAATATTTCAAAATTGATGCAGCAGACAGTGTACACGCTTCTTGCAGCTTGGTTTCTGCAACACCCAATACTGGTTTCAAGAATATTAAGTCCAGACAACAAGCTTACAGTTCCAAAGAAACGTGACAATTTCTGTCTATATTACTGTAACTGAAAATATTCTAAATGCTACTACAAGCAGCCTAAGCTCCTGTAAGGCAACAATTGGGAGCTCAGTCTCCAAAAAACATGAACTCGGCTGAGCTCCTTAAGGACCCAGCTCTCTTCTGAAATATTTCCAGACAGCCCTGCGTTGGGTTTTCAAAGCCAATAAATGGCATAATTTTCACATTTTTAATACTCCATGAAACAGATATATTCTCCCTGTGCCAGTTTCTCTAGAGGCTAGTCCAGGCAAGAGACTACAAGACCAGCATTTGCAGAGTCCCTTACCGTTTTCCCGTTGTAGTAATACATGAAGGAGGTGCTGCCCATGCCAGTGACTGGGTAGGCACAGTACATCCTTCTCCTACAAAGGACGGCGAAGGCGCTCAGCTCTCCTCCAAGGCATCAATTCGCCCTCCAAAGAAGAAGAAGGGCAGCCGTTCTTCAGACTGAGGCTGGATTCTGAACCAATTTATGCAAAGCAGGGCTGAACCATCTCACGCAGGAAAGCAAGCTGCTCACACTTCGCTCTGAAATCTCCTTTCAAAGACAGTCCAGTGCCATGTTTTATCAGAAATGCCAGCAAGACTTCTACAGATACCCAAAAGGTTTTCTGTTTTAGACCTCAAAAGCCTGTAAAGGACTCAAGGGTAAATCCTTAGCTAGTCAATCATTTTGTTTTAATGAAATGAGAGCACTTGGAGCAGCAGAGATCTCTCTCAGTGCACCTCTCTCTGAAGCCACTTCCAACTTTCACAAACAGCCGCTTGTGGGATGGAAAGGCTGAATTGCATACAAAGAGAAGGAGGAGGAGGAGGAGGAGGAAGGGGGAGGATCTCAAGAGCGAAGCGCTTCCTGGACCAAAAGGCAAAGAGCCCAGAGCAGAGACAGCCTCTTTTTAACCCAGAGGACACTGGAAAAGCTCTACGGCACATGCCAGCAAAGCAAGAGGGCATCCCAAATTTCAAAAGGGAACAACCAAGTTTCCTTTCCCTCCCTTTCAAGTGCTGCCTTAGCATTCAGGAACTGGGTCTCCGGCTGCTGCCTCTTTGCAAATGGAGCCTGGCTCCAACGGTGAGCTTTTCATCAGCACAGAACCAATGCCATTGACAAGTCCACAGATTTCTTTCCCATCCACTCTAAATAATCTCCTTGGCAGTTTAGTATTTAATTTTACTGCAACAACCTTTGGTGGTCAGTTGCTGCCACTGTGAAAAACTAGAACTTAACAGTGTTTCATCATTAATTCAGTGATGGCTATTAATTCACTCTTTTTCTATGTTTTAGAACTACAAACTCTCACAGCACCTGATACCCAAAAAAACACACATTCCTATTGGAAATTAAAAATGAACTAGGGAACCATATGAAAGTCTAAATATGATCGCAGTCAGCCTTGTATGATCTTAAGCTAGAATCCCCAATTCGCAGACAGTTAATTGAAGATGAAGACAAAGGGAGGCACATGCTTTGCTTTTGACATTTATGAGACATTCTTCCCATACTCTATTTTGGAAAATTAACTATTAGAACAACTGCAAAAAAAAACCTGACGTGTTCAGCTTGTACTGTTTCCAGAACTGAAAACTGGATGTTTTAAAAGGCTTTTTAAAAGGGGCAAAATCTACTTGATGATCAGGAAAAGCAGACAGACTCATCTAGACAAAGAAGCTGAATGTGATTACAATGAAAAAACTGCAAAGCCATTAAAAGTGCCAAAGGAAACCCACTCCAGAAAGTAAAATATTAAGTACAAGAAAGACTGCCATTAAGAGTCCGGTGCTTATCCAGGAAAAATAGAATGAAAATGATGCTGTTAAGATGAAACATGAAATTTGGACTACACTTTTTGCTTAGCCTGTTACTCTCCTGCACACCCAAGTTGCTTTGTCCTCCTTCTGCTCTTATTTTTAAAAACTCCTTCCCCTCTAAAAATATAGGTCCCTGTTCCATCAAAGCCTATTTCCATAAATAAAGCTTGGGGGGGGGGGGTTTAAGAGAAAGATGATAGACTTCGATTGTTGTTGTTTTTCCTCCTAAAATCAATTCAACAAGGGAGGCCTGGTCATCAGCAGGATTCATGAGGATGAACTGTGTACCACATTCATATTTTTATGGAATGTAACTTCACTAACATCCAAATCAACAGATTTGTTGGGTCAAAGCTAAACTGGTTTGAAGCAAAATAAACAAAATCTAAAACTAACAAAAGAGTGATACCAACCATTAACCAGAGAGGTTAAGAACAATAAAAAGGACTTTTTTGGATATGTCCGCAGCAAAAGGAAGAAGAAGGAAATGGTAGGGCCACTGTGTGGAGAAGATGGCAAAATGCTAACAGGGGACAGAGAAAAGGCAGAATTACTCAAGACCTTCTTTGCCCCAGTCTTCTCAGAAAAGGAAAAGGGTGCTCAACCTGAGGATAATGGAGCAGGGAATAGGGGAATTCCAGCACAGAATAAGTAAAGAGATAGTAGAGGAATACCTGTGTAACCTAAACGAATGTAAGTCTCCAGGACCAGATGAACTACATCCAAGGGTATTAAAAGAGCTGGCAAATGAAATATCGGAGCCATTGGCAATAATAATCTTTGAGAACTCCTGGGGAACAGAAGTCCCAGCAGACTGGAGGAGGGCAAATGTCCCCATCTTCAAAAAAGGGAAAAAGAGGACCCTGACAATTATCGTCCAGTTAGTCTGACATCAATACCAGGAAAGATTCTGGAGGAGATCATTAAAAAGAGAGTCTGAACATCTAAAAGCAATTCCATAATCACAAAAAGTCAACACGGGTTTCAGAGAAACAAATCATGCCAGACAAATCTGATCTCTTTCTTTGATAAAATTACCAGCTTGTTAGATGAAGGGAATGCTGTGGATATAGTATATCTTGATTTCAGTGAGGCCTTTGACAGGGTTCCCCATGACATTCTTGCAAACAAGCTTGTAAAATGTGGGCTAGACAAAGCAACTGTTACATGGATTTGGAATTGGTTGACTGGACAAACCCAAAGGATGCTCAACAATGGCTCCTTTTCATCCTGGAGAGAAGTGACCAGTGAGGTCCCACAAGGCTCTGTCCTGGGCCCAGTGCTATTCAACGTCTTTATCAATGATTTGGATGATAGAATTGGGAGCATACTTATCAAATTTGCAGATGACACCAAATTAGGAGGAGCAACTAATACTCCAGAGGACAGGATCAAAATTCAAAATGACCTGAATAGACTAGAAAGCTGGGCCAAAGCTAACAAAATGAAATCCAACATGGAGAAATGTAAGGTACTGCACTTAGGGTGGACAAATAAAATGCACAGATATAGGATTATAGGGGACATCTGGCTGAATGAAACATGTGAAAGGGATCTGGGAGTCCAAGTAGACCACAAGTTGAACAGGAGTCAACAGTGCATTGCGGCAGCTAAAAAGGCCAATGCAATTTTAGGCTGCATCAATAGAAGTATAGTGTCTAGATCAAGTAATAGTGCCACTCTATTCTGCTTTGGTCAGGCCCCACCTGGAATATTGTGTCCAGTTCTGGGTACCACAATTCAAAAAGAACATTGAGAAGCTGAAGCGTGTCCAAAGGAGGGCAACTAAAATGGTGAAAAGTCTGTAAACCATGCCCTATGAGGAACGACTGAGGGAGCTGGGGATGTTTAGCCTGGAGAGGAGAAGGTTAAGAGGTGATAGGATAGCCCTGTTTAAATATTTGAAGGGATGTCATGTTGAGGAGGGAGCAAGCTTGTTTTCTGCTGCTCCAGAGACTAGAACACAGAACAATGGATGCAAGCTACAGGAAAAGAGATTCTGCCTCAACATTAGGAAGAACTTCCTGACAGTAAGGGCTGTTCGACAGTGGAACACTCCCTCTGAGTGTAGTGGAGTCTCCTTCCTTGGAAGTCTTTAAGCAGAGGCTAGATGGCCATCTGTCGGGGATGCTTTGATTTGGATTTTCTGCATGGCAGAATGGGGTTGGACTGGATGGCCCTTGAGGTCTCTTCCAACTCTATGATTCTATAACCACAGCATTCCCTTCATCTACCAAGCTGGTAATTTTATCAAAGAAGGAGATCAGATTTGTATGGCATGACTTCTTTCTCTGAAACCCATGTTGGCTTTTTGTGATTATGGCATTGCTTTCTAGATGTTCACAGACTCTCTGTTTAATGATCTGCTCCAGAATCTTTCCTGGTATTGATGCAGACTAACTGGACGATAATTGTTGGGATCTTCTTTTTCCCCCTTTTTGAAGATGGGGACAACGTTTGCCCTCCTCCAGTCTGCTGGGACTTTTCCTTTTCTCCAGGAGTTCTCAAAGATTATTACCAATAGCTCAGATATTACATTTGCCAGTTCTTTTGTCTGGTCCTGGAGATTTATATTCATTTAGATTAACAAGGAATTCCTCTACTATCTCTTTGCTTATTTTGTGCTGAAATACTCCTATTCTGTCCTCTGCTCCATTATCCTCAGGTTGAGCACCCTTTGCCTTTTCTGAGAAGACTGAGGCAAAGAAGGTGTTGAGTAATTCTGCCTTTTCTCTGTCTCCTGTTAGCATTTTGCCATCTTCTCCACGCAGTGGCCCTACCATTTCCTTCTTCTTCCTTTTGCTGCGGACATATCCAAAAAAGTCCTTTTTATTGTTTTTAACCTCTCTAGCAAGCCTGAGTTCATTCTGTGCTTTAGCTTTTCTGACTTTACCCCTACACATGCCTGCTATTTCTTTGAATTCCTTTTTCGTGATTTCCCCCTTTTTCCATTTCTTATACATATTCCATTTAAAACTTAGCTCAGTTGAAAGCTCCTTAGTCATCCATCCTAGTTTCTTTAGACATTTCCCATTTTTCTTCCTCAATGGAACTGTTTGAAATTGTGCCTTCAGTATCTCCCTTTTCAGAAGCTCCCATCCGTCCTGAACTCCCTTCTCTTTTAGTATTCCTGACCATGGGATCGCCCTCAATACTTCTCTAAGTTTACTGAAATCCGCACTCCTAAAATCTAGGATGAGTGTCTGACTATGCCTGGCTTCTCCTTTCTATTGTATAACAAACTCCAGGAGAACATGGTCACGTCCACCTAATGATCCCACCACTTGCACCCCATTAACCAAGTCATCCTTGTTGGTTAGGATCAGATCCAAAATAGCTAACCCCCTTGTTGCCTCTTCCACCTTTTGGACAATGAAATTGACTTTGAGGCAAGTGAGGAATTTACTAGACCTTGAGGATTTGGCTGAGTTTGACTTCCAGCAAATATCAGGATAGTTGAAGATGCCCATCACTACAAGATATAGTATATCTTGATTTCAGTAAGGCTTCCTTGGAGGTCTTTAAGCAGAGGCTGGATGGCCATCTGTCGAGGATGCTTTGCATGGCAGAAAGGGGGTTGAAATGGATGGCCCTTGGGTCCTCTTCCAACTCTATGATTCTATGATTTTGGCCAACCAAAATGCACAAAATACATCATGCAGGCTTTTTAAGCTCCAGTGGCTTCTTCAGGCAAAAAGAAAGTTTTAAAATGAACTTAACTTTAACAGAAACATCATTGAAGACAAAATGTGGGCCTTTGACTCTTAACATTATCACCTTTCTTCTCCTGTATGATTTTTAAACATCTTTGCCTGATGGAGAAACCAGTGGAGCTATATAAACTTGTATGACATATTTTGTGCACATTAGTTGGTCAATAAATGTATTGTTGGGTTTTGGTACTGTATTCTCCTGCATGGCCAACACAGCTACTTGAATATTTTTCCTGGTTTGGAGCAGATCTCCATCCATCACTAGTGGCCAATACTGCAAGGTGAAGTAGATCCTGAACAGTCAAAGGTATAGAGAGCCAAGGCTTGTCTGCCTTTGTGATGGAGATAAGCATTTGCCTGCATTTGGTTTCTTGCAGCAATTCAAGGTAAGGACTTTGCTTGCTGGTATTTTGCCTTAGTGTGGACCCAAACTGAAACACCACCAAATACCACCTGTTCAGTATAGTCCTGACACTGAAACCCACCCACATGTTAAAAGGAGGGAGAATTCCTGTTGGCTTGGCCCTAAAACTTTACCCCCATCATCATTTTAATTAACTTTGCCTCATTTCCTCAAAGTGATGATGCAGTTTTGGCACTTTCCTGTAGATGGCTGTATAATCTAATCCTTCTCCCTAATAGGAGTGCTTTTTTAATCTGGAGAATGAATGCCCAGCAGAAATTAGCAGGCAGCCAGTCCTAAACCAGCCAAAGAAGTCTCACCTGGCATATTATACTACTGACCTTTGGAAGCCATGGCAATGGGCAGTGCTACGGGCAACTGGCATGAAGATTCACTGGAAAATAGGAAGAGAGGCCCCATCCTCGAAGCACCTCATCCTCCCAAACACATGAACACATGCAAGTAAGACCGCTTGGCAGGTAAGGCAGATGCCATCTCGGGTCCTTCCCCTCATGTGTCTCAGGCCAGCCTCACCTGTGAATTATTTCCGTACTACAAGACTTAGGCAGAGTCCACTGACAAGCTCTTTCTTGGCTGAAAGACCGAGCAGAAAGGGACTGACACCATAAAAAGTGAGAATTACGCAGTATATTTGAAAAACACTTATGTATTTAAATACAGGAAATAACTACCATGCATTTTTGAGGGTAATCTGAAAACAAACTATGGAAGGCGGTACACCTGACATTCTGTAAGTCAATAATATGCCCTATAAAAGGAGTATTTAGCAATTTCGTAAGTGCTAGGGTCATTGAATCTGGCAGTTAGTTCAGTGCTAAACACTACGGCCATTTGGCCTTGCTATTTTAAGCCAATTCAGTTTCAGCTTCAAAATTCAGTCTATAAAACACAGGCACAACGCTGTTTTCCTGGAAATAAATGTATGACCTTTCAATAGATTCAAACACAGATTGTCAGATAATCTCCTTAAGCATATTTTCTAGCACTGTATTATTTATGTATCTAGGTATTAATCAAGCACATATAATGACCACTTTCCCAACAGAGCAGCTTAAAATTCTCTAACTGTACTCAAATTTTCACACAATAAATACACAACAAAATTGTACTTATGAAAGCTGACCTGCCATAAAGTAGTACACTTGAATAATGTCATGAAAATGGAGTTGCAGCCACAGAACACACTGGTTCCTAACTGCTCAAAATTATTTTTAGAAAGTATGTACAATGCAATATCCATCCTTGGAATACCAGAAGTGTAAGTGATTTTACAGGAGACCTAACAAGATACGAGGAGTCACTTTACAAAGTGCTAAGGAGACTTTAAAGCACACAGGACTTGCTAGAGTCTGACTCAAAAAGAACCAGCTATGAAGATACCTGCCATTCTCTGGTGTTTTAATGTTTTATTGTGTATTCAAAAGATTAACCTGCCAGCATCCAGGTTGATTATTTGACTTACAATTTTAATAAAACAAAAGTATGACTGGTAGCACCCACAATCCTTTAAACTTGCTTCACACACAGTTATCATGCAAAAAGGATCATAGCCAACCATTGTCCACAAGAAGTCAACATTTTGGTCGCAAAATGTATACAAAAGCACTCAAGATATCAGCCTGAGTTTACATACCATCTGATCAAAACTGATGCCAAGAAACTCATTCTAGAAAGAAAAGCATAGCAATCCAATCTATGTGTTTGGGAGGTAGTTGGAGAAGGTCCTGGATCAGGTTCAAACCCTTTACTATGATTTTGGTCTCATTAGAGAACATAGCAAGTTTGACCCCTCTGTCATCATGCATATGGATGTGTATAGCATAATGAAGACATGTACACTCAAGAGAGAAACATGTGCAAGTTAGGCCTCACTTGGAGTCCTGGGTGGCTCATTTTAAGAAGGATAGAGACAAATTGGAACAGGTTCAGAGAAGGGCAACAAGGATGATGAGAGGTATGGAGAGCAAAACCTATGAGGAAAGGTTGAAGGAGCTGGTCATGTTCAGTTTGGGGAAGAGAAGACAGAGGGGTGACATGGTGGCCTTCTTGAAAAAGGGTTGCCACAGAGAGATGGGGACAGGCCTGTTCTTGGCTGCCCCATAAAATAGCCCCAGGTCTAACGGTCTAATATCACAGGAGAGTAGATTTAGAAGGAACATTAGAAGGAGTGTCTTCATGGTGAGAGCGGTTCAGAAACGGAAACCATTGCCTAGAGGTGTGACAGGGATCTCCTTCTCTGGGCATCTCCAAAAAGAGGATGGACGGCTAACTGCTGGGGATGTTTTTGCTGGAGATCCTACACTGAGCAGGGGGTTGGACTCGGTGGCACATGAGGTGCCTTCCAGAGCTAGGATTATGTTAAATTACACCTTTACACCAAGTGCTTCTTGGGTTATCTGATGTGAAGTACTGGCAATATTTTCCCCCCAATATGTTGGCAACAACTGTTCCTTTCCTTCCTGGAAACCTTCCAGGGGCAGGCAGCCAATGGAGCAGCAGCGTAGGGCCAGCCCTGTGAATAGCTCTGAATTATGCTAGAGACACCCAGCCACACCAGAAACAATAACAAACAACTGCAAAGCAGGACTGTCTGTGAAGAGGAGATGACTGCTTTTTACACATAATCACTATCACTTGCTTTTATGTCTTGTCTATGTTCATTTATTTAATGTATTTAATGTAATGAGTGGTCAGGGTGAGAAGAATGCAAGTATTATGAATGAAGCAGGCTGCCTCATATCTACCAGATCTGCAACTGGAAGAATGTGGAGAGTGAAAGCATGGAGCTGGGGTGCAGTCCTTTTGTGCAATGCAAGGGAGGGGGCAAATAAATCTGGGCCCGAGCTCCACTCCAGACCCTGGGCCACCAGAGGGAAAAGCTGGGCCCATTTCGATCACTCGCTCAATCGCTCGCCTGCTTTGCTCCTGCCTCTGCAGCCCCAGCCGCCTGCCTGCCTTTGCACGGTCTTTCTATTCATGCTGCAGGTTCTGCGTTATGACTCATCCAAATGCACCTGCGCCATGTGCTAAGCAGCAGCAGCAGCGCTACTGAATAAAAGCCCCACAACTCCATTTACACAACAAAGAAGCATGCTTTGCATTCCCCCCTCCTTCCTTGTTTGCTCTGAAAAAGAAGAAGGGAGGATCCTGCCTTCCTTTGGCACTATCTTGAATGTCGGTTCTCCTTTATAAAAACCATTTCCCTACTTTACTGTGAATGAGAGACTCAAACCCCCAGCATTAGATTACTACAGTTGTCTAAGATACTCCCACCAAGCCCCTCCGAACCTTTCTCATCAAACCTCTTTATTCTCAAAGGACACCTTTTTGAGCACAAGGGATCAGCAAACTGATCACTTGAAAGCCTTCCTGATGCTCCTCCGCTCAAGTTAGAAACGGCTTAATGAAAGCTTGAAAACCCACCAGGGCTTCAGAAGGAACATCTGACTTGGTGATTGGTGCAAATTAATAACTCCAGTCCTATTGAGGCAAGCTGAGCTGAACATCTCCCCTGAATCTTAATGTCTTCAGCTCCACTGGGATTATTACCAATGTAAATTTCTAGCATTCTCAGCTATTAATCTCTGCCTGTCCTCCTGTTCGGCAACATAATGACTAATTAAACATCAGAAGACATGAACGGGAGAGAGTCCCTGGCCTTCCTCCCTTCCCAGGAGGGGAATGAGCATGACAGGAAATAGGAGGCCGAAGCAACCAACAGCCTATGGATAGCCACTGCTGTCAGAGCTTTACAAACACGCAACAAAAGCACGGCAAGATCACGGACACACCTGCTCCGCTGGCCACTTGCGAGTCTTCGCTTGGAGCAGCGGAGCATTTTGTCACAGGATGGAGACCCTCCTGTTGGGCTGATGGCTGGTCCTGTGCTCCTCTGCTGCAGGGAAGAGACTGCCTCCCCACGGTGTTTGGTCTCCCCTCTTTCTATTCTTGGCCCTGCATGGGACCCTCTCTCCCAGGGGTCCCCAGCTGGCATCTCCTCTTTCCCCATCCCACCCTTCTCTGCAGGAATCTCTCAACAGCACTTCATCTTCTGCTATCTCTTTCTTCCCTTCCTTACGGCTTTCCCTGCACCTTCCATTTCTCTGTTGGGTTATCCATTTTCTCCAGAGTCTTTCCTCATCTCTGCTCCCCCTCTTCCTCCCCACAGACTTTGGCAGCAAAAGCACACGATGTTTTGTTTCTCCTCACCACAAATCACACAATAAGGGAGACCTGATAGAGGTTAGGTGTGTGCTACACAGCTGGCAAGACTGACTCACTCCTAACTGTCACCTATCTTCTCCAGAAAAACAGGCAAGCAACCCAGACACTGCTGAGAGCACTTTCCCACTCCAATCCCCACTTTGCAAACTTCTACAATAAGATGGTAAAGGGCTGGAGACACGGCAGTTTCTAAAATGGCAGTTTCTGAATTCTTGAGTAGGAGAAATAACTGAAAGGAAGGCCTAAATGCTCTCAAGACACCAGATCCCATGTGATCTTGGGAATTTCAGAGGAAGGAACAGGCAAAACCACTCCTGAGGATTTCTTGCCTAAGGAAAATATGCCTACAAAAAAATTCATGGGGCCACCATAAATCAACTGGTAAAAGGAAGGCAGTTACATCCATAATACGCTGCTTCTGCCAGGTCTTTCTTACGGACTCCAACATACCATCTATTTAATGGGCAAGATAAAATGTATTTGCAAAAAGGTTTTTAAATTTAATGTATTGTTTTATTATTAATGTATATACCACTTTAAAAACCTCAGACCTAAGCCATTCATAAATATGTATAAATAAAGTATTAAATGCCTGGCAGGCCTCATGTCAAGCTGGCCTGAACCAGCCTTGCTGTCCATCACAGGGGGAGGGAATCGGGTGCCCCCCAGATGTTTTGGTATGTTTTGGGGTTTTTTACTCCAGCTCCCATAAACCTGACTACTACCCACATTGACTGGCAATTCTGGAGCCGTAATCCACCAGTTGCCCATCTCCACATCAGTTTTACTCTTTACAGCCAATACAAGTTAACAATACTGTGGCAATCAGACTAATTAGGCAGGCAATTCAGTTTTACCTACTAAATTAGAAAATACTTACAGAAGAAGGCAAGCCAGGGGGCACCTTTCTTACTTTCTTTGTCTGCAGAGTATCTGTACATAAAAAAACCAACAGTATGGCAGCCTTAGTGATGGGAAGCAGGGTAAGTGGCAAAAATAACACAACACTAACAAAATGAGCAAAGCACTGCAAAGGGACTTCAGAAGACTAGAAGTCTTGTCATAGATCCCCCCACTCCCCAGCGCTCTTTATATTCTGTTATCTATTTCCTTGGGGGGAATAACTTGTCATTGCCCTGAATAAAGCAGGCCTCAAGCTTATAAAAGTGTGCTATGTGGGGAAAGGAGCAGCAGTGAGTGTCAACGCAGCATGTATTTCTCACCAAGAGTCGATGAATCATGAAGTGGTCTCCGCCGTGGGTTTGTGGTTGAAAATGTGTAATATGGTGTTCCAGCTTTTCCTGAGGATGAGACTGGCCCTGGACTTCCAAGCCCAATATCTGACCGAAGCAAACTGGGCTGCAAAACAGAACAATAGAACAGCGACATAAAGTCTTGATCTGCCCAAAACTGAGTCCCAACAGGCAGCATAAACACTCACCACTAAAGATGATAATGCTGCAGGAGGCAATGAAGAATTCCCAGTGAATCAACCCATGGCTGTCTGCTCCTCTCCCCACTGATCCAAAGGGGCCTTAGCTGTAAGTCAGATGGCCTTTGCTGCCTCCGTGCTTGCAGTCCTGAATGTGGTAGTCGGTCCTTCTTAGACACTGATTTTTTATACACCGATTCAAGCATCCATGGTTTGAAAATGTTCCAAAAAAGTATAAATTTCAAATGTCAAACCTTGATTTTCCACTTTCTATAAGGGACACCATTTTGCTATGTCATGGTATTTAATGGGACTTGAGCATACACGGATTTTGTGATCCACGGGGGATCTTGGAACTAAACCCCAGCATATAACAAGGGTCCACTGTACTTCTATGAATGCAGTAAGTTAAAGACACCCACAACAGCTGGCAATGGCGTGTGGTGGTGGAAAGCAGCATTACCGATTGGGGCCCCAGAGAAGTTGCCAGAGACTGGCCTCTCTCCTGCTGGTCTCAGGGCCCAAGGGAGGCAGGCGCAGACCAAAATTCAGAAAGATCCCCAAAAAACCAACCCAGCCCCCAGACAGCTCCCCAGATTCTGAATGGAGCCAGGCAGCTTGTGTCAGGACCTTACCCAAAAACTGAGTTACTTAGTTTTCTATATTAATGCTGACTCTTGAAAACTTCCACTGATATTTATTTGAACTACTATTGTTTGCATTGGATTAAAATCAATAGGGATGTAATTAACTCATCTTATTGATTTTTCTACCTAGCAGAACCAACTGAAAAGCAATATCAAGATCTATCCTGCCCTGAGGGCATCAGATGGAGATGGACGGCTCCCATCCCAAGGGTGAAAATGACAGCAGCAACAAAGCTTGATATTATCAATACCAGGTTCGCTCTTAACCAACTGCTTGAGGTCTCTTCACAAAGATCAGTTCACCAACATGATACACAGAGACTGAATTGAAGTCTTCTAGCAAGCCGAAACCTCATCTGCTAAACTTCCATCCAATTACTCGGGAATAATCAATGGCAGGTTATCTTTCTGGAATAGTGACCAGCCCTGCCTGGATTACTGTCCCCATTAATAAGTGCACGCTGCTGTAAACTACCTCTCTTAGCATCACAAATACGCTGCCCCAGCTAATCCATAATGAACCCTCCTCAGCCTTCCAAAGAGAAATCTGTGGCACAGAAATCCCTCCAAACTGGCTGACCAATACAAGACCAGAGAACACTTGAAACTCCCTGGCACCAACCCGCCTCCCTTTCCAAAGAAATGGCATTTGATACGGGTCAAAAGACAATTTTAAATACGGACAATTTCTAAATAATAAAAATATTGTATGTACAGCACTGTGTAAATTTACAGCGCTTTATAAATAAAGGTTAATAATAATAATAATCCTGAGGAGAATGCAAGGGTCCTACTGGAAACCCATGGAACCTACAGCCTCAAGTCAGTTGGGCTTGTCTTCATTCCTCCTGAGAAAGGAGCAGGTAACCTCTGGAAAATTCACAAATGCATTTCAGATCTGTGTAGGCTGCCAACAAGTCATCACCACAACAAGGTTATCAGCTAAGTTTGCAAGCACTGTGCTTTCAAAACCATGCACTTCAATCAGTTTGGCTTAGACACGAGCTGTATTCTTTTTGGCTGATCAGAACAGTGAAGGATATTTGTACAGCCAGTTTAAATAACAGAGGTATAGGGTCCCCTGAAGTAATGCTGTGCTGGGTTTATATACTACTAACCCCACTTTTTATACGTTTCCCTTCAAGAGCAGATGGTTTCAGACATAGTGCTGACAAGCATCAAGACCAATGGCCAAAGTAGCCTTGTCTGGAGTGGTTCAAGCTTTTCATGAACAACCATGAGCCTCTACCTACAGCAAATGTGGAGGGGCCAAAGCTGGATCTGGTGATGGGAGAAAATGGTTGGGTCCCATTTGCAGCTCTGTCACAGGCAGAAAATGTATTAGGATATCCCCGCAGGAGGGTGACTCCACAATATCTAAAGCCAAAACTTCTAAGCCAACAGGTATTTGATGCTCATCTCACCCATTTATGCTGATAGTTTTATCAGCATTAAGCAGGCACTTGCTTCTTTTTATGTGCTTCTGCCACCTATTTGCTGTTTAAAGTAAGATAATCAAAACTGGCCAGCTTCAATAATGTGACCTAACAAAGAACTACAAATAAAATGAATACAGAAAAAAGCAATAAAGTCACAATTTTACTTGAGGAAAGAGGAAACCAAACTAGTTAGAATGACTACTTGTCTTGTCACGCTCTCTCCTTAAGACGCTCATGAGCATTCCTCACTGAATGGTTCCCTGTCTGTCCTCAAGCTAATTCTCAACACCTGCTACCCACTTCTTCGCTCAAGGATGTCTTTGCAGATTAACTTCAGGGTCAGCTCCACATTCAGAAACATGCATCCTTCGAGCAAAAATATGCTCTGTGTGTGTGTGTTTGAAAAACTGTAATGCCTACAAAGCACACACAGACCTAGAATATAGCAACACGCTAAGGAACTCAGATTCTTTGGCTATGAGCAGCAGTAGGATGGCGAATGCTGCCTGACAATTTCCGTCTGTAGCAGCAAAAGCTAAAGAAACTAGAGTTTGGTTCCATGGCTTGCTTACTGTGTTGCCCAAAGCTGGCTGCTCCAGCTTGCTAGCCTTCCATAAACTCAAGGCCTTTTCTCTGGCTCATTGGGAGAGAGACATGATAGCCAACAGCCACAGACAGAAGCAGTCAGGCAACAGGCCACCTTTCGTGTCCTGGCTTACTGTGATGCCAGGATGTCAAGGAACAATTAGTTCCTGGCTGCCAAAAGGACTGGTGCTAAGGGCGAGCACCACTCAGAATCAGACTACTGGTCCCTGAATGCCTCTTCCCTCTTCTTTAGTCCCTAAATTGACCTTAATCACCATTAGGCATCTTCACTAACCATGAATACAGTGACGGACTGGATGAAAATGAATGAAGTGAGATTAGAACCAAACAAGACAGCCATACAGTTTATGTACAAGGGTCCCAAGGTGATAAACAAATATAAATCAATTAATGCAGCACAAAAATAATAACATTTTAAAACACATTAAAATCCTCTAACAAGCCCTCCACTGAAGATCTCCAGTTTCTGGCAGGTTCATATGGGAGGAAGTAACCTTTCAGATATCTTGGCTCAAGTCACTTAGGGCTTTGTATTGAGCTTGGAAGCAAATTGGAAGCCAGTGCAGTTCTTGCAGAATGGATCTTATAATGGTCTCTAAAATGTATACCTGACACCGAAAGGGGAGGGAGGGGCAGAGCCTGAGGAGCAGGATTAGCACATGTCGCCTCAATTGTGGAAGAGCTGAGCTATCCTTCAACCAACCAAAGCTGTTGGACTCAAGACTCAGGGCCTGTTGTATCATAACCCAGATGCGCCACAAAAATATACCCCACAGATATGCTAAGAGAGCTAAGTTCCAGTGACTATTGCAATGTTTTTAAACAGCACCATTTACCTGGCAGCCTGAGAGTCCTGGGTCTCGACCAAACAATGGAAAAGGACTTCTTTCTGACGTCTTGCCTATGAAATAAAATTAAAAGGGAAAATGAATCTCCATTTCAGGCAGTTTTAGGCCTTCATAAGTTAAAGATTTTGGACTATATGAAGGTTAGCACAAATGTTTTATACTTGGCAGTTCGTACTCTAAAGGCAGCAGATGTTACACACCTTGGCCTCAATTCAACATGCCCTCAGTGTGGCGTCACTGTCCTCCTATAGATCTACACTACTCTGAGCCACCGACCACCAGCACCAGCACCCCAGTCTCACTGAAAAGCCCCTCATGCCACCTGACACAGACCTTCTGTGGTTCATGCCAGGCAAGCAGGGCTGTAGAAGCTTCCAGCTCCCTCCACATAGCCAGATGCACAACGATGACAGACGCACTGAGTCCCCAAAGAGAACACTGGTGGATCTCAGTGCTGAAGTCATCAATGTGCGCCTGGCTACAGGGGATGCAGCCAATCCTGTCTGCTTGCCAACATGTTTGCAATGGTTGTGCAGGGCAACTTTAGGCCTTTACTTTAAGTGGGGAGGACTTGGGGTGCTGGAGGGTGGGGAGGAAGGGAATACCAACCACCATAGTCCCTGAAAAAGGACATCTGCACATGCAATGGACACTGGTGTGTGTGTGTGTGTGTGTGTGTGTGTCCTTTGCCGACTCCGGCCATAGTTAATCTACATAGTATGATTGAAAATGAAGAAATTTAAAAATATTTGAAAGGTTTGACAGGCTTGATCATATGCAATGAAAAAGTCCTAGCTCTGATGTCTCACAAGTAATTTTTGCTGTGTCAATACTGGAAGTAAATCTTATTTACAAATTGCTGCTCAAGACTGCAAGACATGCAGAAGACAGGGCCAAGATAATCTCCTCTCCTTGTAATACTGAATTGAAGTTTCCTGTGAGGTTAATAAGACTGACACATATTTCACTATCACTTACTCAGGAAGCAGGAGCATTATTGTTAAAGCGCAAAAGAAGGTTAACAATTTTCTGCTCAAGCAATTTGCCCCCCAACAACTGTCAGAGACCAAGCAAATAAAATACCTAGCATGCAAAATTGTTTGAGGCAGTATGAATCACACTGTTCAAGTTAACCGAACTCAGCATTTTCACTCCTGTAAATAAGAAGTCTAACACCAAATGATAAACAACTTTTACTAATGTATGCAATATTGCAGGCTGGCTAAAAACAAGTATTTGCACAACAGCAAATTACAAGGACCGGTGAAATGGCCGCCACAGGTCCCTCAAGTCCCAACCAGGCTCCTTCATTGGACCCTCAAGCTCCCCTTTCCTCGGCCCCCTCACTACCACTAGGTTACTATCCTGCCTTGCCTTCCAGAGGGTCAAGGCAGCTCACATGAGCCTCACCCTTCATTTGATTCTCACAACCACTCTGTGAGAATAAGCCTTATCACACCCTGATACTGGCTTTCCTGGAAACCTTTTGCAGCATCCCAAAATCCCACATGGGACCTGGCAGCAATGGCGGTGGCAAGAAATGGAGAGTAACAAGACAGACAGACATCACCATCACCATAAAGCTAGAGGGCCAATGAACGTGAACATCAGGGATGAAAGAGAGCCAGTTGGAACAGCCTTCTCCTCTCCTTCCTCCTCCTGAATGTTACCTGACAAAGGAGAGCTCAACAGTGCGCAAGCCCCACAGATAAACAGATTCCAAAATACCCTTTCACTTTATCTTTGGTCTTCAATTTAAGAGACGGAAGAGTTTGCTGTTAAAAGAATAAAATTGCTTCAGGAAAATGCTACCTCTGTTCAGATCAAGTTTAAAAACTATTCAGGCTGCAAGTGCATTTATCATCAAAAAGAAAATTGCAGCTGCTGAAGTATTTTAGTGCCATGGAAACTGCAAGTCAAAGAAGGCATCTCATCTATCAGAAAACACAAGCCATTTGCACAAGTCATTGACTGATTCCAAAATAAATCTTAAAGACAACAGACAGCCTGCGTTACCTCAAAAGTTAAAAAGGTATGAATTGATTTATCAATGAGATTGTTGTGTATTGTCCTCTGTCAAATGCAAATACCATGAATAAATTGAGCAGAACTAAGACTTCTGTTCTGCAGTAACTAAAGGGATCTTTATAGCACCTTTGTCCACAAAAGCTTATGCTGCATCTTCTTTCACACTTAGTTTCAAAGGTGCTACAAGATCCCTTAGCATACGGATTTTCCAGACTAACACAGCTATGTCTTTGTGCTCTGCAATAAGTTATCCTTTAGAAAGTGCTCATTCTTGGCAAATCTTTTCACTCAGCTTTTGACAATGAAAAAGACCAGCACCACATTCATTTGCCAAAGGCATTTGCTACCAGCATTTTACCATTTTCTCCAGTGTCAAGGAACAAGAAATGGGAAAGGTATATTGTCACATGCCTTTTAACGGTGAACACAGCTGGTGACTGTCGAAAGGACTGTGGCCAAAGGAGTAGCCCAAAGAAACAAGATGCTCTATGGTGCCAAAAAGTTTACAAATGTGCTGCTTTACAAAAACTAAGGTGATCAAAAAAGTAATTTTAAAAAACCCAACCCAAAGGGCTACAGACCAATGAGGGAGATATGGGTGAGGCTGCTGCTGGCTTTGTCCAGCTGAGAAATGATGCACTCTGTCTTTCTGTTGCCTGCCCCAGTTGTTTTCTCCTCAGCCCTTCTCCTCTGCTCCAGGGGCCTTTTTTGGCTGCAGTGGCAGCAGAGAGGTAGCTCTCTCCTCCCTTCCCAAGGAAAAGGGAACGTGGCAACAAAAGAGGAAGAACAAGAGCCCTCTTCCACAAGATCTGAGAAATCAAAGGGAAAATCAAAACAAGAATGGGGGTGCTCTGTGATCGGCAGGGGAACACATTACATGACATGGATTCAAAGGGCCAACTTTACACTCCAGTCCCCAAGAAAGGGAACACCAGAGATAGGAGTGATCACAGGACTGCTGTATTAACTTCCCAGGCAAGCAAAGTGATGCTGAAAATTCTACAACAAAGACTTTTACCACATATGGATCAAGCAATGCCAGATCCCCAGGCTGTGAATCAACTCATTTTGGGTGTGGTGGTTGGGGAAGACCTCTATGGATACCACGGACTTAAAAAAAAAAAAAGACAAATAAATGGGTCCTGGAGCTCTCCCTAGAAGCCTGGATGATTAAACTGTCATACTCTGAGTTTTCACTAGAAAACACCACAATGCTTGGTAAGATAGAAGGCAGTAGGAAATAAGGAAGACCACATAACAGAGAGGCACACCCTCTCAAGGAAGCCACGGCCTGACTCTGCAAGGCCCCAGCGGGGATGTTGGTGATAGAAGGTGACTTATCATTCATAGGGCCGCACAGTTACACAATTAACAACAAAGGAACCAAGGGCTGCTTGAGGCAAAGCTGGGAAGGAAACCAACAAAAACGGCAACCCCTGGGGCACCTTTAAGTACCAGGCAGTGGCCTCTTCGATGCTTGGTATGGCTCTACATTTTCCAAATTTATAACAGCAGGAAAGGATGGGACTATAAACAGGCAAGTGACTCCTATTGTGGAGATGTCATTCTTTCTTTTCATTTTTGGTTAATGTTGCAGCTTTAAAACTGCCCCAATGGATGAATATCAAAAGATTTGTTGTGTTGTTTACATTTGGAGGCTCCTGTTAATGCCTGCCCTTCCTTTGGGAAATGAGGAGCAAATATCCTGTCTTCGCATTGGGCCTATTATCATTTTAATTATGCTCTTCTCCCAGGTGGTCTGGTTCCTGGACGCGGCAGTTTATAAGCAGTTACTAAATATATGCAGAATAGGAACTCAGAACTAAGGTACAATTATTTTTCACAGAGCTTAATAAGCACGGTTGTAAGCATATTGTTGCCTGTGTAGCCTCCTTTTGCTGACCTTTTTGTTGTGTCGGCTAATTTTATATATGATGATTTTACAAAAGAAATAAACTAGGGTGTTTTATTTTGCTTGACAGTTCAGAAGTCCATGGTTTCACTTCCAGTACATGACCAAAAGAGCCAATAAATTTGCCATGAAGAAGAGTTTTGTTTTCTTGGTGAAGCATCTGTGAACTGACTGCAGTTCTTCCAAATCTGGTTATTCACTAGCCAATTGCTGGGTTTCTTCTAAAAACACACACGCGTACCTTTTAATCCACAAACCACTGCCTGTGATTTCTTCATCCCCCCCCCCCCCAATTGTGCTCTGAAGAAGATTTTGGGGAGCAAGTTGAGTTCTTGCCAAAAAGAGTAGCCATGAGTGAAAACTGCAAAAGGGAAACCCTGAGCACCGAAGGTTAGAAGAGCAATGCTTCTGTTTGTTATACTGGTAGGGGCAACACACAACAGATCTGATGACCACACCAGTCAGACAGACAGAAATGGGAAAACAGTGCCAGAACCCTCTGAGGGAAGAACCCAACAAAGGGACAAAGGTCCAAAGGATGGCTGCCCACTAAACATGGGCTTCAAAATTTTTTGATAAAACTACTGTATATAATCCCAGAATCCTGTTGAGTTGGAAGGATATCAAGAAGCCATCAAGTCCAGTGCATCTATCTGATGTGGAGGATGAGCAGGACTTTCCCATATTTGCAGCTGCTGGCTACAACTCTTCTTCCCTTTCCTGGCAGACTGGTAGCCAATGGCTCATAGACACAGGCACAGGGGGCATTTTCATTACATTTTGGGGGCTTTCTGGGCCATCTTAGGTCTTTTATTAACAATAGGAAGTGAGCAAAGGCATTTGCTGTCCACTTCCTTTCCAAAAAAAAAGTCTTCTCCAGGTCCTAAATTGGCCCACCGCCCTCAGTGTGGTGGAAATGCCTGCCATGTTCCCTAAAAGGATATCTGTGGCATTTCCTACCCCATAAGGAGAGCCCTAAGGGCCACAAAAACAGCCCTGGGGGATGCCACACTTTGCCTGCCCCTGCACTGCATTGCTGTACCTTTCTTCTAAAACGAATGAAGCCAGCATTTAGTGTTTAAAACACACACACACAAGAGGCTACATTGCAATTTGTGGTCAAAACTTAGAAGTCCAACTCTTGTCAACAAAATCAATCTGAATGTTAACTGCCTTCTCTACTCTCAATTTCCAGCCCCCAGTCGGAATGAGTAATAGTGACGCTGCCGGCAAAATGGTCTCCATATACCACCATCTATTATCCCTGTCAAGTTAATGTTCCATGTTGAACCATATGCTGTGGGTACATATTCAACAAAGAAAATTCCTTAAATTTGTTACAATCAGCATTTGCAGTCATCCAAAAAACCCTGACATAAACAGCTTTATTGTGTTTCTGCCATTTTACCTAATAGCCATGGCAAAAGCCACCGACACACCATTAGGAAAGGAAGATAGAGGAACTGCTATAAAATGACTGCGTATTATATAATTTTCCTAAGCAAGAAATTTCAGTTACAATAAACTGGAATATCTAAATGTGCATGACTGTGTAAAAGAGAATCTGTATATTATACTGCATGTAAATCAATATAACATAATGCAGGCAACCATCCTGTTAAAATGAGTATTTTCCTGTTTGTATGCTTCCTTCTCCTCTACAGTTGTTGCATAATTACAGAAGTCTAACAGTACTTTATCAGAATGAAAACAATTTAAATCAAGTATCTTTACATGCATTAAGGGTAGGTCGCAGATGAATTACGAACTCCCGAAAGCCTCTGGCTCCTGGCACAGCCCTTCACATCATGTTAAAAATGATGCCCAAAGAAGAAGATAAAGAAGAAGAGCTGACAGGCTTCCTTCCAGCCCCCAGAGTAGCAACCTTAAAACGCTGAGAAAACACACCATCAAATCCTGAGCACAGCATCAATTTCGGTTAATTACAGCCTTGTCAGCAATGTGATTATTCAAACAGCTCGTGCACATGTTAATGAGTTCTTATTTGCATATTTATTTTTTCCTTTGTTGAAATGTCATTATTACATTCTACAATGATGAATAGTGCTGATGAAGTGGTCCGATATATAATTAGTCATTAGGTGGAATGAATAGATCAATTATGAAAAAAAACTGAGATTAAAAATAATCCAACAAGATTGCCCCAATATCACAAAGAAACACTGAAAAAAAGGAGGGCAGAGATGACGATATAAATAATTTGTCACTTAAAAGAGTCCAAAATTATTTAAGTTTGCCGTAAGTAAAGGAACTATTTTTAAAAAGACTTTAATAAGAACCAATCAATCAAATGGTTGATTCTGGGGAAGTGTTCTGTGGAGAGAATGATGAGATCTGTATTTTTACCCCAACAATCCCTTGAATTCCTTTTGGCTGAATGATTATTTCTAATGGATTGCTCAGCCTTTTAGAGACGGTGCACTTGCAGGGTGCCGAACCTTGAGGTGAATAAAGCACATGGAAATGGGAGAAAGTGTGGCTTGCAATCCTGGCTTATTTTTGAAGGGAACGATCGGCTCAGCCCCTTGCGATGGATTGCTATAGTTATTCCGCCAACGCTTGCGATTTGCTAGGAAAGGCATTACTGGGGAGCAGATGGGAACATTCCACATGAGCAAACCAATCAATCACCTTGGAGGGGCGCAGGTGCAACACAGCCGCGTAGCAACACACCATTTCACAGTCTATCGGGCACAAACACATGGTACCCAATCAATGGCACCCCAAGGACCTCCGAGGGGAGAGGCTCTCTGGAGCTTTACTGGTCCATGCCTGATGACTTCATAATCACACATCATTTCATTCACTGGAGGATACAAACTAGCATCCTAATAACCCATCTATTGAAAGCACTGCTTCATGTTGCGCATATTAATAAGGCTGCCATTTGCAGTGGAGTCACAGACTGGAAGCCACACCGAAAGCAGTCTAAAATAACCCAGCTCTGGAAACTTCTGCCTTGGAAGATTTGCTGCTCAGCCCCAGATCAAGGACCATGTCATTTCTTCTGCGACAAAGCAACAATTAAACATCACCAAGCCAAAGCCACCATAGATAAAGAGAGGAAATGCACAGTCACACACACAAACATCTGCAATACAAAAATGTATTGTGTGCCCCACCCCACACAAGATTTCATTAGACAACTTTTCTAAATTAGTGGCTCTGTGACAGTGAGACAGTGATGATGTACAGGAAGAACACAATGTGGCCTCTTCTGCTGGCCCCATGCAGCCCCACACTGCCACTGTGTGGCCTCTGGCGCTCAGGCCAGCCACTCCTAGGGCAACAAAAAGGGTGCATGGGGTGGGGGAGAGGGAAATAGGAAAAAGGAAACTTGGCAGGCAACCTAATGAATGGATTTGGGTGACTGCTCTTGCATCTCTCCCAGCCCCTCCTTTCCTGAGCAAAACCTATGTGACATCACAAAACAACACTGGGCTTTCAAGTACGCAGTTGCTAGGGAACACCAGCAGAAGGGTGCAGCTGTGCGCATGCTCTGCGTGAGGAGATGCATCTGGCCGGCCGGTGTGGGAACAGAATGATGCTGGACTGCATGGGCTTTTGGAGTGACCAAGCGCGTCTCCTCTGTGAGCATGTCCTTTTGCTCTTGGCACACACAAGCTAAACACAAGAAATGCCAGCTCCTGAAGCCACCGCCTCCACCGCAAGGCCCCCGGTGATTGCTGGGTGGTCAGGTATGGACACCAGCTGCGCCCTGCGCACCTTGGAGACCCACAAAGGCAGGTGGAGGCACCCTTAAGCCAGGCACCCATGTAACTCCCCTGCGACATGTGTGACACCGAGACTGAAGAAGAGGGCGGCCTACTCGCAGCCACACCGTGAATTCATGCATTTTCCAAGGGTGACCCAGGGTGAGAACAGGATGGATGTGGGGCCAGACTCAAGAGGCCTTCCAAGGCTGCCCCGTCCTCCCACTGACCATCTCATCCCCCCCAACTGCACATGAGGCAACATTGGCGCGTTACAAACCGCTGAGAAGCAGCGGTCTGGCTCTGCCTCCGCTTGCAGCGTCCGGGAACCGCAGCCTTTAAACGGCGCGGCTCCCGGACGCTGCAGAGAAGGAGTGCGGAAATCGCGCTCCTTCTCAGGCCCCGGAAGAGGCGCCGCGAGTGCCAAAGGGCGCACTCGCGGCATCACTTCCGGTGCACCATGTGCGGACGCAGAGCGTCTGCTACGTCAAAATGGCGGTGCCCGCATAAACAGGGCGCCACCATTTTGTACGGACTGAGTCCGTGATAGGGTAAGGGGCGTCTAGAAGAGACGCCCCTTTTTCAAACTGGGACGTCCTCAGGACGTCCCTAATGGCGGTTTGTAACCGCCATTATTTCTTCTTTGTGGTCTCTGCGAATCATACAAATGGGTTGTACTGCACCTGCGCAGTGCTGCTCGGAAAACTTCTGGAATCACTGGGTAAAGTTCCCGCTCTTTCCCTAGTTCCTTCTTTCCGCCCCGTTAGCTACTTTAGGAACTTTGCTTCTCCTTCTTGCTTGTTGACTGGATTTTTGACCTAACGGACCATCTTGGCCATTCTTGATATGACCCCCCCCCCCCCCGTATTGTTGACCCTTCTGCGTGTCGAACGACTTTGCTTTAAAGGACTTTGATTCGGCTCACGATGTCTCTGGCACCGTTCAAGAAGTGCAACGTCTGTGGTGGTAAGATTCCCCAGGCAGGATCCCCACTCATCGTGCCTTCTTTGCCTTGGCAAGACCCTGTGTAAATCCCTCACTCCTCAAGCCAAGAAGAAACGCGACTCTCGTCTCTTGGCTGCCCTGTACCAACAGGCCCTTCAACCCCAGCCAGCCTCCTACTCCGCTTCAGCACCTGCTGCTTTGGAGTCCGTACCAGCCGCTGCTGGTTCTGTGGCCCAGAGCTCCTCCACTGAGCCAAGTGCCATCACCGCAATCCCTGAAAAGAGTGATGGAGCCGAAGGAGCACGTCAGTCAAGATCCAAGTCGAAGTCCTCCAAAAAAGGACAAGGCTAAGTCTAAGGACTCGAGCTCCAAGAAGGATTCGTCCCATGTTAAGGATACGAGCTCCCTTGTGGATTCAAGCTCAGAATCCTCCTCTAAAAAGAGGTCCAAGCCCTCGAATGTGGGAGACGTTTCTCCTCGGGGCTTGTCAAGGAAGAGGCCTTTGGATTCTGGGGACGTCTCTTCCCATAAAAAGGCTCGTGCCAAGACTCTGGACGGCGCTTGGTCTTTTTCCAAGGACCATGGTTCACCTTCGGCACCCAGATGGGATGTGTCGGTACCACTCTCTCCCCGGGTCTGTCCAACCTCAGCCTCGGCCGCTTCTCCACCTGCTGCATTGGCCTTCCATCAACCCTCGGATGAGGCTGTTGACACCACCTCTCAGTCACCTCGTCATCGATCACCAACACCAGTCCCTCAAGTTCAAGTCCACGAGGCAGAGGTTCATCAGCCCCCCCCCGGGTCTCTCACCACGACGAGTCAGACTACTACAGTGGTGCCTCGGGTTACGAAATTAATTCGTTCCGCCGCTGCTTTCGTAACCCGAAAAGCATTCGCAAGCCGAAATGCCATAGGCGCTAATGGGGAAAAGCCGCGATTTCGTGCGAAAAAGCGCCGAAAAGCACCAAAAAATTTTTCGTAACCCAAAATAACCTTCGTAACCCGGAACAGTTTTTTTTAATGGATTTTTTTCGTAACCCGGAAATTTCGTAAGGCGGCGCATTCGTATCCCGGGGTACCACTGTACTACGACAGTGAGATTGACAGATACTTTGTCTCCGTGAGTCGGGAGGTTATCCAGAGTCGCTTGTGCCCCAAGACTACTGTGTCACCAATGCCAAGGTCCACTTTGCCTTCGATGCCCAAGTCTGCTCTGAGGTTGCATTCTACTTCACCAACGGCTTCTCCTGCTTCGGGTTCAAGGCCCTGTTCCATTGTCACCACTGCTAAGCCTACATGTCACTCTTCTCATGTGGACTTGATTACTGACTCTTCAGAATCTGAGCATGACGAAGCACATCATACAGATCCTAATGCTTCTCAGGTGGACTTGGGCTCCTTGGACACCCCGCAATCCCTGCAGGAACTCTTTCAGCCAGTGCCTCATGTCCTACTGACAACATCCGTACCTTTGCGGAGCACATCATCAAGATGGCTAATACCTTGGATATTTCGGTCACGCACACCGAAGATGATGCCGCTGACCCAATTGAGAGACAGATTCATGGCAAGGTACCGACACCACCTTCCATCCCGCTGCTGCCATCCCTTGAAAGAATAGCCAAGCGCTCTTGGAATGCACCTGCCTCACTGAATCCCACAACTAGGAAGACTGAAGCTCTTTACAGGATTTCTCCTTCTCAATCTTCTTGGCTGCTGGCACACCCCAAGCAAAATTCTGCAATTGTTGAAGGATCTCAGCAATCGTTCACTTCTAAGATGTCCTCTTCTCCTGCGGACCGAGAGGCCAAGAAGGTCGACAGCCTAGCAAAGAAGGCCTATTCCTCTTCTCTGTTGGGACTCAAGGTCGCGAACTATAATGCCTGTATGGGGCCTACATACAGTACTTAATGGAGAAGATCTCGCCCATCATCCCTGTTGTTCCGGATGACTGTCAGCGTGTTTTCACAGAGATCAGAGATGAGGCCCATTCTATCGGCAGCTGGCTCATCACCTCAGCCCGTCACTCCACGAACTGCTCGCCTAAGTCCATGGCGGCAGCTATTGCCCTTAGAAGGCACGCTTGGCTCTGCTCGTTTGATCTCAACCCGAATGCAAAGGCCACCATCAAAGACATGCCCTTCGACAACGCAGGCCTATTCAACCACGAGACTGATGAGCGGCTCAACTTCAAGTACCATATGAAGGAGGACACCAAGAAGCACGGTATGTCTACTCCTTCTCAGACTCTGTTTCGAAAGCGCCAGAGGCAATGGTATGGCCAGGCCAGCGACCCTTTCAGCAGGACCACCCATACCAACATCAGGAGCACCAGAGGCAGCACTACCCATCCCAGTCCTCTTCTTCTTCTGGCCGACGCCAGCCCCTGCTTGGTATTGTAAGAACCGCCGACAGGATACCGACCAGGGCAAGAAGAGATCCTGAAGAGTCCCTGTGTGCTCCATCACTCCCTCCACCTCCTTCTATGTCATCCTGAGGCCCTTCTTTAACATCTGAGCCTCTGTGACTTCCGACTCGTGAGTCATTGACATCGTCTGTAGGGGCTACGCCCTCGAGTTTGAAGAGCTCCCTCCAACTGGAGCTGTTGTTTCCACACACACACACCCCTCAGACACCCTTCTCGACGAAGTACGCACTCTTTTGGACAATGGAGCAATCTCGCCTGTCAACCCTTCTCAAGCCCCTACATGTTTCTTCTCCAGATACTTCACGGTTCCCAAGACCAATGGGAGCATTAGGCTGATTCTGGACTTGAGAGCCCTCAACTCCTATCTCGTCTACCATCAGTTCCGTATGGTAACTCTTGCCTCTATTCTGCCCTTGTTGCACCAGGGCCTGTGACGATCGACCTGAAGGATGCCTACTTCCATGTGGGGATTTGGGAGAGCCACCGGAGATTCCTGGCCTTTGCCGTCGGTCCCAACATGTACCACTACAATGTCTTTCCCTTTGGTCTCTCCACGGCTCCAAGGGTCTTTACCAAGGGCATGGCTCCAATCGTCGCCTACCTTCACCAAAGAGGCTCCAGTGTCTTCCCATACCTGGATGACTGGCTCTTTGCCGTCCCCTCCGTAGACGAATTGCAAAGGGATGTAGGCTTAGCCCTCTCTCACCTCGCATCCCTCAGGCTCGTGGTAAACCTGGAGAAGTCCCATCTTTCACCATCCAGAAAGATCAAGTTCATCGGCACTGTCCTCAATTCCAAGGTCTGTGTCACTTATCTACCTCAGGACCACTTCCACGCTCCCTGCTCCTCGGTCAGGACTTGCCTTGCCTACTGTCAAGTGCAGGCCAGAGATGTCCAGGTAGCTCTAGATCACATGGCCTCGACGACATTTGTGACCCCATGAGCAAGACTGCTGTTTCAGCCCCTCCCTCTTCAACTGTCATCTCGGCCTCAGAGGGAGCCATCAGGCAGACCCAGCAACATCGAGGACTGCCTGAAGGAAGAGGCCCCTCCCTCTTCAACTGTCATCTCGGCCTCAGAGGGAGCCATCAGGCAGACCCAGCAACATCGGGGACTGCCTGAGAGCTGGTGGAGGACTACTTCTGCCGCTGCCCCCCCCCATGTCACCTGGGAAGAAGCTCCCCAGAACTGCGGAGGACTGTCTTGCCGCTGTGGTGGCTTTTTACCAGGGGGGAGGGGTCAGTGAGAGAGGGGTGTTTTTATGTATTCTTAATTGTTTTATTGATATTTGCTGTGAACCGCCCTGATCTATGGAAGGGCAGTATAAAAATAATAAATTTATTTATTATATTATTATTTATATTCAAGCATGGTTCCTGTTGGCCTTCAATGCACTGACCGACCCTCCGTCCAAGTGGCTCACCGTCCTGAGATCCGTCGCCCGCTCCCTCCACTGGTGGCTTGACTCCCGTTTTTCTACACCCTGACCACAGATGCCTCCATGGAAGGCTGGGTCGCCCACATGTCAACCCTCTTCATGAAGGACTGGTGGTCTTTCGCAGAGCAGTCTCTTCACATCAATGCCCTGGAGATGCTGGCTGTAGAAAAGGCCTTGAGAGCTTTCGAAACGAACTTGGCCAACAAGGTAGTGCTTTTGTTGATGGACAACACCACAGTCATGTACTACCTCAACAAACAAGGGGGCACCAAGTATCAGACCCTGCTAGACATCACACTTTGCATCTGGGACTGGTGCATCCTGAGAGGGATTTTTCTCCAAGCAATTCACTTGCCAGGAGAGGAGAACGACTTGGCCGATCAGTTCAGCAGGTCTTCCTCAGTCTGCCACGAGTGGAGGCTCCATCCCGAGATAGTCGACGACCTCTTCAGTCAATGGGGAGCTCCCCAGATCGATCTCTTCACAACCACTCTCAACAGCCACTGTCCCCATTTCTGCTCCCAAGCGCGCCTTTGTTTGGTAAGGAGAGATGCTCTACGCCTTCCCTCCATTCCCACTAATCACCAGGGTGGTGTCCAAAATCACAAGGGACTGCTTGGATGCCATCCTCATCACTCCTTGGTGGCCGAGACAGCTGTGGTTTCTGTCCCTGACCCACCTCTCTAGGAGACACTTTCTCCAGCTTGAGTTCCATCCGGACCTTCTCACTCTGCAGGACGGCAGAGTCTGTCACCCGGACATCAAAAACTTACTGATGGTGGCGTGGAGACTACATCCCTAGATCAGCTGCCTCCCTCAGTACGGATGGTGATTTTGGCTGCCCAGAAGCCTGCCACCAAAAGATCCTACGCTTCTAAATGGAAGAAGTTCCTGGACTTCCTCTCTGCGAGAGGCCTTTCTCCATCCCGAGTGACAACACCGGCGGTGCTGGAGTTTTTGATGGCACTTTTGGATGCGGGGCTGTACCTCTCCTCCATTGTTATCTCTCTGCCATCTGCTCTCATTTCCAGTTTGATGGCAAACCTTCTTTCTTCAGGGACCCTCTTGTGAAGAGTTTCCTGAAAGGATGCAACAATCTTCAACCTCCGGTCTCGATACCAGCACCTGCTTGGAGTTTGGACACTGTGCTGTCTGCTCTGCAATCCAAGCCTTTTGAACCCATGGCCACTTCAGACTTGAGACTCTTGACTTGGAAGACAACCTTCCTTGTGGCTATCACCTCTGCCCGCCATGCGGGCGAACTCTGTGCCCTACAGAGGGACAGTCTTTCCTTGGGTTCTATAAGGATAAGGTTGTCCTCCATACTGGCATTACCTTTCTGCCTAAGGTGGTGTTTGCCTTCCACATGTGTCAGGACATTGTTTTACTGACCTGGCCCTGAACCCGACCACTGACACTTGCACACCTTAGACGTTCGGAGGGCTTGGCCTTCTATTTGGATAGAACTATGGGTTCAAGCCGTTCCGAGAGACTTTTCCAATGCTACTCAGAACCGAAAAAGGGACTGATGGTGCAGAGGCTTTCCAAATGGTGATGGTGCAGAGGCTTTCCAAATGGGTGGCTGGTACCATCCACCTCTGCTACAAACTGTTGGGCAGACCTCTCCCGGCCAGGGTTTGGTGCCATGCAACTAGGATGGTAGTGACATCCTCCGCCTTTCTGACGAGGGTCCCTTCGGAGGATGTCTGTAAAGCTGCTGTTTAGTCCTAGCCATTGACTTTCATAAAACATTATAGGCTGGACACCAGGGCCAAATGGGACACAGCTTTTGGGAGGGCAATGTTGGTTTCAGGTTTATATTGATTGCACTGCATTTCCTTTGTTTACATGTTGTTGAAAGGAATGTTTTTTGCCAGGTTGGTGTGGTTTACAACATTCCTATGGTTTACATACAGGTCTTGCATGACCTAATGCACTGGTTTAACTTTGACTTGAACAGGTTGAGTGCTTTGATTAAATTAATAAGCACAGCTCACATGATTTTGGGTTCAACATTTTTATTGTGATTAATAAACACAGCTTGTTGGAACCTTACTTGGTGTCATGACACTCCCTCCGCCACTGACCTAAGCTTGTCAGTCTCAATCCATTTGTATGATTCGCAGAAACCAAGAAGAAGGAGGACAGGTTGCATACCTGTAATGGTATTTCAAGTGGTCATCTGTGAATACATACAAATCCCACCCGTCCTCCCCTCAGTGTCCTGCTCTTCATTGGCTCATTCTCATGTCGCTTACGTGGCGTAAATTTCAGAACTGGGGAAAGAGCGGGAACACAGGAGGCATATAAGAGATGGGCGGAGCTACCGCCAAAAAGTTGCAAAGTTAACTTTGCCCAGTGATTCCAGAAGTTTTCCGAGCAGCACTGTGCAGGTGCAATACAACCCATTTGTATGTATTCGCAGATGACCACTCGAAGAAATACCGTTACAGGTATGCAAACTGTCCTTATTTTCCAAGGAGGAGGCACACTACCCCTCATCTCCATCCAAGTATGGTGGGACTGCTGCCAAGGCCCTCTTGCAACTCACTGCCTCACCACTGGCAGCTCTTTTACAGACCCCCTACACACACACACACACACACACACACACATCCCCAGCACAGAATAGATAGCTCAGCTCTTGTTTGTGGGAGCAGCTTCCATCCTGGGATGCTGGAAATGGAGGAGCTGCCAAGTGCTGCCTTGACACAGAAGGTGGAAGTGAACCGAGTCACAGCACACCCCAAAGGGTTGAGTGTGTGTGCATGCCCCCCTCAGGAAGCCCTTGGTCACTCTGGAAATCTAATCATCCAGAAGAGGGGACGGGGCATTTTCTTCATGGTTTACTATCTCCTTCCAAATGTTTCTGTTGATAAAGAGACTGGTCTAAATCCAAGAGAGAGCTGGTGGAAATCCCTTCCCTCCTCACGGCCTAAAAGTCAGTTTTGGGGAGGCATGGAGGCTTTAGTGTACCTCGCACTTTTGCTGAATCCCGCTTTTTCACCAGCCCAAATCCTGTCTTGGATTCTTCCCCTTACTTATCAGCTCTACTGTGAAATGAAATAAAACATTTTACAAAAATATTGTTGTTGGTTCTCTAAACATATGTAAAAGGCAGGTGAAAACCTTCGCCTGAATTTTAGACTATCTTTGCTTCCTGGAGTGCTATACAACGCCCCTATCCTTTACACCTGCTCACCCCCCATTTCTTGACACCATAATTGAAAGGTACCAGTGTCACTTGGACCTCCGAGCTCCTGCAGGGTAGACAGAAATATCAGCGTGGCTAGCACCTGTGACCTATTCTTGTGGCTCTTCTCTGCCTGACGGCAATCCCTGTTAGTCCAAGCGCCACAGCTGCGGACAAGGAAGACGCAAGGAGCCCTAAGGGGCAGTGTGCGGGTCTGTGTACGCACAGGAGGAGAGCGGACACCTGCCTGGCTCTATGGCACACACCGGAGGAAGAGGGGCTACTCACACAGTCAAACATTCCTTTAAATCCTCCAGGTATTTCAAGTGAGAAGGAAAGTTATCTGAATCAATGCCACCATGACCTGCGGCTGGCTGCTGGGACACAGAGTTAACAGAAATGTATAGAAAAAATACCCGCCTCGATCCAATACAGGGAGAGGCGGGATACAAATTATTACACTGGTACCCCGGGATACGAATGCGCCGCGTTACGAAATTTCCGGGTTACGAAAAAAATCCATTAAAAAAAACTGTTCCGGGTTACGAAGGTTATTTCGGGTTACGAAAAAATTTTTGGTGCTTTTCGGCGCTTTTTCGCACCAAATCGCGGCTTTCGCTATTAGCGCCTATGGGGCTTCGGCTTGCGAATGCTTTTCGGGTTACGAATGGCGCCGCGGAACGAATTAATTTCGTAACCCGGGGGAGCCCTGTATTATTATTATTATTATTATTATTATTATTATTATTATTATTACCTGGTAAAAAAACATGCTTTGTAGCCCACTAAAAGCACTAAATTATAATGTGATTATTAACTTCCCTGAAACCCCCTAGTTTCCATAAAAAAGAGGGTGGGTAAGAACATGCCTTCACTGTGAGCAGAATTCAAAGAACTAAATTCTGTCATCATCCTATGAGGGCTACACCCCACCATCCCTCTGGTCAGAGATGAACTTCAACCACAAAGGCTGTTTTATCAGTTTACACGGCATGTGTGCTTGTGTTGGACTATTGGCTCTGGAAACCAGGATTTGAAGCCCAGCTCAGCCATGTAAATCCAGTGGGAGACCTTGGGCAAGTCACTCTCTCAGCTCAGAGGATGGCAGTGGCAACCCTCTCCCTGAAGAAACATGCCAAGAAAAACCTATTCCCCAGGATTCCAGGGACTGGTATCAGATTTGGGCCCATTGGTGACCATTGTTTTTGTCTTGTCTTGAAACCTGCTAGGGACCAGCAGCTGACAGGTTGTTTACTTGCAACGGTCCATGGGCCATTTCTAAGGGATGACCTCTGTGAAGTTTTACACCTCAGCAACCAAAACTTTCCTCCAGGGGTGGGCAGAAGAAATACCTGGATCTGCTGGAAGACCCTGGATTATTTCAACTAGGTCAGCCAGGATTTCTGGGTCCCAACTCTTCAACAGATGCAGTGGCAAAATGACAGACACATCTTGCCACCCTAAATGGCTGAAATGAAGAAAGTGACTTCCTTTAACTGCTAGCACTCTACTTAAGTACACCAATTCCTAAATTCTTGGGCTCAGAATTGGTTAATGGTAAGCATTGTGTTCCTTCTGCATCAGACTCAACTTGGCAGGGCATTGGGTTCCAGTAAAAAACAGAAGAGACCCTGAACATCTGCCCACCCGTCTCCCCCTCTCCCTTCCCTGACAGGACAGAGCAGAGACCCAAACACTCCTCCACCTTGACATCGGTGATCGCTCTAGTTGGGGGAGGAGGAGGAGAAAGAAAAGGTCCCCATATTCTGAACCCCTCAAAACCCCTGTCCAGCCGCTGTCATTCAAGGTTACAGAGACCTGCATGAGAGTCTCTCCATGAAAATCACGCACAGCTGAAGCAAACGCTGAAGGAAAGCTGCATCAGGGCTTTCAACTGAAGTGCCTGAAAGTACCAGGCAGGAGCTTGTTGTTCCTGCCTAATACAAACATTCCCCGTATTTGACATGGCTGTTAAAAAAGAAAAGGAAGGAACTAAGCCAGAAGCCAACTTCTACAGGTCATTCAAATCACTGATATAGAAAATTCCATCTGCAGGCCCCAGTAATTAGAGCCCTTAATAGATGACAGTCACTTGCTTTGCCAATGTCTCCCCCCCCCCCCCCACACACACACCATTTCTTCTGAACTGTTCACCAATATATCTCCTCAAGAACTTCTTGGCTTCTGCCACAGAAAGGCTATATTCCCTTTCCTTCTTTGGTGCCAAGCAGCCTTACACCAGACAACTTTCACGTTCTGTTTCTTAACCATTGGTATCACAGCACTAACCAATGATGCTGTCTTCATCAGTCTGCCAGCATCAAGTGCTGGAGCGTATAGCAAAGGAGTGTATAGCAATAGCCACAGCACTGAAAATAAGTCCTCCAGTGCTACATCCAGAAATCACCTCTCCAAAAGGACCAAACCCACCATGGTGGCTCGATGTGCTCTCCCAACTAAGAGACTATTGGCAATAGATTCAAGAGCCAACAAGAGGCCTGGCAGAACCAGGAGGTGAATTCTTGGCAGTAGGTGGCCCACCCTGGTAACGAAACTAGCTTGTAACCCAGTAGTTCCCAGATCTGAATCATCCTTACCATCCTGATACTCCTGGGGCTGAGGTGGCATGACCCACTCCAGCACTTTACTTAAGAAAGGGATCTCTTCACATGTGCTCCTCATACATTAATATCCCCTACCTCATCCCTGTGCAAATCATGATGCAACGTTAATGCGCTGGTGCTAATGCTAATCATAGTTAGCATCAAATCAGAGTCTGAAAATTATGTTTCATAGAATTATAGAATCGTAGAGTTGGAACAGACCACAAGGGCCATCCAGTCCAACCTCCTGCCATGCAGGAAATCTCAGTCAAAGCATACCTGACAGATGGTCATCCAGCCCCTGCTTAAAGACCTCCAAGGAAGGAGACTCCACTACACTCCAAGGAGGGAGTGTGTTCCACTGTCGAACAGCCCTTACTGTCAGGAAGTTCCTCCTAATGTTGAGGTGGAATGTCTTTTCCTGCAGCTTGCATCCATTGTTCCGGGTCCTAGTCTCTGGAGCAGAAGAAAACATGCTTGCTCCCTCCTCAATATGACATCCCTTCAAATATTTAAACAGGGCTATCATATCACCTCTTAATCTTCTTTTCTCCAGGCTAAACATCCCCAGCTCCATAAGACGTTCCTCATAGGGCATGGTTTCCAGACCCTTCATCATTTTAGTTGCCCTCCTTTGGACACAAGGCTCCAGTTTCCCAATGTCATTTTTGAATTGTGGTGCCCAGAACTGGACACAGTATTCCAGGTGGGGCCTGACCAAAGCAGAATAGAGTGGCACTATTACTTCTCTTGATCTAGACACTATACTTCTATTGATGTAGCCTAAAATTGCATTGGCCTTGTTGGCTGCCGAATCACACTGCTGACTCATGTTCAACTTGTGGTCTACTTGGACTCCCAGATCCCTTTCACACATAGTTTCATTCAGCCAGGTGTCACCCATAATCCTATATCTGTGTATTTCATTTTTCTGCCCTAAGTGCAGTACCTTACATTTCTCTGTATTGAATTTCATTTTGTTAGCTTTGGCCCAGCTTTCCAGTCTATTCAGATCATTGTGTATTTCATTTTTCTGCCCTAAGTGCAGTACCTTACATTTCTCTGTATTGAATTTCATTTTGTTAGCTTTGGCCCAGCTTTCCAGTCTATTCAGATCATTTTGAATCTTGATCCTGTCCTCTGGAGTATTAGCTATTCCTCCTAATTTGGTGTCATCTGCAAATTTGATGGGTATGCCCTCAATTCTGTCACCCAAGTCATTGGTGAAGATGTTGAATAGCAAACTGGCCCCAGGACAGAGCCCTGTGGGACCTCACTGGTCACTTCTCTCCAGGATGAAAAGGAGCCATGGCTGATCATCCTTTGGGTTCGGTCAGTCAACCAATTCCAGATCCATGTAACAGTTGCCTTGTCTAGCCCACATTTTACAAGCTTGTTTGCAAGAATGTCATAGGGAACCCTGTCAAAGGCCTTAATGAAATCAAGATACTGTATACTATATCCACAGCATTCCCTTCATCTAACAAGCTGGTAATTTTAGCAAAGAAAGAGATCAGTTTTGTCTGGCATGACTTCTTTCTCTGAAACCCGTGTTGACTTTTTGTGATTATGGAATTGCCTTCTAGATGTTCACAGACTCTCTTTTTAATGATCTCTTCCAGAATCTTTCCTGAGATTGATGTCAGAGTAACTGGACAATAATTGTTGGGATCCTCTTTTTCCCCTTTTTGAAGATGAGGACAACGTTTGCCCTCCTCCAGTCTGCTGGGATTTCTCCTGTTCCCCAGTTCTCAAAGATTATTGCCAATGGCTCCGATATTACATTTGCCAGTTCTTTTAATACCCTTGGATGTAGTTCATCTGGTCCTGGAGACTTATATTCATTTAGGTTACACAGGTATTCCTGTACTATCTCTTTACTTATTCTGTGCTGAACTTCCCCTATTCTGTCCTCTGCTCCATTATCCTCAGGTTGAGCACCCTTTGCTTTTTCTGAGAAGACTGAGGCAAAGAAGGTGTTGAGGAATTCTGCCTTTTCTCTGTCCTCTGTTAGCATTTTGCCATCTTCTCCACGCAGTGGCCCTACTGTTTCCTTCTTCTTCCTTTTGCTGTGGATATATCTAAAAAAGCCCTTTTTATTGTTTTTAACCTCTCTAGCAAGCCTGAGTTCATTCTGCGCTTTAGCTTTTCTGACTTTACCCCTACACATGCTTGCTATTTCTTTGAATTCCTTTTTCGTGATTTCCCCCCTTTTCCATTTCTTATACATGTTCTGTTCAAAACTTAGCTCAGTTGAAAGCTTAGCCATCCATCCTGGTTTCTTTAGACATTTCCCATTTTTCTTCCTCAATGGAACTGTTTGAAATTGTGCCTTCAGTATCTCCCTTTTCAGAAGCTCCCATCCGTCCTGAACTCCCTTCTCTTTTAGTATTCCTGACCATGAGATCGCCCCCAGTATTTCTCTAAGTTTACTGAAATCCGCTCTCCTGAAATCTAGGATGCGTGTCTGACTATGCCTGGCTTCTCCTTTCCACTGTATAACAAACTCCAGGAGAACATGGTCACTTCCACCTAATGATCCCACCACTTGCACCCCATTAAACAAGTCATCCTTGTTGGTTAGGATCAGCTCTAAAATAGCTAACCCCCTTGTTGCCTCTTCCACCTTTTGGACAATGAAACTGTCTTCGAGGCAAGTGAGGAATTTGCTAAACCTTGAGGATTTGGCTGAGTTTGACTTCCAGCAAATATCAGGATAGTTGAAGTCACCCATCACTACGACATCTTTCCTTTCTGAGTGTGTGGTCATCTGTTCTAGAAAGACATCATCCAATTCCTCAGTCTTACTTGGGCGGGGGGGTCTGTAGTAGACTCCCACCATAACGTCCTTGTTGTTTCCCTCCCCTTTAATTTTTATCCAGATGCTCTCCACCTGGCTTCCATGATTGATGTCCTGGATCTCTTCACTGGTGAAAATGTCCCTGACATATAGTGATATTCCTCCTCCTTTCCTGTTTGGCGTGTTTCTCTTGAATTCATTCTAGTTTGCAAGCCCCAGTTACAAAACAAAAAGACTGCCATGGTTAATGTTAGCCATGGCAGGAGTATAATGTCCTATCATTGCTAAAAGCAACAAGAGAAAATATGGAGTGTGGAAGCCTGTTTAAAATTGCTTATGATCAAAGCAGGGAGCTGGGGCCAAATGGAAGGGAAAGGAAAGCATGGATTAGTGGGGCAAATTTTGGTGTCTTAATTGTACTTACATGACTTGGAAGAGCAAGGTTTGCACTGAGCCTAATGGTTTCCCCATCAAATTCCAGACAGGAGGGCAACACATTTCAGCCTAGTTACAAGTCCATCTAATGGTAATGGGTTACTCTAGAATGAACTGTAACAAAACTCCATTTTTTCAAACTGATAACGTCAACAGAATAATACTGGTATTAGGAAATAACACAAATCAGTTCTACATAATAGCTTTTACTTTTTCTAACAAAAACACTTTAGGATATCTAAATGAATATTAAAATGCATCTTTCTACACAAATTGTTCATTATCGAATCATTATTAATTCTTATTCAGCAAAACTGTCTTGCTCCTGCAACATACAAGATCATTAAAGTCTTTAAGAGCTCCATCATTCAAGACAGTGGCAGTTAATAATCAGCTATCTTTTAAGGCAAACATGTTTATGGCTGAACATAATATATAAAAGCAATGTCTGCTGACACACAATTCTCTATTTTTAATGGTGCTTACATGCAATGACCGACCTATGAAATATGCCTCAATTTTAATACAATACAATTGTAAGATCTGTGGAAAGCAGAGTGGTACTCTTTAGTACAGAAATGATGAGCAAGGCAGCTCAAAGCAGATCAATAAATCTGGACACCAAGAAAAGAGCCTGTGTTTAGGGCAAGGAGTTCATGCACATCATAACACAGCCAATTTGCTGTTAAACTATCAACCGCCTTTGCCGTAAACATCCTATACCTTTGTGGAGACCTATTGAAAAGTCAGTGTTAAATCAACCCCAACATGAGGTTGCCATTAAAATCTTCTAAATGCAAAGAGCATCCTGAATCTGCCACCTGAGGAAGCTGACCCCAATGATAAGGAAAGGGTAAGGTGGGCTTCCCTGGAGCAGAAACTCCCAGAGGAAAAGCCCTGCTCAGAGCTCCACAGAGCAAGGTGTCTCTTAGAATCATAGAATCATAGAGGATACCTTGGCCAAAGGCATTCCCAAAACAGGGCATAACTAACATTTTGGATTGCATTGCAAACACAAGAGGCGGTCTGTGACTTTATTAACTGGTCCGTTTTGTCCCATCCCATCCAATGGCAAGAACTAGACTCTCCTGCCAAAGCTATTTATTTAAGTTACTCTTATACATAAAATATGACCTTTCAGGACATCTCAAAAATATTAGTCCACTGCCACTTTCTGAGTCATGATTCCTCCAACAAAGTCACCGTGTCAGAAACGCATTCCTGTCAACCTAATGGTAGTAATGTGCTCACAAACAAACCTAGTGTAGTTATCTGATCACAAACAAAATAGAAGAATTACAATACAGCTTGGAAGAAAAGAAGACACTCCAAAATGGTTCAAAGTTAGGTTAAAATAAGTAAGTGAAGCACACAGGAATTCAACTACCACTGGTTTCTTTAAATGAATTAATATTTTGCCCTGGAGGATTTCCCTCCAAATTTGGTTCTACTATAGCACTAACAGAACTAAAATTAAAGGAGGCTACAGACTAGAACACACCAGATGTTCTCTTCAGGACCAAAGTGGCAGAGGTTAAATGTTTAGATACACACTTGGATGCAGCAAAAAGAAGTGTTTTTATAAAATGAAGAAGGCAGTCACTTCCTGCATTATTAAAATCTATACAAGGTCTTTCAAAACATCCAGCGGAAATAAATCAGCAGTCTTCAAACTACGCTGCTTAGCTGGGCCCTGTCCCAATGTCTATCTGCCCCGGCCTCTGAAAGCTCTGCATGGAGCATGAGCACCAGACTCCAGCGGAGAGGCCTCCTTCCCCTTGGACTGAAAGGCCAGGAGGAGCCAGGACACACACCGAAGCACTGGAGCCAGTTGAATGCCAGGTCTCTCCAACACCTAGACTAGCAAATCTATTCCTCTCACACATTTAACATCTGGAGTAAGAGAAGTCCCTCATTCAATAAGATCTGCTTTGGAGGTGAGGTCAGTGGGCAGGAAGCCCAAAGGTATATGCCTGGGCAGCGTAGCCTAAAATTATTTCAAGCTAGTCAGTAAGATTACCATCACGCAACCCAGAACATGTACCCAGTACCTCTCCCTTTGACCCCTGAAACTGGGCAGTAGACATCCTATACCTCCTACAGAAAAATGTGGCCTGTAACCCAAAACCCCATGCAGGCCTTTAGCAGAAAACAAAATGTTGTTCCTCACTTCCCAGAGAAGCTACAGTGCAGCAAATTTTCCCCTTCAAAACCAGGGTTAGAAAAGGCAAGAGCCCCCTGTTTTCCTCCTCTCCCAAAGATCCCTCTCTTGCTTGGATTTTCTTCCCTGTGACAGCTCCCCTTCACGGCCCATTTTTCCACCAGTCTCTGGAGTTTGCACATTTCCCCCTTCTGGTGTGGGAAGTGGGAGAGAGAAGGAAGCTAATGCCACGGGAGTGGGCAAAGGAAGGAAGACGAAAAGGTAGGCATGCTGAGAGAGCAAAGACTAGAAGAACGATGAACAAGAGACATCACCTTACAAGGGAGACGTGCGACAATGGGGACGTTGGTTGGCATTCTCAATCCATTCACAGAGCAAACTTCCTGCTGCCTGTAAAGCATCTACCTGCAACTGGAGTGAAGGGGAAGGAGAAGGCCAGGTGGCAAAAATATACTCCCGATTCTGGGATAATCCATTGGGGGTGCCACACTGTGCCTAGCACCAGAAGCAGAAGAACCCACATCATTTCTCTTCTAACGCCATTTCTCCCCATGCCCCTTCCTTCACCCTCTTGCTGCCTGCAGGTAAAGGAACAGGTGGCTCTTGCCAGCAGCCCTGGGACCCCAGGTTGCCTACCCTTGCTGTATGTAGTGCAGCCTCCCTCCAAGAGCTATCCCACTTTCTGAGAAAGAAGGCCTTCTTGCCCCTGGCCTGCTGGGGAATTGTTGCATGTTTTTTAAATGCAACCCCCCCCCCCCCAAAAAAAAGGATGCTACCAATGGATACACCGTTAACCCTTCTTTCAAACACTGCTCTGACATCCTCAGGCGGGGTATAAACATTTGAGGGTCTGTCATGTTTACAAGCATACGCTGTGCAACCAAACAGTTTGTCTCCCTGTTTGCAAAAGATTAAAATCAGTAAACAAAGGCAAAGGGGAAAGATCTCCAGAAGACCACCAGGATTTGGATTTATGTAATCTACTTAGATTGCCAAGGCAGTGTCTTGAAAGGACAATATCATCAAGAATAAAAATAGGTCACATGCGCCAGACAGGAGGGGAAAAAACCCCAACATCGCTTTAACAGATGAAGTCACATTAGAAGGAAATTCCTAAACTACAGGCACAAACTAAACAGCCCAGTTCCAAGGCAATTCTGTAAAATCAGCAGTGGTAATGTTTAAGCCATTCAAAATGAAAGTTATTAAGGCAGCCTGTGAAGACCAGGAAAACAGACAGACATTCTCTTAGTCATTTCCTCTGAACGTATTTTATGTTCAAAACTGAACGCTAAGGGAGTAAGCTCAGCTTTTAAATGCATCTGTATTTGGGGGCTGAGAAAAGAGCACAATTCAAATTTGAAAAAAGGATTCTTGGAAACATTAAAAAAGTTCCCCAAGCCCTTAACAACAACAGCAGCAGCTCTTATTATTTACTTGCTTTTTAAAATTTATATCCCTCCTTTCTCCCCAAATAGGACTCAAAGCAGCTAAAATACTAAAGCAAATGTTATTGCGTTGGCCTTTTCTGCCAACCATGATAAAGTCCACGGAATAAAAATCAGCTGTGGCAAGTGAATGTGGAGGGCAAAAGCCCTTGAAACTGACAAATACCTCTACTACTCCCCTAGAAGACGGAAAATAAGATATCTCCCGTGACCAGAGCGGCTGAGAGGAGGCTTCGCACAAAGAATGACCTACTCACCCATCAGATTGGAGTTTGCAAAAGGGGTTGGGGACAATCCGTCACTGGGCCCTAATCGACTCTCATTCAAGTGATCACTGTAATGAGGACTGTCCGGAAAGCCCTGCGGGAAAAGGACAGAGAATTTAGCAGATTATTTGGCAGCCCAACTAAATCAGTTCAAAGACACTCTCCTAATGAGATGGAGAGACACAGTGGGACATTCCTCCTGAACCTGGTGTTCAAAGGTGTCACAAAAGAATACACATACATACACTGGTTTCTGGGCACTTAAACCTGGACTGAAAGATCGCTATTTTGGTGATTATTTCATTCCACTTCTTAAAATACTAAGCATACTGGTGCTGTCTTACTCTGGTAATGCTGGTTTTCCAGGAATTAGTCCCTGGACCTCAACTCTTGAGCTGCACTGTCTGAGTCTGTTTTGGACTTTCAATCTTATCACAAGCACCAGCGCAATTCCTTTCAAGCAGGTGCCACACAGTCACACAGTGGAAGATGTCCCAAGCTGTGGCCTGGCAGGTACAAACTACACTAACTGAGGTATCCAAGGGCATCCCCACACTGAACACATTGCCACAGTCTAACTGGAAGGCTAACTAGAAGGTTACTGAAACACAAACTGCATTGCTTAGAGTACAGTGGTACCTCGGGATACGAATTACCCAGGTTACGAATTTTTCGGGATACGAATAAATCCCATAGGGATTTATTGTTTCGGGTTACGAAGGTTTTTTCGGGTTACGAAAAAACCCTGCCGCTGTTTAAATGGAGCCGCGGCAGAGCCGCAGCTTTTTTTCCCATTAGCGCCTATGGCAATTCGGGTTACGAAGGTTTTTCGGGTTACGAAATTAGCCGCGGAACGAATTAATTTCGTAACCCGAGGCACCACTGTATTCATACCCAGGAAAGGCCTTAGTTGTGGGGGGCAGTTGAATCTGCCCCACCAACCTCAACACCCTGAGAAATGGAGCCCACCTGGGCTTCCAGTGACAAATACAGGTCTATTCTAACAACAACAACAACAACAACAAATGTATTCCTACTTTCTATCCAGCAGACAGGCATTGAAAGCAAAAGAGAACTGTCAGGATCCCCAAGCAATCTTAAGATCCACTATCACCACCACCACAGAAATAGGAAACACTTGCTTAGCGAGTTAGGTCTGATCACAAATCGTTCTAGTACAAGTGCTATTCCATTTCCATTTTGCAAGAAAACACCTTCTTCTCAGACCACAACATAAGGAGGTGGGGCGGAAGAGGAAGAATCCCCACTGGAGATAATTTTATTCAATTGCAGGTTCACAACATAAACCCAAGCGTACAAAAATATTCCCAAAGCTGTGTTTGAAAAGCACACAATCTGCCTCTTTAAAACTCTTTACAGCCAGGCCTTAAAGAAGTTCCAAGAGAGGCTTAAGTGGGAGGGGAAAATGTTCAGGCCTGCAGCCATGAGAAACCATCCTGAATCCCCCAGGACTCGAAAAATCATCAATCACCGAGGATTTGTCATTTTCCAGACTGTGGGCCTGCATTCAAGATGACATTAATGGGGCTGGAACAGGCCTCCCTATCTTTGCTGTCAGTTCAACCAAAGGGCTAGTAACTGAGGGCTAAATATCTGTCAAGCCCCTGCAACTGCTTATGGATGCATGTCACAACTTTCTGCTAAACTGCCTTAGCACTTATCTTCTGGGAGCCCCAGAAGATTACTCACTTTACCTACTTTGGAATGAGCGATACACATGTGATAGACGTTCAGAAAAAACCTTAGTGACATTTACAACTTGCTCATGACCACGAGGGTGTCCTCTGGTAACCAGGGCCTGGCCCCGTCTGTCAGGCAACCAGCGCCAAGCAGCAGCAGAAGCAGCAGCAGCTGCCCAGCAAACGGGATGCTCCTAGCCAAGGTCACTGTATGCTTGCTTTATGTTCAAGTAGTGCACAATGCAGTAAGATGCTGGCTGAATAAAACAGCCTGCACAGAACACACCTATCGAAAGTGTAGCCTTCCAACCATTTGGTTTACTATGCAATTCAGGTGGTCAGGCTCAGAATAATACGTCTTTGTTCCTAACATTCATCATTTAAAAAGAGAGCCAACTTTGATGTATAGCTTTTAGAATCTGCTATATGCTGAAGAACAGATT